>NC_136589.1:48062311-48199811 GCF_910589615.1 Taurulus bubalis | reverse complement strand
ACTAAGTGATGAGATAAAATATAGAATTGAACTTTGTTAATTCAAACTAATGTCCATCATATTCCTTTGTCTTTTGCTTTAATATGTTGTTCATAATCAAGAATCTGTATACTTAAGAAGTGTTCGCAGTCTGAGCTCTGATTGGTCCGCTCCTGACCTCTGAGGCCACTCACAATACAGTGTTTCACAAATGCTGGTGCACATGGGTGAATGCCAATGAATATGTGTGCGCTTATGTTGTGTTTAATGTTGCCCTCTGACAAACGTGTCCAGTGGTGTGCCATGCATGCCCGTTTTACATCACAGCCAAAGCCATGTAGCCACATGGAGGACAGGTGGGGGTCCACTTCGTAGCCCACGGTTTAAATGATATTTTTTGCACAAAGTTTATATAATAACTGCAAAAAAATGGATGAAATGAAAACACCCAGGGACTATCTTTGTCCTCTCTACCGAATACCAAAGTCCAATCCTCACAGTGTTGTCTGCTGTGCAGCTCTGTCACAAGGTGGTGGATGGCCTGTGTGGGCGGGAGCCTCCTTGCAGAGGGGACTACAGCGCCCCCTGGAGCCCGGAGGACTGGCTGGAGCTGCTCAGCTCCCTGACAGCCCTCTTCCGCCTGGCAGTGGGGAACAACAGCTCTGATGAAGAGGTGAGAGAGCTACAGGACATGGTGGACTGTTTAAGCAAAGTAAAGAGGGCTGCCTTTAATCATTGCATTATGTAAGGTTATTACCCAGACTTTATTATTGAATGTAGGTTTTAAATGCAGTGTTATGTCACATCTCTCTGTATTCAGAATTGTTTATTTGCCAAGTTCGTTGATCATACGAGGAATTTGACTCTGTGAAAGGTGCATAACAATAAACATAGTGCAATAATAGATACATATGGTAAACAAGTATATATTTTAACATAAAAGGTGCAAGTGTATAAGAAAGGAAGAGTGTTTGAAATAGTCCTGGGGATGTGAGAGTCAGAGTCAGTGGGGGTCCTGGGCTTTGTTGATGAACCCGACTGCAGCTGGGAAGAAGGATAGTGGCTGTGCTGGTCGATAGAACCAGTTCCCAGCAGCCACTTGGCATGTCACAGCAGGTAAACTCAGGTGTAAGTGATACAATGGATTATGGTTCAGTTGTAGTTAATGTCACAGCTATTTACACCTGTATTTACGCAGCAATAGGATTGTTTGAGATGAGCCAGTCCTACGCAGAATTGATCACTGGCAATAACCACGCGGCCGTGGTTTTTAAAGCCAGGCGCCATAGTTGCACTCCACCAACTGCGTGACTCAATGCATGATGGGAAACATCTGGCTGTCGCCGGATCATAGAGCTGATTGGCTCTTAGATTTGACAACAAACACCACGTTTCATAGAAAATCCTACATTTTTCGGTGTAATTGTAATACTTCACGCTAGATTGTTGGCTATTAGTCTCATGTTGTGCAACGAAGGTTTAATATCTCGTGTGATTGATAATAATAAAACTTATCTATACAACACATATCAAAACAAACATCAAAGGGTTTTACAGACATAAAAAGAGCAAAGGTTATCATACAATGCAGATACACACACATTTCCACATAATATTTTTAAACACATGAATTCATCAGAAAGAGGTTTGTAAACTACAAGTAGCAGATCAGATTTAACAGGAAGTAACTGTTTCTTTGACTTCCTGTTCCATTGAAGGCAGCTGAAAACTGTCCAACTTGACCGCAGTTTTTTTTCCATCACCCCACCCCCTCCTCCTGCTGCTGCCGCTGTTGTCGTCCACCTTCCAAGGGGGAAGCAGCTCATCTGGAACGAGCCTAATGACATGTCAACATGGCTGCTGCGAGAAGAGCCTGTAGCAGTAATATTCTGTGCTGATTATGGACAGGTGCTGGCAGGGTTGGCAGATGTGGGCAGCAGCCATGCTAAATCAGTGCTGGATGTGTTGAGAGCTAGACGGGAAGAGATCCGTGACGCTTTGCTGGACAGAACCAACTCCATCTCCTCGACCACTCTGCAGGACTTTGACTGGCAGCTTAAGGTGACTGAATGCTTAAATCATTATTTCTAATTTGTTCCAAATATAAACACTTTAATTAAACTGGCATTATATTTCAAAGTCAGTGACGGTGAGCAATAGATGTAAGATCAATGGGTCGCCAAAACATTTTTGAACAATAATTATTCACATTAATGTAAATGTATTATTGCCACATTCAGTTTGAGACACTGACCTTTTTCAAACGTTAATAAGTTTGGTATTCAGTTTCACAGAAACAATTAAACAATGTGTGCAGGTTGCATCACTGATTGGTCAAATAGCTGAATTCAGCATTCAGTTGACTGCATGGTTAAATCATTTGTGGCTATCCACCACGTTATGACAGCAGCCTTGGGAAGACGCGTCATACTTGAAGCACAGGCATTGTGGAATACATTCTCCACACTTCACAGGCTGCTCCTGCAGCACTCTGTATTAATGTCACCTTTTCTATTTCCTCTTCCTGTCTCCTGTCCTCTCCCTCCAGTTGGCTCTGTCCAGTGATAAGATCTCATCTCTCCACACTCCTCTGCTCAGTCTCAGTCTGGATGTGAGGGAGAACAGAGCCCTCCAGTCTGTCACCATGGAGATGAACAGAGAGGAGTTAAACACACTGATCAGTTCACTAGAGGCTGCTAATAAGGTATACACACACACACACACACACACACACACACACACACACACACACACACACACACACACACACACAGCGGTCCCACGATTCGATTTTATCACGATACTTAAGTCCCGATTCGATACTATCACGATACTGCGATATATTGAGTTTTCCAATATATTAAGTATTGCGATTTATTCCCTTTTGTCCACCGCAAATTGTCCCAAAAGAAAAACTTTGTCAACATATTGTATCTAAGAAAATAAAGTTTTTAGTCTGTTCATCTCACTTCAATAATTTGTGTTGCACCAAATGTGATTGGCAAGCAGACAAACTGACCAACACTGTCAATCAATGTTGCACCTGACAAACTGAACTGTTTGCATTACAGTCTACGTAGTCACTTCATTATTACAGTCTACATAGTCACTTCATTATTACAGTCTACGTAGTCACTTCATTATTACAGTCTACATAGTCACTTCATTACTACAGTCTACGTAGTCACTTCATTATTACAGTCTACATAGTCACTTCATTACTACAGTCTACATAGTCACTTCATTATTACAGTCTACATAGTCACTTCATTACTACAGTCTACGTAGTCACTTCATTATTACAGTCTACATAGTCACTTCATTATTACAGTCTACGTAGTCACTTCATTATTACAGTCTACGTAGTCACTTCATTATTACAGTCTACATAGTCACTTCATTATTAGTCTACATGGTCACTTCATCATTACAGTATACATAGTTAGTCACTTCATTATTACAGTCTACATAGTTAGTCACTTCATTATTACAGTCTACATAGTCACTTCATTATTAGTCTACATAGTCACTTTATCATTACAGTATACATAGTTAGTCACTTCATTATTACAGTCTACATAGTTAGTCACTTCATTATTACAGTCTACATAGTCACTTCATTATTACAGTCTACATAGTCACTTCATTACTACAGTCTACATAGTCACTTCATCATTACAGTCTACATAGTCACTTCATCATTACAGTCTACATAGTTAGTCACTTCATTATTACAGTCTACATAGTCACTTCATTATTACAGTCTACATAGTTAGTCACTTCATTATTACAGTCTACATAGTCACTTCATTACTACAGTCTACATAGTCACTTCATCATTACAGTCTACATAGTCACTTCATTATTACAGTCTACATAGTTAGTCACTTCATTATTACAGTCTACATAGTCACTTCATTATTACAGTCTACATAGTCACTTCATCATTACAGTCTACATAGTTAGTCACTTCATTATTACAGTCTACATAGTCACTTCATTATTACAGTCTACATAGTCACTTCATCATTACAGTCTACATAGTCACTTCATTATTACAGTCTACATAGTTAGTTACTTCATTATTACAGTCTACATAGTCACTTCATCATTACAGTCTACATAGTCACTTCATTATTACAGTCTACATAGTCACTTCATCATTACAGTCTACATAGTTAGTCACTTCATTATTACAGTCTACATAGTCACTTCATTATTACAGTCTACATAGTCTCTTCATCATTACAGTCTACATAGTCACTTCATTATTACAGTCTACATAGTTAGTCACTTCATTATTACAGTCTACATAGTCACTTCATTATTACAGTCTACATAGTCACTTCATCATTACAGTCTACATAGTTAGTCACTTCATTATTACAGTCTACATAGTCACTTCATTATTACAGTCTACATAGTCACTTCATCATTACAGTCTACATAGTCACTTCATTATTACAGTCTACATAGTTAGTCACTTCATTATTACAGTCTACATAGTCACTTCATTATTAGTCTACATGGTCACTTCATCATTACAGTATACATAGTTAGTCACTTCATTATTACAGTCTACATAGTTAGTCACTTCATTATTACAGTCTACATAGTCACTTCATTATTAGTCTACATAGTCACTTCATCATTACAGTATACATAGTTAGTCACTTCATTATTACAGTCTACATAGTTAGTCACTTCATTACTACAGTCTACATAGTCACTTCATTACTACAGTCTACATAGTCACTTCATCATTACAGTCTACATAGTCACTTCATTATTACAGTCTACATAGTTAGTCACTTCATTATTACAGTCTACATAGTCACTTCATTATTACAGTCTACATAGTCACTTCATCATTACAGTCTACATAGTTAGTCACTTCATTATTACAGTCTACATAGTCACTTCATTATTACAGTCTACATAGTCACTTCATCATTACAGTCTACATAGTCACTTCATTATTACAGTCTACATAGTTAGTTACTTCATTATTACAGTCTACATAGTCACTTCATCATTACAGTCTACATAGTCACTTCATTATTACAGTCTACATAGTCACTTCATTATTACAGTCTACATAGTTAGTCACTTCATTATTACAGTCTACATAGTCACTTCATTATTAGTCTACATGGTCACTTCATCATTACAGTATACATAGTTAGTCACTTCATTATTACAGTATACATAGTTAGTCACTTCATTATTACAGTCTACATAGTCACTTCATTATTAGTCTACATAGTCACTTCATCATTACAGTATACATAGTTAGTCACTTCATTATTACAGTCTACATAGTTAGTCACTTCATTATTACAGTCTACATAGTCACTTCATTATTACAGTCTACATAGTCACTTCATTACTACAGTCTACATAGTCACTTCATCATTACAGTCTACATAGTCACTTCATCATTACAGTCTACATAGTTAGTCACTTCATTATTACAGTCTACATAGTCACTTCATTATTACAGTCTACATAGTTAGTCACTTCATTATTACAGTCTACATAGTCACTTCATTACTACAGTCTACATAGTCACTTCATCATTACAGTCTACATAGTCACTTCATTATTACAGTCTATATAGTTAGTCACTTCATTATTACAGTCTACATAGTCACTTCATTATTACAGTCTACATAGTCACTTCATCATTACAGTCTACATAGTTAGTCACTTCATTATTACAGTCTACATAGTCACTTCATTATTACAGTCTACATAGTCACTTCATCATTACAGTCTACATAGTTAGTCACTTCATTATTACAGTCTACATAGTCACTTCATTATTACAGTCTACATAGTTAGTCGCTTCATTATTACAGTCTACATAGTCACTTCATTACTACAGTCTACATAGTTAGTCACTTCATTATTACAGTCTACATAGTCACTTCATTATTACAGTCTACATAGTCACTTCATTATTACAGTCTACATAGTTAGTTACTTCATTATTGCAGTCTACATAGTCACTTCATCATTACAGTCTACATAGTCACTTCATTATTACAGTCTACATAGTCACTTCATTATTACAGTCTACATAGTTAGTCACTTCATTATTACAGTCTACATAGTCACTTCATTATTACAGCCTACATAGTTAGTCACTTCATTATTACAGTCTACATAGTCACTTCATCATTACAGTCTACATAGTCACTTCATTATTACAGTCTATATAGTCACTTCATTACTACAGTCTACATATTCACTTCATCATTACAGTCTACATAGTCACTTCATTATTACAGTCTACATAGTTAGTCACTTCATTATTACAGTCTACATAGTCACTTCATTATTACAGTCTACATAGTCACTTCATTACTACAGTCTACATAGTCACTTCATTATTACAGTCTACATAGTTAGTCACTTCATTATTACAGTCTACATAGTCACTTCATTATTACAGTCTACATAGTTAGTCGCTTCATTATTACAGTCTACATAGTCACTTCTTTATTACAGTCTACATAGTTAGTCACTTCATTATTACAGTCTACATAGTCACTTCATTATTACAGTCTACATAGTCACTTCATTACTACAGTCTACATAGTCACTTCATCATTACAGTCTACATAGTCACTTCATTATTACAGTCTACATAGTCACTTCATTATTACAGTCTACATAGTTAGTCACTTCATTATTACAGTCTACATAGTCACTTCATTATTACAGCCTACATAGTTAGTCACTTCATTATTACAGTCTACATAGTCACTTCATCATTACAGTCTACATAGTCACTTCATTATTACAGTCTACATAGTTAGTCACTTCATTATTACAGTCTACATAGTCACTTCATTATTACAGCCTACATAGTTAGTCACTTCATTATTACAGTCTACATAGTCACTTCATCATTACAGTCTACATAGTCACTTCATTATTACAGTCTATATAGTCACTTCATTACTACAGTCTACATATTCACTTCATCATTACAGTCTACATAGTCACTTCATTATTACAGTCTACATAGTTAGTCACTTCATTATTACAGTCTACATAGTCACTTCATTATTACAGTCTACATAGTCACTTCATTACTACAGTCTACATAGTCACTTCATTATTACAGTCTACATAGTTAGTCACTTCATTATTACAGTCTACATAGTCACTTCATTATTACAGTCTACATAGTTAGTCGCTTCATTATTACAGTCTACATAGTCACTTCTTTATTACAGTCTACATAGTTAGTCACTTCATTATTACAGTCTACATAGTCACTTCATTACTACAGTCTACATAGTTAGTTACTTCATTATTACAGTCTACATAGTCACTTCATCATTACAGTCTACATAGTCACTTCATTATTACAGTCTACATAGTCACTTCATTATTACAGTCTACATAGTTAGTCACTTCATTATTACAGTCTACATAGTCACTTCATTATTACAGCCTACATAGTTAGTCACTTCATTATTACAGTCTACATAGTCACTTCATCATTACAGTCTACATAGTCACTTCATTATTACAGTCTACATAGTTAGTCACTTCATTATTACAGTCTACATAGTCACTTCATTATTACAGCCTACATAGTTAGTCACTTCATTATTACAGTCTACATAGTCACTTCATCATTACAGTCTACATAGTCACTTCATTATTACAGTCTACATAGTCACTTCATTATTACAGTCTACATAGTTAGTTACTTCATTATTACAGTCTACATAGTCACTTCATCATTACAGTCTACATAGTCACTTCATTATTACAGTCTACATAGTCACTTCATTATTACAGTCTACATAGTTAGTCACTTCATTATTACAGTCTACATAGTCACTTCATTATTACAGCCTTCATAGTTAGTCACTTCATTATTACAGTCTACATAGTCACTTCATCATTACAGTCTACATAGTCACTTCATTATTACAGTCTATATAGTCACTTCATTACTACAGTCTACATATTCACTTCATCATTACAGTCTACATAGTCACTTCATTATTACAGTCTACATAGTTAGTCACTTCATTATTACAGTCTACATAGTTAGTCACTTCATTATTACAGTCTACATAGTCACTTCATTACTACAGTCTACATAGTCACTTCATTATTACAGTCTACATAGTCACTGCATCATTACAGTCTACATAGTCACTTCATTTTTACAGTCTACATAGTCACTTCATCATTACAGTCTACATAGTCACTTCATTACTACAGTCTACATAGTTAGTTACTTCATTATTACAGTCTACATAGTCACTTCATTATTACAGTCTACATAGTCACTTCATTATTACAGTGTACATAGTCACTTCATCATTACAGTCTACATAGTCACTTCATCATTACAGTCTACATAGTCACTTCATTATTACAGTCTACATAGTCACTTCATCATTACAGTCTACATAGTCACTTCATCATTACAGTCTACATAGTCACTTCATTATTACAGTCTACATAGTCACTTCATCACTACAGTCTACATAGTCACTTCATTACTACAGTCTACATAGTCACTTCATTATTACAGTCTACATAGTTAGTCACTTCATTATTACAGTCTACATAGTTAGTCACTTCATTATTACAGTCTACATAGTCACTTCATTATTACAGTCTACATAGTTAGTCACTTCATTATTACAGTCTACATAGTCACTTCATCATTACAGTCTACATAGTCACTTCATTATTACAGTCTACATAGTCACTTCATTACTACAGTCTACATATTCACTTCATCATTACAGTCTACATAGTCACTTCATTACTTTGTCTACATAGTCACTTCATTACTACAGTCTACATAGTCACTTCATTATTACAGTCTACATAGTTAGTCACTTCATTATTACAGTCTACATAGTCACTTCATTATTACAGTCTACATAGTTAGTCACTTCATTATTACAGTCTACATAGTCACTTCATTATTACAGTCTACATAGTCACTACATCATTACAGTCTACATAGTCACTTCATTATTACAGTCTACATAGTCACTACATCATTACAGTGTACATAGTCACTTCATTATTACAGTCTACATAGTCACTTCATTATTACAGTCTACATAGTTAGTCACTTCATTATTACAGTCTACATAGTCACTTCATTATTACAGTCTACATAGTTAGTCACTTCATTATTACAGTCTACATAGTTAGTCACTTCATTATTACAGTCTACATAGTCACTTCATTATTACAGTCTACATAGTCACTTCATTATTACAGTCTACATAGTTAGTCACTTCATTATTACAGTCTACATAGTCACTTCATTATTACAGTCTACATAGTTAGTCACTTCATTATTACAGTCTACATAGTCACTTCATTACTACAGTCTACATAGTCACTTCATCATTACAGTCTACATAGTCACTTCATCATTACAGTCTACATAGTTAGTCACTTCATTATTACAGTCTACATAGTTAGTCACTTCATTATTACAGTCTACATAGTCACTTCATTATTACAGTCTACATAGTCACTTCATTATTACAGTCTACATAGTTAGTCACTTCATTATTACAGTCTACATAGTCACTTCATTATTACAGTCTACATAGTTAGTCACTTCATTATTACAGTCTACATAGTCACTTCATTACTACAGTCTACATAGTCACTTCATCATTACAGTCTACATAGTCACTTCATCATTACAGTCTACATAGTTAGTCACTTCATTATTACAGTCTACATAGTCACTTCATTATTACAGTCTACATAGTTAGTCACTTCATTATTACAGTCTACATAGTCACTTCATTACTACAGTCTACATAGTCACTTCATCATTACAGTCTACATAGTCACTTCATTATTACAGTCTACATACTTAGTCACTTCATTATTACAGTCTACATAGTCACTTCATTATTACAGTCTACATAGTCACTTCATCATTACAGTCTACATAGTTAGTCACTTCATTATTACAGTCTACATAGTCACTTCACTATTACAGTCTACATAGTCACTTCATCATTACAGTCTACATAGTCACTTCATTATTACAGTCTACATAGTTAGTTACTTCATTATTACAGTCTACATAGTCACTTCATCATTACAGTCTACATAGTCACTTCATTATTACAGTCTACATAGTCACTTCATTATTACAGTCTACATAGTTAGTCACTTCATTATTACAGTCTACATAGTCACTTCATCATTACAGTCTACATAGTCACTTCATTATTACAGTCTACATAGTTAGTCACTTCATTATTACAGTCTACATAGTCACTTCATTATTACAGTCTACATAGTTAGTCACTTCATTATTACAGTCTACATAGTCACTTCATTATTAGTCTACATAGTCACTTCATCATTACAGTATACATAGTTAGTCACTTCATTATTACAGTCTACATAGTTAGTCACTTCATTATTACAGTCTACATAGTCACTTCATTATTACAGTCTACATAGTCACTTCATTACTACAGTCTACATAGTCACTTCATCATTACAGTCTACATAGTCACTTCATCATTACAGTCTACATAGTTAGTCACTTCATTATTACAGTCTACATAGTCACTTCATTATTACAGTCTACATAGTTAGTCACTTCATTATTACAGTCTACATAGTCACTTCATTACTACAGTCTACATAGTCACTTCATCATTACAGTCTACATAGTCACTTCATTATTACAGTCTACATAGTTAGTAACTTCATTATTACAGTCTACATAGTCACTTCATTATTACAGTCTACATAGTCACTTCATCATTACAGTCTACATAGTTAGTCACTTCATTATTACAGTCTACATAGTTAGTCACTTCATTATTACAGTCTACATAGTCACTTCATCATTACAGTCTACATAGTTAGTCACTTCATTATTACAGTCTACATAGTCACTTCATTATTACAGTCTACATAGTTAGTCGCTTCATTATTACAGTCTACATAGTCACTTCATTACTACAGTCTACATAGTTAGTCACTTCATTATTACAGTCTACATAGTCACTTCATTATTACAGTCTACATAGTTAGTTACTTCATTATTACAGTCTACATAGTCACTTCATCATTACAGTCTACATAGTCACTTCATTATTACAGTCTACATAGTCACTTCATTATTACAGTCTACATAGTTAGTCACTTCATTATTACAGTCTACATAGTCACTTCATTATTACAGCCTACATAGTTAGTCACTTCATTATTACAGTCTACATAGTCACTTCATCATTACAGTCTACATAGTCACTTCATTATTACAGTCTATATAGTCACTTCATTACTACAGTCTACATATTCACTTCATCATTACAGTCTACATAGTCACTTCATTATTACAGTCTACATAGTTAGTCACTTCATTATTACAGTCTACATAGTTAGTCACTTCATTATTACAGTCTACATAGTCACTTCATTATTACAGTCTACATAGTCACTTCATTACTACAGTCTACATAGTCACTTCATTATTACAGTCTACATAGTTAGTCACTTCATTATTACAGTCTACATAGTCACTTCATTATTACAGTCTACATAGTCACTTCATTATTACAGTCTACATAGTCACTGCATCATTACAGTCTACATAGTCACTTCATTGTTACAGTCTACATAGTCACTTCATCATTACAGTCTACATAGTCACTTCATTACTACAGTCTACATAGTTAGTTACTTCATTATTACAGTCTACATAGTCACTTCATTATTACAGTGTACATAGTCACTTCATCATTACAGTCTACATAGTCACTTCATTATTACAGTCTACATAGTCACTTCATCATTACAGTCTACATAGTCACTTCATCATTACAGTCTACATAGTCACTTCATTATTACAGTCTACATAGTCACTTCATCATTACAGTCTACATAGTCACTTCATTACTACAGTCTACATAGTCACTTCATTACTACAGTCTACATAGTCACTTCATTATTACAGTCTACATAGTCACTTCATTATTACAGTCTACATAGTTAGTCACTTCATTATTACAGTCTACATAGTCACTTCATTATTACAGTCTACATAGTTAGTCACTTCATTATTACAGTCTACATAGTCACTTCATCATTACAGTCTACATAGTCACTTCATTATTACAGTCTACATAGTCACTTCATTACTACAGTCTACATATTCACTTCATCATTACAGTCTACATAGTCACTTCATTACTACAGTCTACATAGTCACTTCATTACTACAGTCTACATAGTCACTTCATTATTACAGTCTACATAGTTAGTCACTTCATTATTACAGTCTACATAGTCACTTCATTATTACAGTCTACATAGTTAGTCACTTCATTATTACAGTCTACATAGTCACTTCATCATTACAGTCTACATAGTTAGTCACTTCATTATTACAGTCTACATAGTCACTACATCATTACAGTCTACATAGTCACTTCATTATTACAGTCTACATAGTCACTACATCATTGCAGTCTACATAGTCACTTCATTATTACAGTCTACATAGTCACTTCATTATTACAGTCTACATAGTTAGTCACTTCATTATTACAGTCTACATAGTCACTTCATTATTACAGTCTACATAGTTAGTCACTTCATTATTACAGTCTACATAGTTAGTCACTTCATTATTACAGTCTACATAGTCACTTCATTATTACAGTCTACATAGTCACTTCATTATTACAGTCTACATAGTTAGTCACTTCATTATTACACACACACACACACACACAATTTCGTTTTGGTTGGTTAAAGGTGCTAAATACAAAATTCCGAGCATTCATTCAGGGAGGACACTTCCTTGCCATTGCCCCCATGTGACATGATGGTGTTGCCAGTGACAGTGACAGCATTGATTGATCAGACTCATCAGAACCCAGAGTTCTCTGTCGACGCTGCACACTGCAGTACTCCTCAAAGACAGGAAACACTTTGATGTGTAGCTAAAAATGGTGAGGTCCCACTCTGATTATTTATTTTCAAACCAAACATCAGTCTATGATAATCTTTAGTTGGACTAAGGTCAAGGTTCAAGGTGAAGGAAATATTCCTGATCATTTCAAGACCTACTTCAAAGTCAATTCACAGATTTACTCCTACTCACAACTCGTCAATCTTCACATCTTCATCCTCCTAAATTACTGGCTAGCAGAGGTCAGTTTTCTATTATATTTAGGGGAACCAAATTATGGAATGCCTTTTCCCACCTAACAAAGCAATGTCCCTCTATAAAATGTTTAAAAAATTGCTAAAAAGAAAGTCCAATTGCTGTTTTGTAGGAGTTTTTTTTTAAATATATATTTGTGTTCTTTCTTTCTTGTTTTAAATGTTACATCTACATGTTTAGCTGTTTCCCTCATGGGGATTATAGCATCACCAGAATCACCACTGGGTGGCGGCAGTGTTCCTGTTTAGCTTCATTATGACTGTCAGCATGCAGGATACAGTATACTTTATATTACATCATTATAGCTCTGTTTTCCTCCCTTTAAAAGATTATGTGACACACACACACACACTCTGAATTCAAATCAGGGTATGATTTTTATTTGTATTATTGCTTAATAATAATAATAGTAATAATAATAATACATACAATAATGCTTTGTGCTGAGAGCCACACACTAAAGTCAGAAAGTACTGAGTACATGTTTTGGTCTTTGATGTGATTCATTGGCAGTAAGAAAAATACAGGATAACTCATAATCTTCTTTTTAAAGCTGCAATAACTCTACATTGTTTAGTAAAACGGGGGTCAACTTTTGCAGCGTTTTACCAAACTATAAACCACCTGCAGATAATTTAACGGATATCCATGTTGTCACTGATTTTTGCACATCGTCAGTCAAATGAAATGCTATGGATTGATATGTATTTGTGTCTTGCAGGTGGTGCTGCAGTTGAAATGAAGGACTTCTTTTGGACCACTGATCCCATTATTACAGGAAGCCCAGAGGATGGATGTCATGCGTTGGAGACGCAATGTTTTTCACATATAATGAGGAGTTCTGTAAATGAGCACTTGAACGTTCTGTAGTTTGGTAGCTTTCAGTGGGGACTTTATTTTTTATTAAAACAACTATACTTCCTTTGTTAGTTTTCTCGCCAATGAAAGACGACACGATTCAGGATCTTCTGTCGGTGAGGGCAGATGACTAAACTGCCCGACAAATTCAAAGGATGGCAGAAGACTTGTTTATAAACTGGCTTCGGGACCGCGTCACGCTTCTCTCTCTGCCCAGGCCTCACCAAACATTATTTCCAGAGGGTGAGAATGAGTCTTCTGTTTCTGCATGTGTCAATGGAAACCTGTGAGACAACTGCTATAATTTCATGCCTAGCATCATGCCTAGCATCATGCCTAGCATCATGCCTAGCATCATGCCTAGCACCGTCATCTCACAGCAAGAGGGACCTGCGTTTGTACATTAAAATAACCTACATACAGTACACTTTGGAATAGGCTTAAGAAAGGTACCTGGGAAATAAGGTGCATGTTACTTTTTTTTAATATCAGATCAAATATACGACAAAAGCACCACATCGTTTTGAGATTTTGATCAGTTTGAAAATATTATTGTGGTGGCGGGGGAGTGGTTGGGCTCGGCTGCAGAGGGAGGTGTGGGAAGTGGCTCAGGGAACAGTGCCGGGAAGAGGCCTAGCTGGCGGGAGAGGTCGAGCCACAGTCGTGGTGACCGGCAGAGTGAGAGCCGGAGACACAGGCAGTTGGGAGGTGGCGTTCAATAAAAACATGGAGAACCTCCAATAGCGTTGTGTGCTGGTCATTGTGGAGACTAGGGGAGACGCCACGGGGTCATTTAGTCATCCCATTCTCAGTGCCCTCTTTGCCCGGCTCACAAGACCCTGTAAAGCAGTCAACTATTATCTCACCCGTCGTCGTCAAGATCCACCATCACATCGGAGTGCACATGGGAAAATAAAACCTCATTGGGTCAAACTGTTTGGATTGCCTCACAATTGCTGGGCAATGGACTGATGGTGTACTTTCTGAAAAAAAGTTGAAATCCAATGAAAAACTAAAACACTTGTCGAACAACTGATAAGCCAGTAAAAATACACTTTATATGTATAGGAGATGTCAGCAATTTTATTTAAACTGATGAAGTTAACAGATAATTAGTATTTTGTGTTTCCTCCCTCTCACACTCCATATGCTCATACTCATATACACTCACACGGACAATGACAAAACCATAACTGCACAGTGTCCTATGTTTGCCTGTAAATAAGCAGAAAGAAGCACACAAGCAACCATTTTCTATTACACCTGTGGGCACATATAGAGCATAGAGAGAAAAATTGTACAGTAATATTACACAATGTCCAGCAGATGTCCTGCCCCTGCACAGCCTGCAGGCAGAGTGTTTGTTCAGGCCGTCCATTAGCTCGTCTGTTCACAGAAAATGTGTCCATCTGCTCCGAGTCCTTTGTTGTGAAGAAAGCCAAGTTTTCTTCCTGTGTCTTTCACTTTTGTCCATCCACTCTGCTCAGTCTAAAAACAGCAACGCTGGCAGCATGGAGACCAGCCTTGCAGGAGATTCTTTTTCAGCATTGAATTGAAAAGATTGTCATCGTAATGCTGGAATGTCTTACTACTATGATCTACACTTAGATAATGGTACTGTACTTTACGGCCTCAAAAAAGATCTTAAATAGTCCACTCTTGTTTTTGGTTCTTTCTTCTTCTTTGTCAAAAAAAAAGTCAAAGATGATTTGTTTTGAATTCTACTCACTAGGTAGAAGTTAAACCCTGTGAAATATTAAGATTATTGGTAAAGGCACAATATTCAGCTGTCAGGAAAGAGCACACTGCGTCCTGTATGAGTCTATCTTGTTATGCAAGTGTTCTCTTTTGTTTATGCCCTGATAAGACCAGCAATCCACATCTTTCCTAACCATCAAGTTGCGGCCGCAACTGGGAACATTTTGAGGAAGAAAAAAACATTTCACGTGATCCACTTAAATTTGATTTAAATCAGATTTTTCTTCTTTTCTATTTTTATCATTTAGGCCATATCTTCTATCAGTAATACTAGACGAAAAGTGGGAACACTGCTAAAGACAGTTTTTAAAGGAGGATTGGTTTTCAAAGACTAACTTTGGGAAATACCTGCTTGATTTCATCACTTATTACCGATATATCAGGTGCACTCACTTTTATATTTACCTCTAATTATGTAATTTAGATAATCCGGATAACAGTTATTTATTTACAGCCTGTCTGATTTCTCAGGCTTCTTGATCCGTCTGAGTTTGTCGCTGTGATCTCTGCAATTAAGTTTGTGAGCACAACTTTAGCATAACTGACAGAAATGATGGCCAAAGCTATGAAAATGAGGCCCAACTTGTCCTTTAAGAAAACTCAGCTGATGATCAATCCCAGCCCAAAAGTGAACCCTCTGTTCTATTTGCATATGTCGCTACAAAAGCCAACTCTAATTCCCTGTTGGTTGCGCAGGCAGATGACAGAGAAAATCAACCCAAGTGTGTTTCACTAAGACTGGACAGTTTATCGGAGTTAAAAGGTAGCTTCTTCAAAGTGAAACAATTAAAGAAATCTGAACGTCTACCAAGACTGTACATTTTGGAGATATCAGGTGACTCTGGCCAGAATAAAACAAACTACACAAACACTCAATGTGTCTCATTCTACCTTTATGGGGCGTAAAAGTAGACGACTACACAGGGTCCTTCTCCTAAATGGCTGTTGAAAGTGCTAAGTGATTATGTATTATGTGAAATAATTATGCCCATGTTGAACACATGTTCACGCCACAATCTAAACCTAATATTAACATTCAGTACCAATTTAAGCAGTAGGGTTTGAGGTGTAGAGGTAGCAAACTGGATTCATTATGATGGACAACAAAATAATGTTGAATGTCAAAGAATGTCCAGGAACTGTTCAAGGAACACTGAGATGGAACGGTCATGCAAAGCATCCTCCTGAAACCTTTGGGATGAACACAAACGCTGATCCATCCATCACTCTTGGTAATGTAGAGTGGAGGAGTTGGCAAGGTCAGCTGTACCACAGCACACTACACAGCCATGGAGGAGACAGGCTGTGGAGGCTGTTATCAGTGCCAACACTGTACTCACAATGGTGTCTGATGTTCTGGTCACTGAGTGTATATGCATGAGTCCCATCCAGAAGATCTGTGCTATGGCCCTGCTTCCGCATATACAATCAAAGCGTGTTCCCAACAGTACAGACATATATTAAAGCAAAGACCTGAATAAAAGAGTTGGCAAACAATAAGAACGGAATGTTTCCATTCAGGTCATGATGGCTCATTGAAAGCTTCAATATAATGTGAATAATGTCCTATGGCCTTTCACAGTCACAAGATCTCAAACCAAGTCAACATCTTTGGGAGATCCACCACCAAGAACACCAGCTGAGTGAATAGACTTTGTCCATCCAGTATACAGGCTGGAGAAGCTACAACACGACACACAGCACACTGTGTTCTGGGGAATCCTGGAGGAAGACCGCCTTCCCAACACACTGCGTCTAGATCTTTCTTTCCATTGGTCACCCATGTGTAGATGTTAGTTCCTTAGGTAAAAGCAATGTCATATAACATCGGATGTGAAATTGTACTGCCACAAATTATGTGGCCAAGCATGGGGATGTGTTTCTGAAAAGAATGCTTGTACCATTGGGAAGTCAACAGCCATTATATAACCTTTATTTAATCAGGTGATCTCATTATCTCTGTTGCAAGAGAGACCTGAGTACAGCAGAGAAAAGAAAGGTCCACATCTCCTTTCACTTCTTTTACAGTTTTCAGCACATAGGATCTGCCTCAGCAGGGGACACATCACAGAGTGTTGCTTCACTTTGGTTTCCTGTGATTGTAAAGCTAAGTCCTATCTTTCATGTGACACAATATTAGACATGTTGGACAATTCTGCAAAACCCTTGATTACGTTCAATGATAATATATGTATTTTTTACATTCAATGCCAATGTATTTTCTGTGCATGGCAACCATGTTAAGGGTAGGGCAAGATATTGGTGATGACAAATACAATTGTGGTTGCCAACACTCACATACTGACGCTTTGTCTGGAGGCCTAGGGTAACAGCTAGGCAACGAAAACACCTGGCAAAGGTTGGGAAAGATTAAGACTAATCTTAACTGCAGGTCTGCAACCGAACACAAACTCCAGTCTTCTGCAGGAAACTCAGCCTGACATGCCTATTCATGTCACTGACCTCTACACCCTCTATATACTGTAAAGCACACTCTACTTCCTGCATTGGCACTGACCATGATTTGTTAGGTGAGAAATTATCTGTCATTATCTATATAATTTCTAATCTTGTAATTACACTTACTACACATTCTACAGTGTGATGCTAATTTGTCACACCTACTCCTGCTAGTTTGTCTTGAAAAATATTTTTGAACCTGACTGTAGGACTGGAGCAAACTTGACCTCGGGTCCTACAACTGATCCCTAGCCCTGCCCACATGAGCCTTGATAATAACCTGAAAGGTAATCCGCTAAAAAATAAAAGTAACTTTGACCTCGGACTTTCCGTTTAATTATTGAACACATTGAGGTGGATGAACCTCTATGCAATTCAAACAATTATGTACAGTATAATTTGAAGTTTCAGACGAATTTGTTCAATGATGGTCTGTAATGCCACGTATTTCAAAACCAGCAGCGACTTTTATCAGGACTTGAAATTTTGAATGTGATTTTGAGCATATGGCGACATCATTGCTTATTCTTAACCTGATTTCCTTTAAAGAAAATGACATTGTACATGCCCCTAGACGGTGTGAGAATACAGTAGGTACAAATTTGACAATTGTTTTTTTGGAGAAATCAGAGGAGTTTGAATTAACATCTGTCCTGTACTTACCTTAAATTCAATGATTGTTCGAAAGCATACAGTATAATGATTATAATACAAGAGTGAGCCAGAGGGTCTCAGTAGAGCCATGTGAAGCTTTGTTTTTACAGAAATGAAAAGGAACTTTTCAGAGAAAACACGTCATTCATGAAAAGCAATCTGAGATGTTCGTTAGCTCAAAGCGTGACTGTCTGAGAAGGATTTCAACACAATATCCAACTCTTCAAAAATGACCTCAGTTAGAGCACTGGGTTTAAACCAAATAAGGACTACCTCATTACAATGTGATTCAACGAAACCCCATCAGTCAAAGAAGTCATGTAAAAACAGTTACTACTACTTGTTTTGTTCTGGTTTTCCTTTTCTCTGTTTTTTTTTTTACCTAAGCAAACACAAAGTTGCGTTCCATTCACATGCAAAAAGTGAGATAACAGAAGGTAAGAAAAAGATAGAGAGCAAATTGAAAGATCACTGCCCGTAATCTTGGAGTCAGCAAAGTCTTTTCGGCATGTTTGACCTTAGAAATACCATACCTTACTGTCTTAAATTCCATTATTTTTATCTATCTATTTTGTATAGAGTACAGGAAAAGTGATTTTTAATAAATTATAACTCTGTTATATATATACATATACATATATATATATATGTATATATATATATATACATATATATATATGTATATATATATATATACATATATATATATATATATGTATATTTATATATTAAATTGTATTTACATTGTAAAGACATCCAGTACTACTCATTCCAAAACAGGATTTATACAAATGGACTGAGCGCTCCTTAATTTTCATTGCTGTACAAGACCTAGGTAGCTTTTCTATCAAATCTTGAGCAGCGGCGCTACCACATAGGCTCACTGCTGCCACCCTAATGAACATAGTAAAGCCAGTAGACCAGGTTGAAAAAGGTGAATGCGATTGGGAAGATGACGCGAGACCACTTGTCTATGGCGTTGACATCTGTGAGGTTGGGGATCTTGACTTTGAGTTGTGAGGCCCTCCTCCGCAAGCGGCCCTTCTTGTGGCCCACTGGCCGGTCCATGGGTGGTCGCCCATACAGGTCTCGGCTGGTCATGGGCTTACGGTACTGTATGCTGGCACTGTCATAAGAGAACATGGTGGCCCGAGGGTCGTTGAGGACACCCATCATGTCTGCGCCACTCATGTCACTGGTGAGGTTGGTCAGGAGGATGTTCCCATGAGCATCAACCTGGGAAAGGAAGTCATCAGATTTCATTAAATTAGTTTTGTAACCAACATAATAGAATGCCTGGGTCCCTAATAATTAGCAGCATCCAGTTTAGGAGAAATGCATGGGAATATGAACATTGTGTTCTGGACTGCCCCATACAGGTACAGTTTGGAAGGAAGCACATAGTGTTTTCTTTTAGGAGCTGGAAATAGAACAAACCTCCAGGTTAATAGCATCAGGATTTTAAATACCCTCCTCTAACACCTGCTTCCTACAATTTTTGCAACTTTCTAACACCGACAGTCTAAAACGTCATCCCGTCCACTTTATGCAACGATTAGCCAGGTATATGGAGGTGTTACAGTGGGCAGGGTTTGTACTTCACTATTTAGTTCCTGACACAACTACTTTTGTCAAATTTGGATTTGGAGAGGTAAAACTTCACCAACTCTATGCAAAACATCATCATTTTTAGACCAACGCATGTCCATCATCAGGGACATCTTCACATCTTCAGTCTTTTTCCCTTCTCCATGTTGTGCCATACATTTCTGCTCTTCTTTTCCATTGGGAGGCAGCCTTTTCATCCCGCTTTACTTTATGAGTTACTTTGAGAATAAAAAAAAATGTCTCATTAAAGGGAGTTCCTTTGATCAACAGTGGGGAACTTACTTTGATGTTTGGGATTTCTGGTGCACAACAACTTGGTTGTAATTGTTCCTTAAAAACTAAGCTACCATTTTCACACAATTGGTAAATTGTTTCAATCATATGCTTGGGATACTTACTTATGTCTACTGTAAAGATGAAAAATAAGGTGACACCCACTAAATTGGTAGGTTACCGATTTGCCAAGCTGCATAGCCTTTCAAACAGCTTTCAAACAATGTGCATCATGCAAAAAAACCCAGATCGAACACTTTGAACACTTCTGAACTTGGACACTTCTGAACACTTTAATTCATTCACCTGGTGCAATATCTAATATGTGCAATACGTGTAAGTACTTTTATATACTTTTTATTGTAGTTTGTATTCAGTCTGTATATTTAATATTCTTCTTTACTGTTTTTATTTTGTTTTTATTACTGTTTCTGTTTATATATATTACTTGATTCGTATCTTTTATTTACTTTTGAGCAATGCTGCTGTAATCCTGTAATTTTCCCACTGCGGGACTAATAAAGGATTATATTATTTTATTTTATATGCGCAAGTGATTTCAGGAAAACTTAAATTGTATTAATCTGAATCAATTTACTCATGCATTAAACGGTGCCGGTTGAGGTGGCTTGAGCATTTGATCAGGGTGACACCTGGACGCCTCCCATTAGAGGTTTGCACGCAAGAAGATAAACCCAGAAAAGACTGGAGAGATGATGTATCTCATCTGTACTGGAAACACCTTGGGGTCCTCCAGGAAGAGCTGTAACATGTTGCTAGGCTTGCTAGACTACATATATATATATATATATATATATATATATATATATATATATATATATATATATATATATATATATATATATATATATATGTAGTATACACTGTATACATATTTTCAAACTCCAAGTTTATCAATGCAATTCAAAGTTTTCTTTTTACTCTTGGACGTCATATTTGTGAATGAAACCTGCCCATAGTAGGATCCTATCCTTAGTAATATAACAATTGCCTACTGATGACCAACTGTTGGCGTGATGTCAATAACCAAAGAGTTGAGCCCTTTCCCACCTGCACTTTGTTGCTCTCCAGTCTACTCTTATTCTCGTTGTTGGACTTGGCAGCCTTTTCTGCCACCTTCTTCTGCAGGTGGGGACCTCGACCGAAGAAGATGTAGTTGACAAAGGCATACTCCAGCAAGGCCAGAAAGACAAACACAAAGCAACCCATGAGGAAAATGTCAATGGCCTTGACGTAGGGGATCTTGGGAAGAGTCTCCCGAAGGTGGGTATTGATGGTGGTCATTGTCAAAACCGTGGTAATACCTGCAGACAAGCAGATTGGGGGGGGGGGAGGGTTAGAAGTAGGTCTTTCAGCCAGGCTTCATGTGAGGGAACACCATAACTACAGAAGGCTTTCATAAGCCGTTCTTACAAAACAACCATCATGAACATTATGTGGCTGTTGAATAGGATTTGCGATCATTTCCAGTGAGTGACTCATAGGTATGACAAAGTAACCATTTCTAGCTGTGCTAGATTATCATTTGTGCTTCCCAAACATTCACAATCCAAATGACATTCACAAGCGTTCCCTTTTCTGTTTAGGTTGTGGTGGCTCTGGGGATATACTTTAGTCGAGACTGAAATGTCATGACACATTGAATAAATTGTCCTACAATTTTCTAGAGACCTTCAAGGTTGATGACTTTGGTGATGCTCTGACTTTTCATCTAGTGCCACCATCAGGTTGGATTTATTCTTGGTTCAGATTTAAATTAGGGATGCATCAATACAGTACCAACAATGGGTATCGGGTCCGTTGCTGTAGTTGTGTTTTTATACTCTTAAAACTACTCTGATAGAACCTCATCCATTACCCGTATGGCAACATGACGTTAACCTCTCTCTCATCAGTTAAGCCCTGCAAGCCGCCCAGATGCAACGGTTACCCGTTTCCAAACAAATCGATGGTAAATCGATCTGTACTTGTATACCGCTTTTCTAGTCTTCCGACCACTCAAAGCTCTTTCAGAAGTTAAACTTTATTACGTCGTCATATTACATATATTTTTACATTCATACATGAAATTTGCAGGACGACCTCTCTACCCATGAGCCAAAGTAGTGTGAAAGGGGTGGGCCCTTTCACACTACACCCATTCATACACTGATGCCACCTGCTCATTAGGACTAGCTAACCATTCATACACCATAGTAGGCACAGCTACGGGAGCAATGTGGGGTTAAGTGTCTTGGCCAAGGACACGTCCACATGGGCTATTGGAGCCGGGGATCGAACCAGCAATCCTCTGATTGAACTACAACTCCGCTCACCACTGAACCACAAGACCCCATGCTGTCTCCAGTTCAACCCTCAGAGAGTTAAAGCTACAATGTTGCCTACATTGTTGTGGACACATGCGGCCGCTTTAGTCTCCACATGAATTAGTTTAGCTGCAAGGATGTTAGCTTCATGGTAAATGGACCCGTACAGCGCTAATTTATTTGGCACCTTTAAAAAACAAAGTTACGAAGTGCTTCACAAAAAAAACGTATGCACATATGGACAGAACCCAAGAGGTAAAACAAGATGGAGCATAATTGTATAAGTGCAAGGAATACAAACAGTAACAGTAATAAGCCAGATGGTAGGAGTGAAGTGAGACTTTGAAATCTTTAAAAGAGGACACTATATTTGCAGGCATGGAGTTCCAAAGCTGAGGGGCCCGGATGATCTCAGGTAGGTGTCAGGCTTATAGGGAGTCCGCAGACCACAGATATAGGAGTGAGCAGTAATCAATTCTCAAACTCACAGGTAACCAGTGAAGGGCAGCAAGGATTGGTGTGATATGGTCACTTCTCTTAGTACGAGTTAAAAGCCTGGCAGCAGCGATCTGTATCCATTGCAGTATCAAATGCAGCAGTCACGTCTGCAGAGATGAAAGCATGAATGACTTTTTCACATGAAAGGAATTACCTGATTTTTAGTTGAGCAAAGCAGGACTGCACATGTGTAGTCACCTGAGCATCAAAAGTCAGTTTAGAATAAAAAATGCATCCAGGTTGCAGGCTTCATATCGAACATTATTACATAAGGCGCCCAGACTAGAGGAGAGATTATTGATGCAGCTATGTTGGGGCCATCTGGGGTAAAAAAGATTGGATCCGCTTCAAAGTCATTTAATAGCAGGACGATATTGAACATTCAATTTTTTATGTTGGCAATGCAGGACATGATACAAGAAACAGCGGTGGTGCCATGCTTAATCAAGATGTACAACAAGATATCATATGCGTAGCAATGGAAATACATATTGTGTCTATGTATGATGGGTCCCAGAAGGTAGCCTATAAATGGTAAACATGAGAAGACCCCAAAAAGACCCCTGGAGAACCCCAGAGAGGAGGAGGCTCTCCAAGTGTTACAGAAAATACAGGTACATAAGACATTAACAAATCCAGCGCCACATCACTGATGCCAACATAATTTTTCAGACGGCCAATTGTGGTTCAGTGTGTGGAAGGCTGAGCCGAGGTCAAGAAGACTTGAAATGGAATACAGGCCTGTGTCACTGGTCATGTTAACCCAGGGGTCAGCAACCTTTTCTATCCAAAGAGCCATTTTGCCCTTTTTTCCATTAAAAAAAAGTCTGGAGCCGCAAAAGCTATTTGATATCAAAAGCTTATGAAGTTGTATATATAGTTGTATTATATGTACAAAAAACTACAGTTTGTTGTATTTATGAAATTATAGAACAAGAATAAAGACAATTGTTGACATTGTATTGCTATTTTACCTGTTTATAACTATCAAGCTATCAAAGAAAAAAAGTCATGTGTCGGCTACACTTTAAGCCCCGCATGAACCTATATAGGTTCTTTTTTAGATATTTTAGTTAAACTGTGTATAACATTACAATAATCATGAACAAATATATTGATGATACACATCAATTAAACAAGAGAACCTGGGCTACAATAATTAGGCAGCCATTTCAACACAACTCAAACACCAACTAAAATAATTATTAAAATATCATAGTCATAATTTTGTCACGAGTCAGCCCACTCTGCATGTTTCCGGAACTAGCATCCCGTAGCTTGGTGCTATCAGAAGAAACCAAATGGCAAAAAGCAAGACAATTCCACACAGATATATTCACCGAATCCCTCTGCTGCAAAGCATCACCGAGATACGAACCAAAGAACACAGCAACATAAATCGCCGAGTCAGCAAATTTTAAAAATATTTTGAGGAAATAGCAAATAAAAGAAAAAATGCATTTCCCCCAGTAAATCCCCACTAATACAAGTTTATTGAACACCATAAGTCATATACAAGTGAAATATAAGGTTTGCTACATGAAAAAATTCAAATGTCACGGATGCGCGAAAATATTCGCAAATGTGCCCAAATGCAAATTTTGGAAACCTCGCCTGAATTCTCTCTGTACTTTACCTCTCTGACTTTGTTCTGCTTCACTTTTTCAAGTGAAAACAGTGCAGAGAGACTGTTCACATATTGTGCTATGATTTGGGAGAGCCTCAGGCTTAGTGAAGCATCATTTCAGGGAGATAACCATCCTGAAAGTGCTTTTTTCTATAGGCGGACCTGTGTTTCAATCTTTATTTACTCTTAGCCAGCAACATATATACTAATAGTTCCACATCTGACCAAAAGCTCACATGGGTTGCCTTTATTATAACACCAAAATTATTCAAATAGCCCTTGTGGTTGCAGAGATACACCCATTTTGGTTTGGGTATGCTATTTCGAGCTAAAAATGCCACGGGTTAAGGTCCATTAAAAACACAAGTAAGCAGACCTTCAGTTTTGTCTATATATGTGGTTCATGTGGTAGAGTGTTAGTCCTGTAACCAGAAGGTAGCAGGTTCAATACCCGTCATCCTCACGTTAGGCTTACATTTTAAACGCATATCTTTTGCTACGCCGGACTTTTAGAGCACCGCAAACGAAGGAGGAGGGATCCGTCTTCACTAGCGGACGCCTCAGTGTCTCATGAGCTGCCACAGAACCAGCAGCAGGAGTGGAGTTTGGAGACTTGATCCACTTCCTCAGTTTGCTGCAGCAGTTGAGAAATGGAGCTTAGCGGTAGTTCAGGAAGGAAGACCCTACACTACGGGTCGTTCATATATTGCAGTCTATTTCTTCATTACGGTAGCAGCTAATTGGGGGGGGGGGGGGGGGGGGGGGGGGGGGGGGGTGTCCACTTGTAAGCAACCAACCGAAGGCATCACGGTGTCTCTAGCCAATCAGATCGTTGCTGTCGAACTTTAAAGGTGTGCTCTACTCTGTGCTGTCAGTTGTCATTTCAGCGCGGAAATGATTGCGAATGCGATGGGGAATTGTTCCTCCAACGATTATGTCTAATTGATGGTAACCGAAACCATGTCAGTCAGTTTCCGACCTCGATCCGGCGGGAAGAGTCAGATCTCAACATCAATGTTCAGCCGGAGCCAGCATTCAGCCGGAACGCTGTTGGCGCAGCGGCACCCACCCAGCACGGCCCAGTACAGCACGGCGCAGCACGGCACGGCTCGGCTCGGCACGGCACGGCACGGCGCAGCACGGCACGGCTCGGCACGGCTCGGCTCGGCACGGCGCAGCACGGCACGGCGCAGCACGGCACGGCTCGGCTCGGCACGGCACGGCACGGCGCAGCACGGCACGGCTCGGCACGGCTCGGCTCGGCACGGCGCAGCACGGCACGGCGCAGCACGGCACGGCTCGGCTCGGCACGGCACTGCGCAGCGTCCACGCAGGAGCAAGAGACCTCTCGGCTCGGCGGGAAGATCACGGTGGTATTCCGGCATCAGGCCTCTCTCTCACTCCACGCTCCGCAGCGAGTAAGTTTAGTTAGTTGCGACCAGTTGATCCCTCGTGGGGACCGGGCCGGAAGATCAGGCTTAGCCTAGCTCCGCAGGCGAAGAGGAAGCTCGCTCCTCTACGGCAGACAACACCGTTCAACAAGTCGCTGAGTAGCTGCATCCACATCATCGATGCCCACTTCAATCCCGGTAAACGCTGCATATTTTACTACAGCCGGTGGCGCCACCAGAGCTTCATACGGTTCCAGCCGGCAGGCTAAAGCAGAGCGTCATAAACGGGAAACCGGTGTGTAACGGATGAGGTACTGTGGATCCAGACTCGCGTCTCGAGCAGTGTTCCCTCTAAGCTGTGTTCAAACATGAGTGGCTAGATGAAATAGTCCAAACTGACACAGGTAGGATGAAACTTTCAGACATATTTAAATATGAAGAATATGAAGTTATTAAATTGTTTATATAGGCTACCTTTAGGAAAAATGACACCATGTCAATTTAATAGGCCTATAATTATTGTTAAGCACTGCATTAGCATTTTTCTTTCAATGAAGTTCCACTTAAATGTTGTACCTGCTGAGAAATGACTAAACACCTTTGATACTTTTATTTTTTATATATATATCATTATCAGTCATAACCAGTGAACCAGTCATAACCTCCCCTTATTGAAGTTCAACAAAGATCCTTTAAGTTCAACTAAACTGACTGGTAAAACACCATCATTAAAATGTTCCCAAAGCCCAGCCATTATAAAGGATATTGAATAAATATCAACCTTGTATACATATTGATGCATTTGCTGTCATCTCTTTGAATCCCCTGTGGCTAACGCAGGCTTGTGGTCATTGTCGGCAGGTCGCGTGGTTGAGAATTGCGCACAGTGATGAAATGTGCGCTCAGAAAAAAATTTTTTGCTCAGTGCTGAAAAAAATTAGAGGGAACATTGGTCTTGAGTCTCGGTGTATGCTTTTGATTTAATCAGATGAACCGTCCTTCCAGTCGCTGGAGGGGTGCGCATCGGCAGAGTACAAATCATATTGCCCGAGCAATAACTTTTCGATGCAGCAGTTGGGAAGGTCCAATTAGGCCTCCCTCTCTTCAGCTCCGGCAGCTATTAATTATAACAGGTAACTTCCTTCGCCGGGCCGGAAGTATCAGGCTCATCTAAGGCAGCTCCGTCGACGCTCGCTTCAATCTGGTAAACGGCACCTGCTACTACAGGGTTACCGGCGGCGCCACCACGGCGGTGTCCCGCTCCTCGGTTTTAACAGAACCATGGGTCCAGACACGCGTCTGGTGCTTCGATGCAGCATTTTTCAAGTCAATCAATATGGGAGATTTCTCTGTGCATTCTCGTGATTTGGAACTCAGGCGTGATATTACAAGCATATTTAGACATAACTAAGAGACACACTGAGTGAATCCTCGCCGGAGGGTGGATGATGGACAGATAACGGCGCGCAGAGCATCAGTATTCTGGTCCAGTCAGAGAATTCCTCATACAAAGTCCGGAACACCCCAATAAGGGCCAACGGGCGAGTTAGTCCCATATTGTAGTAGCCATCAGTGGTAATGAACAAACAACTGATTATCATATGTACAAATAAAAAGAGCGGTCGATTAAAGATATGTCAACGATAGTTTATCAGGTTTCCTTTAAATGGAGGAAGTATGACGACACATACTTAATTAGGAAAGATCTTCGCATGTAAGCGTCTTGAGCATTCGGAAGCGCTATATCAATTAAAAGTATTATTATTAGTATTATTTATTTCATGTAGTATAGGATCCAGTTAAATCCAAACATGTAACAGGAGCTTTTGGGAAATGTGCATCTCAAAATAAAGTACTTCATTTTACAAATTGATGATTTAACTGACTTGTCCGGCTGCTTTGATGTCGGTACATCAGGGTGATGGGAGGTCCATCAAAAGCATGATATTACATTTTCTCAACTTTTAAAGAGATTGTGTGAACAGTAGTCGGGTAAAAGGGCTGGTTTAAGCTGCTCAAAGTCTCTTGTGGAGAACGCATGTGGATAATCTCTCGGACTCATGTAATTCTCCGGTTGGGTCTCTTTCCCCGTCTCTCGTCCGAATCAGTCACCGGCGATCGGTGCGCAAGGCAGGCGGGTTGGATGTGTGGCCGACGTGGTCCCGACGTGCTCGGACGTCATGCACAACGTGGTCAACAATGATCTCACGAGAGCCATAGTAGCCACATCGGAGAGCTGATTGACTCTACAACTACGTGTTGTAGGAAATCCTTGGTTTCTGGGTAGTCGTGGTGCTTAGGGCGTGATTGTTGACTGTTGGGGAACTAACAGGAAGAACTGGTTAGGGGACTGGTGTATGCTTTGAGACGGGACAGCAGTCGGCGCCCCTACTTGCCAGGCGAGGCGCAGTTCATATCGGACGAACCTATACAGCAAACGTAATGGTTGGCGTGTTCTCGGACCGCTGTACGATCGCAGTCAGAATCGTATAATTCTCAATTAGCTATCAGTCCAGAGACAACGGCGTCTGGGTCATGATAATATAAATCATTATATTCTGTAGATATTCTGCATTTCATTATTCTTATGTCAATTAGAGTTCAGGTTGGGCGAGGTCAGTTTAACAGATACTGTCCGTGAGAAGGTTCTGTGAGAAACGTTCTTCAAGGTTCCACGCTTTGCTCTATAACACTCACACCTGTTTATTAGTACATTGATATTAGGGAAGCATACTGGTCGTTGCACGTTCCATCCTTGTGAGAAGATGAGGACACGATTCTCCTCCTCTTAGCCAAGGTAGAGCCTATAAAATATGAAATGTTCATGACAGAAAACCGTGTATTAAAGAGCCGAACGTCCGGCTGTTCGGGGTGGTTTCGGACGGGCAACCTGCGTGTTGACTGGACTCCCTGCTATCGCGATGGCAGCGCTTGTTACTTTACTTGTGATCAAAGAAATTAAATTCAGAGAACGAGAGAAGTTGTTTGACTAAGTTCTTTCGGACGCTACACCAGGCATCCAATAATTAGTACGCATTAACAGCCATGACCGTGGTCCGCCTGGTAGCGACCCTGGCATAAAGTACAAGTGGCTCCATTCAGGCTCAGAATCTGGTGCTTTTGCAGGGGCTCGCACTACAGCGCAAGAACGGAAAAAATAAGCGTTACTTTCCCTTCTGGCAGTTCAATTTCGCCAAGAGTATCATACATTATGGGACGCTGTCTTCGCCTGCTGGTGGGACATGGCGTTTTCCATGTCCAAATATGAACAATGGTATTTATCTGCTGATGGGGCAGCGCTGACCGGCAGGTCAGATCTGCATACAATCAGGGGGATAGTATGACATATCTACAACGAGAGGGTGACTTTCTCTGATTCACAAGAAACATCTACACGGATGCAGGCCATCCGTGGGTTTTGGGGAGGTTCTGTCAAGGCCTTCCTCGGTCGCATAGGTTGACTTCATCCGTTGCTATAAGTGCTATAAGCTGCATCATTATCGACCGAGGGCGCTCCTTTTCCAAAGGCATAATGAAGATACATTCAGGTTGCTGAATTTAGAGTTAATGCTCAGTTATAGCAACTGATCAACTCGCCATTAGTCGGGCCTACGTTAGAATAAGGGACTGCTACTTCGGCTGCAAACGAAGGCATCTCCTCATATCCCCCCTGCAACAAGGGGACGTCACTCTGCTTCAACTCCTACCTCTGCCCATCTCGACACAATACTAGTAAACAAACTCATTAAATTGTGAGTAACTACGTCATGGTGGTGGTGTCCGTTATAGGCCTGCAGGATTGGCAGGTACGGGGAGGGGTGATCTCAGGTTGAATAAGGTGTCCTGAGACTACTGCTAGATATTTCCGGGATGTTATTGATTTTGGGGAATCTCTTAGTGCGGTTATGGCCTGACCTTCCAGGCTAGCCTTTCACTGCATTTCACTACTGGTTTAACGTGACCTCTTCTTAATTTCTGGTCTCACGTGACCTCGGCTGACTCCCTGGTCTATCGGGACCCCGGTGTTCTATCGTGATCTCTCCTGTCTCCCTGGTCTATCGTGACCTCTGTGGTTTTCTCGTGACCTCTCCTGTCTCCCTGGTTTATCGTGACCTCTGCTGACTCCCTGGTCTATCGTGACCCCGGTGGTCTCTCGTGACCTCTCCTGACTCCCTGGTCTATCGGGACCCCGGTGTTCTATCGTGATCTCTCCTGTCTCCCTGGTCTATCGCGACCCCGGTGTTCTATCGTGATCTCTCCTGTCTCCCTGGTCTATCGTGACCTCTGTGGTCTCTCGTGACCTCTCCTGTCTCCCTGGTTTATCGTGACCTCTGCTGACTCCCTAGTCTATCGTGACCTCTGTGGTCTCTCGTGACCTCTCCTGTCTCCCTGGTTTATCGTGACCTCTGCTGACTCCCTGGTTTATCGTGACCCCGGTGGTCTCTCGTGACCTCTCCTGTCTCCCTGGTTTATCGTGACCCCGGTGGTCTCTCGCGACCTCTCCTGTCTCCCTGGTCTATCGCAACCTCTCCTGTCTCCCTGGTCTATCGCGACCTCTCCTGTCTCCCTGGTCTATCGCGATCTCGGCTGACTCCCTGGTCTATCGCGACCTCTCCTGTCTCCCTGGTCTATCGCGATCTCGGCTGACTCCCTGGTCTATCGTGACCTCTCCTGTCTCCCTGGTCTATCGTGACCTCTGCTGACTCCCTGGTCTATCGTGACCTCTGCTGTCTCCCTGGTCTATCGTGACCTCTGCTGACTCCCTGGTCTATCGTGACCTCTCCTGTCTCCCTGGTCTATCGTGACCTCTGCTGACTCCCTGGTCTATCGTGATCTCTCCTGTCTCCCTGGTCTATCGCGACCCCGGTGTTCTATCGTGATCTCTCCTGTCTCCCTGGTCTATCGTGACCTCTGTGGTCTCTCGTGACCTCTCCTGTCTCCCTGGTTTATCGTGACCTCTGCTGACTCCCTAGTCTATCGTGACCTCTGTGGTCTCTCGTGACCTCTCCTGTCTCCCTGGTTTATCGTGACCTCTGCTGACTCCCTGGTTTATCGTGACCCCGGTGGTCTCTCGTGACCTCTCCTGTCTCCCTGGTTTATCGTGACCCCGGTGGTCTCTCGCGACCTCTCCTGTCTCCCTGGTCTATCGCAACCTCTCCTGTCTCCCTGGTCTATCGCGACCTCTCCTGTCTCCCTGGTCTATCGCGATCTCGGCTGACTCCCTGGTCTATCGCGACCTCTCCTGTCTCCCTGGTCTATCGCGATCTCGGCTGACTCCCTGGTCTATCGTGACCTCTCCTGTCTCCCTGGTCTATCGTGACCTCTGCTGACTCCCTGGTCTATCGTGACCTCTGCTGTCTCCCTGGTCTATCGTGACCTCTGTGGTCTCTCGTGACCTCCGCGGCATTCGTGGTCTCTCGTGACCTCCGCGGCATTCCGGGTCTCTCGGGACCTCGGCGGCATTCTGGGTCTCTCGTGACCGCCACTGAATTTCTTGTCTATCGTGACTACTTCGTAAATTCCTGGTCTAACGGGACTACTTCCTGGTCTCAACGCCTTACTCTGTAGGTTGGGGTGTGTAAATTAAACTCTTCACTGGGTTAAAGGCGACTCAGGCAAGCTCACCTAACCTGTACTAATGTTGCCATGTGTCTCCTGATTAACTCCCCTTTTCCTTAGGCATTCACTGCGGCTGTAGGTAAGGTATTGCTTTATTTTATTGATCTAAAATCTTTTTGGGGGATTCTGCCGGGTCAGAACTCAGCGTCACTGCCCCTTGTTTATCCTGGTTCAGGATAGAGTCCGATCGCCAAAGACTTTGCACTATTCATTGTTGTACTATTCATTGTTATACCAACGGAATAAAATTATTGTCTCTCCTGATTGAAATCGCTCTTCTGCAGCTTGATACTGTTCATTAGATACTGTGTGCTTGTTCTGGAAGAGTCTTTCAACATTAAATGTTTTGTTGTTTGCTAACTTCTCGCCACATATCAAGCATACAGGTCAGCAGCATCGTTGGCAGTGAAAGCTAATTAATAGGTCCACACAGAATTAATTTGGTGGGATCATTGCTCTCATCCTTAAGAACACATACATTAAGATTTGAGATGTTTGCCATCCAAGAAGTCAGCCTCATTATTTCACCTTACTTTCTGTTTTTTTTTTTTTTTTATATTTCACATTTGCACTCTTTCCCACTTTGTACTGCAATGAAATACAATTATTTTGTATCTAAAAATACTGAGTGAAAACCCTTTTTTTCTTTTTTGTCAAACACATACAGTAAAGTTAATGAGCATACTGAATGACTAGCAGATCTGGTAGAAGCAATTCAATATAAATAGAGGCCACATTTCCATTGGACATTTTGACATAATGGCCATTATCATGTCTAAATCACCAAAATCACGAAAGCCATGAAGACCATGAAATGTCTGTAAAAGGCATTCCATGTAATAGTGGTTATAATACCTCTAACATGACAAAACAATCACCTCAGCAAACATAATTGCTAATGTAAAGAATTGAAAAGTCACTGACCTAAAGCCACTCTGGCAGCCGAGGCGTCATAGTTGATCCAGAAGGAGACCCAGGACAAGATGGTGATCAGGGTGGAGGGCATGTAGGTTTGCAGGATAAAATAGCCAATGTTCCTCTTCAGCTTAAAGCTCAGGGACAGACGTGGATAAGAGCCTGTTACACACAGGGTTGCAAATATGTATTCAGATTTATAAGAACATTGTTAATGTAATGTTACAAATTCAAAGAACTATAAAATATGATTTATAGTCACAACCATGTATGCGGTTGCTTGGGAATGATTGCTGGCAACATGCATTTTTATGAGCCATGAACAATCACTATTTCAGACATGTCTGACAACAGAGAAACAGCTACATCTATGTGAATGAAAATAACTATATTGTGAATTTGATACATGAAAACACAAGGAGGAGAGAAAACAGAAAAAAAAGAGAAGGAGACTGAGGAGAGGTTTAATGGGCTGGTACTCAGAGTAACTGATACACTGTCTCAGAGACTGAGACCACATGACTGTTACCTGTGGCAAACACAGCTTTACTGGAGAGGGTTTGGTAGTCTATAATGTCGAACTGGGGCAGTTCAATGTTCTCCACACCAGTAACTGAGCCTGCGTTTGGTCCTCCCTGCCAGTAGAATTCAATGTCGTCAGTGGTGTATCCATCTGAGAGAGACAGGGGAATACAACAAGATGAACCTCAACTGAAACAAGGACAAGCACATGGGATTCAGGCACAATGCAGTCTATATGAACAGAATGCCATCACAAGTTGACAGGTAAAGACACTCTCACACCAGCCGTCTGTAGTTTGGAATTCAGAAGCGTTTTCTCACTTTGGTACCTGGGCAGGTGAGAATGCTGTTATCACACCTGGTCACATATCTGGTCTACCTGACAGAGTTCATCTTGGAGAAATATAAATTAAGTCTGGTTGGTTTTCTCCTTAAAAACAAACTTCACTGAATATAATGTCATGCATATACTGTGATGTGAAACATACTGGTGAAAGATTCCGCTGGTGTTGCTAATGGCAGATATAAAGCTGCAAGTAACCAGATATAGAGCTGTAAGTAACCAGATATAAAGCTGTAAGTAATCAGATATAAAGCTGTAAATAACCAGATATAGCGCTGTAAGTAACCAGATATAGAGCTGTAAGTAACCAGATATAAAGCTGTAAGTAACCAGATATAAAGCTGTAAGTAACCAGATATAGAGCTGTAAGTTACCAGATATAAAGCTGTAAGTAATCAGATATAGAGCTGTATGTAACCAGATATAGAGCTGTAAGTAAGCAGATATAAAGCTGTAAGTAACCAGATATAGAGCTTTAAGTAACCAGGTATAACGCTGTAAGTAACCAGATATAAAGCTGTAAGTAACCAGGTATAGAGCTGTAAGTAACCAGATATAAAGCTGTAAGTAACCAGATATAGAGCTGTAAGTAACCAGATATAAAGCTGTAAGTAATCAGATATAGAGCTGTATGTAACCAGATATAGAGCTGTAAGCAACCAGATATAAAGCTGTAAGTAACCAGATATAGAGCTTTAAGTAACCAGGTATAAAGCTGTAAGTAATCAGATATAGAGCTGTATGTAACCAGATATAGAGCTGTAAGTAACCAGATATAAAGCTGTAAGTAACCAGATATAGAGCTGTAAGTAACCAGATATAAAGCTGTAAGTAATCAGATATAGAGCTGTATGTAACCAGATATAAAGCTGTAAGTAATCAGATATAGAGCTGTAAGTTACCAGATATAAAGCTGTAAGTAAACAGATATAGAGCTGTATGTAACCAGATATAGAGCTGTAAGTAAGCAGATATAAAGCTGTTAGTAACCAGATATAGAGCTTTAAGTAACCAGGTATAAAGCTGTAAGTAACCAGATATAAAGCTGTAAGTAACCAGGTATAAAGCTGTAAGTAACCAGATATAGAGCTGTAAGTAACCAGATATAGAGCTGTAAGTAACCAGATATAGAGCTTTAAGTAACCAGGTATGAAGCTGTAAGTAACCAGATATAGAGCTGTAAGTAACCAGATTTAGAGCTGTAAGTAACCAGATATAGAGCTGTAAGTAACCAGATATAAAGCTGTAAGTAACCAGATATAGAGCTGTAAGTAACCAGATATAGAGCTGTAAGTAACCAGATATAGAGCTGTAAGTAACCAGATATAAAGCTGTAAGTAATCAGATATAGAGCTGTATGTAACCAGATATAGAGCTGTAAGTAACCAGATATAAAGCTGTAAGTAACCAGATATAGAGCTGTAAGTAACCAGATATAGAGCTTTAAGTAACCAGGTATAAAGCTGTAAGTAACCAGATATAGAGCTTTAAGTAACCAGGTATAAAGCTGTAAGTAACCAGATATAGAGCTGTAAGTAACCAGATTTAGAGCTGTAAGTAACCAGATATAGAGCTGTAAGTAACCAGATATAAAGCTGTAAGTAACCAGATATAGAGCTGTATGTAACCAGGTATAAAGCTGTAAGTAACCAGATATAGAGCTGTAAGTAACCAGATATAGAGCTGTAAGTAACCAGATATAAAGCTGTAAGTATCCAGATATAGAGCTTTAAGTAACCAGATATAAAGCTGTAAGTAACCAGATATAAAGCTGTAAGTAACCAGATATAGAGCTGTAAGTAACCAGATATAGAGCTGTAAGTAACCAGATTTAGAGCTGTAAGTAACCAGATATAGAGCTGTAAGTAACCAGATATAGAGCTGTAAGTAACCAGATATAGAGCTGTAAGTAACCAGGTAAAATGAGTGGGAGGGAGCAAACATGGAAGAGGTTGGGTGCCAATTAATACAAAGTAATTGCTTCATAAAAGATATCTGTATAATAATGATCTAAACTCTTTCAGAATAAGTAGATCAAAACAAGCCCAAAGAGTATCTAATTGATACGAATTAATATATACTTATGAGGATATATGTACTGCCTGTGCGTATGTATCATGTACTATATATGTGTTTATACATGTATGTATTATTCATAATCAGAAATTCAATTGAAGCAGTGAAAACTGTTGTAAAAATGTTCACAAAATACTTGTAAATCAATGTTGAAATTCTGTACGGTGAATCAACATGATGTCCTCAACCACATACAACTTCCATTTCTTCCATTTAAATTGGTACTATTATCATTATTTGTATTAGCTCTTCATCATATTTTGTTAATGAGACACATTCAAAAATCTACACTATAAAAACTAAAATGTAAGGGTTCTGTATCATATAGGCTTTGCCCTCTAAGAGCTGCCACTATTTGATTCTTCACAGTTGTGAAGATTCATTTTGCGCCTCTGCGCTCTGCAAGGGCCTCAGGTACATCAGCACGTGCAACATATAACAGCTGTGCAACCATAGTTCTTCTCTAATTTTCAGCGTCAAGAAATCAAAAACTGAAGTGATGAAGATGAAGAGGTCTAGCAGCATCTGTTGGTGGACTGGCAGCCAGATTGGCTACTGGCTCCTGTCGAACCTTCATCCCCGCTGTGAAAGCTGTCTCGGCAGCTATACATCATTTACAAACTGATTCCAATATGCCATGACATATGGGATAGGGACAACATCTCAAAGGCAGTATGGCTATATCATTATTTTAGGGAAGTAGTGAGAAACAAATTATTCAAATTATTCATTCATTGACCCCAAAGCACTCTGGAATTCTTTTGAATGAAAAGTGCATTACAAATAAAATGCATCATCAGCTGTCGCTATTGGATTCATCCCCGCATGCATGCACAGTTGGGAAGACGTATTTTTGTTTGTCGGTGCACCGGCTGCTGGATCGTCTTCTTCCTCCCGTTGGACCTTCTTTTTAGCTGCAAAAGCGGCCTTGGTGCTATCCACGGCTGGCTAGCTAGCGGCAACTCTACATGCAGCTGGCCAGTTGTGTGCTCGCTTGCTCATGGAGGAGCTGTGGCTATGAGTGAAGGACTTTACAGGGCTTTCTATTGAAGGTGGTGGGACAATCAGGATACGTTGTACCCACACAGTAAGCAAGCCATGTATTTGTCCCCATGAGAGTCCTCCACAAAGAAAACATCCAGAGGTGGTTTTGAGGACTTGGCCTCAATCCAGTTTGGCAGAATGCTGACCATCCTTCCCTCACTGCATCTGTTATTCTGGAAAAATGTGTGTTCCATCATCAAGGTTCACCTTTGGAGAGCAACGTTACACATATCAGTATTCGCGGCCGCGTCCCCCTCTGGATGGAATGGGATATGCCAGGCTCAAGTTCTGAGGAAATTGGGCAATCCTCCAACCCACCACAAAGGCTATCTGGAGTCATTCATGGCACTAAAAATACTGCAACATCTGATAACAAACATGCCATTGTGAGGACAAGCAGGAAGGTGTGGACCAGTCCTGCTGCTGAAAATAGATAGCAGCCTGCTGGTGTGGTCACAGAGACACCTTGGACTACAGTACCTCGCTGCAGACGTATTGTTTCACAGAGGTCCATCCCTCAATAACCCTCCATTACGAGTGGATCACAGACTGTGACCCAGAGCTCTCTTCTAAGCATTTGTCCCTCAGTTCCTCTGATTCGTCACCTCATTAGCATACATTGAGGAAGAGAAGCCTAATTCTATCAACAACAGCTAAAGTATACTCACATGTAACTCTGCGAGGAAGCTTAAACAAAGGGAATTAGTTAGCAAAAAAATAAAAAATGATTCGACAGTCAGTCACCAATAGGTAAATTCTTAGTTGGGGACGATCCTACTTTTAAGTTTCATATCTTATTGTGACCTGTTGCCTTTTGGGAGTTCAGTGCAATAGAGAAGTGTTTGTATTGTTATAATCATCACAATGAAAATAATTTACCAAAGCTTCCATTTGGCAAAATGCTACCTCAGTCCCCAGCAGGGGGATTTAACACTTGCACTACTGTCTCTTCAAAATGAGTAAAAACAAACAGATGCGTATGCATATTTCCCCCAGAGGTATATCAGACGCACACATCCATGACTCCTGAGTGCTGTTACATCCCTTTGGCTGGGAACGAGACATCGTGGTGTCCTTCTTTAACGTGGACTTGGATACGTGGCAGAAAATCTTCCTTATGTGTAGAATTTTGTTTTAATATATATAATGTACATATTTCTAGACATTTCTTGACCAAACATCCATGGGTCCAGTGACTGCGGGCAGCATCTGAAAAGTGATTTCCCCGTAGTGCGTTTGCCCAGTGCTCGAAGTGAAGCGCTCATTGGCTGATGTCTAAATCGGACAGTATCAGCAATCTCTTGCCACTTATTCCTGTTTACTTATTATTCTTTCAGCATATTATACTGTGTCTGTCAGGCTGTGCATCTTCCATAGTAGGCCTATAATACTAGAATAATGTTCTTCCAGCTGAGACATTATATACAAGCACACCACTGAGATGTGTGTAGATTTTCTTAACGTGCTTTCCCTTGTTATTTGGAGTCTATAGTATTGGTCTAGAACACTTCATATGATGCCCATAGCCTGGAGTCAACACCATATACATAACCTATTCATTCAGGGTTTAGCAGCAGTGCCCCAGTCAGAGTGCTTGTGCATTATACACAGCAGGATAAAGATACACATCCTTTCATATGATTTTATTCCATTATTATTACTTTACATAACACCCCCATGGGGTTACAGACATTCATTTTATTCTTTTGGAAATGTTTGCCCTGTGAAATCCATAGACTGGTATAGTCTATAGGTGTACTACTATATAGACTATTGGTATACAATATCAACGTTGTCTCTGTGACGTCAGCCATAGATTTCTGAAGAGCCGTTTGATACCCGGTGTGGGTGAATACCATACTGTTGGCAGCTTGGCAATGACAACACAGCCTACATCTTGGCTCATGGCTCCAAAAATGATCAAAGAAGTGGATCGTCAGTAAGGCTGAGGCAGGGCCTGGTGATGCAATAGAGCAGACAGCTAGCAGCTAGCTGACCGGTACACAAACCACCTGTCAATCAAAGCGGGGAAGCCTTGCCCTCAATTATGCCTAACTTTAAGCCTTAATAAATGAATGAGTGAGTTCTATACAAATTTGCCCCCATACAGTTGTCATGAAGGGGGATTAGCTATAAAGACCCAAACTGTTTTTTTTACCAGGCTGTAAACAATGTTAATTGTCTGCTGTAAAGTTAGGCCATTCTACATGGGGTGCTATGGAGGTTGACTCGCTATTGGAGCTGTTGATCTGTAATCAATAGAGCAGATTTAGAAAACCTTTAAATCATGTCTCAATGAGTTAATGAAAACAGCACCCTGGTTCTCACCATTCCTCCTCCGCCTGGCGGCGTCTCGTACTCTGTGCTCTACACTTTGCTTTTATGCCCACGGTGCTTATGAAGTGCTGCATCGTTATGAATCGGCAAAATGAATCAACCAGATAACCAGATGAGTAGAGGGCAGAGGAGGGCACCGGCAGCTTGTGATAAGTGAAGTCATGATACGCCAAAGAGTAACATTTAGAAGAGCCGGTACGTACCGGTGAGTGCCAGCCCACTTTGAACACGTTTGTCACGTTTGAGCTCTGTTCGAACTAAGAAAAGTGAGGGGAATCTCGAATGTATTGGTGGTAGACTTGCTCGACAACATATAAAAGAGACAACCTTGACGTTACTAGATCCTGCATAAACCTGGTGCAGGTCCTGCGTAACTGTTTAATGCAGTTATACTTACTTATCTTACTCAAGTAAAAGTACAAAAGTATTAACATCAAAATATATAAAGTGCAAAAAGTAAGTAGTAATTATTCATTATTGAGAATGACCCATTTAAACATCATATAAATAGTATTATTTCATTATAATTATTGATGCTTTTATGTGTTCAGTCACTTACATGTTTTAGCTGGTCAAACTAAATAACTACTTTATACAGTGTAATGATGGGTAGCTTAACCTATAATAATATGTTACATATTTATTTAAAATATAAATAAACTGAGTAACTCGTAACTAAAGCTTTGAAATATGTAGTACTAGTAAAAGTATAAAGTAGCATACACAGTAGATACTGTCGAGTACAGTACACAGACTTCAAAATTGTACTTATTGCCTAAATGCACTTAGTTACATTCCATTACTGAAAATCTGGGTTTATTCTGTTGAAAATATGTAAGTTATAACAATTGATAAACTAAGGGGAGACAAAAAAAATAACGTTCCAGCAACTACTATAAGTCTGAGAAACATACAGTGAAAACAAAAAAATAAAATCCTTTGTTTACTGCAATTGGTTTATGTATTTTGTGAAAGAAGCATCATCTCATGGTGACACACTGCGATTGAATGAATGGGCATTGTTGGATAACCTGTAATTCATGTGCATTTCTTATCAACGCAGGAGCCCGGAGGGTCACTGTCGGCTTCGCAGGAGGAAGTTAACACCATTTTTGGGCATAGGAAGAGGAACCCATATCTAACAGCCGAGTCAGCAAAAGGGCTGTGCATAGAAAAAGGCGAAGTAAGAGCAGCGGGAGAGGCCCACCTGAGAAAGCAGAACTACCCTAGGAGGGGGGCAGAGGACAGACAGATCCTGCTGCAGGTCCTGGTGAAGCGGGCAGAAAGTTAAATGTGTGGTAGATATGTAGAGGGTCCAGTCCAATCTCAGCTGCCAAATCAAGATAAGCAGATGATGCAGATGGTTTTGGGAGATTCTGCTTGGTCAAAGGTCAATTTTGTTACATATGTATTTATTCAATATGACATAGTAATGCTCAGGTTTTGGGATACAAATTGTTTATTAAATATCTTTGATCCACCTTGCATAAGAGTATAACATATTTAAATAATGCTCTTACCATATAATCAATGCTTTGCAAAATGTATTATGAATCAAGAAGAATTGTAATCAAATGTGTCAAAAAGGAGAAGTTGAGAAAGGAGGGAGAAGAAGTGTGGGCATGGAGAAAGCAGCATCTTAAGGGGTGAATATGTTAGAAGTCTGACGAGAGACAAGAAGCAGGAGGTCAGCAGAGGCCTTCTGGACGTGTTGGCTGAAGGTCCTAGCAATACTTAGGTGTAGTTGAGTTAATTATGTTCTCTGCACTTTCAGCAGAGCCTCTGTTCTCCTAAGTTCTCAGTTTTCCATCAAAGGACTTTTAAAGTTGCTTTTTGTAACTGTGATATCATTTTCTATCTTTTATTCAAAGACATATTGATTGATATCAAAGTTTAAATCAAGTCAGCGCGTCCGTCGCTCTTTCTTTCATCTTCAATTCTCGCTGCTCCATCCACCTGAGACCAGAGGCGGAGCTTCAGACGACCCCACAGCCACCAGGTGAGTTGAGGTGATTCCATCATGGCTACACACACACAGATTAATATACAGGATACCTTTCCATAACAGATACATATTTGGTGTAACTATTATAGAGAGGTCACTGTGCCTGGATGACCTCTGGCTCCTACGCCAGGCACCGCCGTGTGCTTGCAGGCTAGGAGAGGGATCCATAAGTACTAGATCCCCTCGCAAGAGTTTGTCATGAATGTATTATTTTGTGTAGTTTGATAACAGCTGATAGCATAAGATAAATAAGGTAGTCCCTCTCTGTTCTCGTTGTGCTTGGTGACTTATTTTCCTCTTCTGTTTTAAGGCTGGGTAAAAGGAGCATAACTCCATAATTAAAAGCAGGTTGTATTATCTCTGCTCGAGGCCAGAGGTGGGTGACCCGTGCGCTGAGCCCAGTGCGGTTGGCTTGACCCTTCACTGTGGTCCCGTGTCCCGCGGGACACCTGTCACCTGTCGGCCGGTCGAGCACCTCTCTCTACCCCTTTCAAATGAAACCCTAAAATGAACAGTTTTCTTGCAGGACTAACACTTACACTGCAGATATAACATGCACCAGCTGACTGTTCAACAGCATGTTTATCAGGTCAGGAATTGTCTGGGAATTATCCGACTGGGAGCCGGGAGAGGAACATCTATACAACCAGTCACGCACACACAAAACACAAAACAAGCTCGTCACTTACAGCTCTCGATCTCCAAGGTGCAGTTCTGCTCATCTAGTGGGTATCTGCGCAGGTCCATCATGCAGGCAGCTGTCGTGGTGATCCTACAAGAAAAAAAGGTTTTCAGTCATACTGATATCTGAAGAAAAATCCGTCATGAGCAATAACTCACTGTGTAAGAACACTACATTGCTTCCACAACTAGAAATCTTCATTTAATACATGCACACACATGCACATCCAGCATTCAAGTTTCATGAGAAAAAAAACTTGAATTCCCTCATGCCGGGGGAAAACACTTCATGAAAGAACTGCAGCCTGTTGACAACATGCCAGTTCAGAGTGGTCCAAATGCTTGGCCGGTATTTTAGTTTCTTTTGACTTGTCTAGTTCTGTGTTTTCTGTCTATAAAACGATGTGTTTTTTATGCTGCTGCCTGTCTTGGCCAGGTCTCCCTCGAAAAAGAGATTTTTAATCTCAATGGGACTTCCTGGTTAAATAAAGGTTTAATAATAAAAAGAGGCAGTGGCGGGCCGTGCATTTCCTACCTAGGCCTGCGGTCTGGTATCGTACACATAAATACGCTGTTCGGCATGTAGTGTGTTTGTGAAAAACAGTTACATTATAAAATATAGGATCCCTCTCTCAGGATGGACAGAAATGCAATAGATGCCATGTATACAGAATGATGCACATAATTACAACAATCCATATTACATAAATGATACTTATGAGAATAGAAAGAAGTAATAGAACTATCTCAAGGATCTTAGAGAGGAAGGGAAGGTTAGATATCGGTCTATATTTAGCCAACACCTCTGGATCAAGAGCTTCTTGAGGAGAAGTTTAATTACAGCTACTTTGAAAGACTAGGACTGGTTAGTAAAGACACATTGATTATATCTAGCAAAGAGGTGCCAACTAAAGCAGTCAGATGGGGTCTAAGAGACTGGGAGAAGGTTTCGACATAGAAATTGTTGAAGTCAATTGGTAAAGGTCACTGGGAGAAAAGCCTACATATAAGGTGTTACTGTTGTTCCTAAGTAACCTTAGAAACAGTTACATATGAGGGTGGATCAGTAGTGTTGAGGGTCTGCAGCAGGGGTTGGCAACCCGCTACTGCGCAGCTGCATGCAGCAAGGAAAAAGAAAATTAAAATGTTATTACATTTTTGCATAGTAGACAATCTTTCAGAGGGAACACCTCTTATCTTGGAGTTGTAGATGATATCTGTCTCACTGAAAACAAAGAAATGTTTTTATATTTGTTTAACTAATGTGTGTCACATCCTATCACGTCGGTGTCAAGCGTCTTCCCCTGCAGGTGGATCAGTGTTTCCCCTACCGCTGTAATTTTCTCAATAGCTCCAGTCGTCATTTAAGGTTCTCTTTCCTATAGAACAGGTCTACACCTTGTTCTGTTATGAAACAAACTAAACGGCCGTATTTTATTTATATTATCCACACGACAGCTTGTCATTTCTGTCTCATGGTCGCTTTTACACTTCTCGGATCTCTGTATCGCACAAACCGGAGTTCCACCCCGATGCACACAGACAGGTGAGCGCTGAGCACAAACACCAGCGGACAGAGAGCGTCGAAAGATATGTCGCGTGAAAAGTAGACCGATATATCTACGTTTTAAACGCTCCCAGGGTGAAGATGCAACAGCAGCTCTCTGAACCCAGAGCGGCTCTCTGAACCCGGAGCGGCTCTCTGAACCCGGAGCGGCTCTCTAAACCCGGAGCGGCTCTCTGAACACAGAGCGGCTCTCTGAACACAGAGCAGCTCTCTGAACCCAGAGCAGCTCTCTGAACCCAGAGCAGCTCTCTGAACCCGGAGCAGCTCTCTGAACCCGGAGCAGCTCTCTAAACCCGGAGCAGCTCTCTGAACCCAGAGCAGCTCTCTGAACCCAGAGCAGCTCTCTGAACCCAGAGCAGCTCTCTGAACCCGGAGCAGCTCTCTGAACCCGGAGCAGCTCTCTGAACCCGGAGCAGCTCTCCTGCTCCAGGTGAAACGAGCCAAAGTGCTCGTGTCTTCTACCAACAATGAGCTGCTGGCTTCACATATTACAAAAGTACAAAGTACACGGATATAAAACTAAGTGATTAATAAATACATGGACAAATGCCTGTACTTTCGGGTAAATGGTTACGTTACGGCATTAACAGGTTAGCTTGCGCATGCGCGACTTGCCAATTTTTGCCGTTTTGCCAGAAGTTTCCGTGACGTCGTCCTTTGTGCTGCTGCGTCTCTCAAAACAGAAAACAGATCTCAGCTCAAGGTTGAGCATGAATTGTTTCAAATCTACAACCCCGTTTATAACATATGTGTCGAGGAAAGCAGGTCACTGCTCCACTAATACTGATACAACCTGATGCTCACACATCTGCACTCATTCTGTTTTGTTTGGCAACAAAATAAATAGCTCATTGTTTTCCATAATGAGCTATTTACTAGTAACTAAATACTAGTTATGTTTTACACAGATAGAACTTTATTTTCATTGTTCTAAGTGATTGCAATTTAAAAAAAAAAATTGTCTGATGGAGCAATCTGATTCACTTGAAAGTGATTGCAATTTTCTTTATTCTGTTATTTATAAAAGCACAGATGGAGTCACAAAATGAAGTTATTTACAGAAAAAGTTTGAGAACCACAGCTTTAAGTGTTTGTGTCGTCGCCCCCCCCCCCCCTGAAGCTGTAAACCTAGGGGAAACACTGTGGATCATCATGAATCACAGAGCCCCGCCCTCAGAAAACTATCAATGGATAAATAAATAAAAAGAAAAGTTAGTTTAATTCTGCGTGGACGTTTGCTTTCACTGCCAACGATGCTGGCTGAACTGTATGCTTGGTATGTGGCGAGAAATTAGCAAACAAAAGATTTGATGTTGAAAGACTCACTGACCAGTATCAAACTGCTGATGAGCGAAGAAGAGCGATTTCTCAACTGCTGCAGCAAACTGTGTAATGTAGATAGACTTTCACGAAGTGGATCAAGTCTCCAGAGTCAAGTCCTGCTGCTGGTTCTGTGGCAGCTCGTGAGACACTGAGGCGTCCGCTAGTAAAAACATGTCCGTCCCCGGGGCTCAAGTCTAAAACACGTAGTGAGGACGCTCAGTGTAAACGAAGCAAGAGATATGAGTTTTTAAATGGAAACGTAGTAGTGTGGCCTTTTTATTTCAGAGTTATTTTATTTGAATAATAAGTTATTGCATTTAAACCATCCTTAGCATTCTAGGAGCAGGGGGCTGCTGTGCAGCGCCCGGGGGGCAACTGGAGGTTCAGTGTCTCGCTGAAGGACACTTCCACATGCAAGCTGTGTGGAGGACGGGTATCGAACCTGCTACCTTGTGGTTACAGGACGACCGCTCTACCCCATGAGCCACAAATAAGGGGAGGGGGCAAGACCTGCATAGTTGTGTGTTTACTTGACCTCAATGTAGGCCGACACCTTTTTTTCTCTTCATAAGAGTTTGATATTGTTATAACAGTTAAAATAGTAATATAATGTCAAGAATGTATTATTTATTCTTGTTCTATAATTTTATAAATACAACAAATTTGTCATATATATATAATATGACTATGTATAAAACTATATATGCTGTGATATCAAATAGCTTTTGCGACTGCAGACACATTTTATTTGGTGGAAAATAGGTCAAAATGGCTCTCTGGATATGAAAGGTTGCCGACCCTATAGGACCGTCTATAGGAACCCATTCCAGTTGATCCAGAATGCTGCAGTGTACTGACGAGGACGCGGAAGAGAGAACACATTACTCCTGTATTAGCTGCTCTCCACTGGCTTCCTTTAAATCCTTTAAATCCTTCTCCTTACGTACAAAGCCTTAACTGGTTTGTGGACAGATTGTAAAGCCCTCCGAGGCAAATTTGTATTTGTGATTTTGGGCTATACAAAATAAACTGAATTCATATATGTTTTAATACTCTCTCCAAACAAGATTCTTCCAAGATGGTGGAATAGTGGAACGCCATATCCTTTTACGGTTTTGTGATGTTTGTTTTAATTTATGGATTGGCGGTTATACCATGGAGCAAGCTTCCTTTGCTTTATTATTATTAGTTGCTGAAGATCCAATGATGGGATGAAGACTAGAGGTGAAGGGGACAGAGGAGGGTTGCATCGGTTCTCACTGCAAGACAACTGACAGCGGAGGAGAGCAATTAAAACATTTTGACAGCAACTACAGCGGCTTGCAAAAGTATTCATACCCCGTGAACGTTTCCACATTTTGTCACATTACACGCCACAAACATAAATATATTTTATTGGAATTTTATGTGAAAGACCAACACAAAGTGTCACACAATTGTGAAGTACAAAGAAAATTATACATGATTTTAATTTTTTTTCACAAATAAAAAACAGAAAAGTGCAGTGTGCAAAATGATTCAGCCCCTTTTCTCTGAGTGCAACCAATTGCCTTCAGAAGTTGCCTGATGACTGCTGAATGATTGAATGTTGACCGAATGACGAAATAGAGTCCACCTGAAATTGACTATTTCGAGGGCCAGTCCAGGAGAAATAACCTGGTTATTGACGGGATGATAGAAAGGGAAAACGAAGGATGGGCTGAGGTGGAGAATAAGGGGCGGCGATTACTGTCGGAGAACCTACTACAGCAAGGGAGCAACCGCGAGTTGGAGCTCATCGAACGGGAAGGCCGGGTGCAGACGGCAACAGACCGCGGCCGGTTGTTGTCAAGTTCCTTCGATACAAGGACAAAGTAGCAGCTCTTCAGAATGCCAGACTCCTGAAAGGGACTAACATCTGTATCAACGAGGACTTTACGGAGGCTGTCCGGCAAAAGAGGAGGGATCTCATGCCAGCCATGAGGGCAGCGCGTGAGAGAGGGGACATCGCCTATCTCCGGCATGACAGACTGATCACACATCTTCCCACCAGACAACGACGCAGTGAGAATACCACCAATCTTGTGAGTTAGTTGGGTCAGTAAGCCCTACTCTTGCAATGCAACTTTCTACTGCTTAGTGTCTTTATGGGCTCAATAACTCTTAATATCCCAGGCAAAGGCCTGCTGATTGTAGCTTAAGAAATAAGATCCATGAATTAAGTTGTATGATGCAACCAAACAACATCCACATACTTGCAGTATCTGAGACACATTTAGATCCCTCATTTGAAAATGCAGAACTAGCGGTTGACGGATATACACTGTTCAGGAATGACCGGAACAGATATGGGGGAGGCGTGGCTTTTTATGTCCAGAATAACATTCCAGTAAAAGTACGAAGTGATTTAATGATGTGTGACATTGAGGCACTGTGGTTACAAGTTCATCTGCCACAAACTAAACCGATACTTGTGGGTTGCTGCTATAGGCCACCTAGTGCGGACATGGCATACTTAGATTCTATCTGCGAAATGTTGGATGATTCTAGTGATGATAACCGTGAAGTGCTTTTTGTGGGTGATTTAAATATTGATTGGTTATCTAACTGTCCGTTAAAGAAGAAGCTTCTTGCAGTAGCCAGTGCTTGTAACCTAATGCAAACTATTACATTACCAACAAAAACTAGTACAAATAAGAATGGGCTAAAATCATCTAAATGCATTGATCACTTCTTCACTAATACCCCTGAGCACTGCTCTAAAGCAGTGTCAGTAGTTGTTGGTTTCAGCGATCACAACTTACTTTTAGCACTTAGAGCACTTAGAAGGAAAACTAAACTCCTGAAAGCAGCCTGTAGGATTACACACAAAAGGTTATACAAACACTTCCAAGAGGAATCTTTTATGGAGGATGTAAAGAATGCAAACTGGTCAATGGTGTGTCAAGAGGAGGACCCTGTTTTGGCCCTAAGCATATTCATGAAATTATGTATGAATATTGCTGATAAACATGCACCATTCAAAAAAAAACTGTAAAGGCAAAATGTGCCCCATGGGTCAGTAGTGATTTAAAAATACGTATGGTGCAACAGAATGAGGCAAAAATAGTGGCTGAAACATCTGGCTTACTGTCTGGTAGGAAAACGTACTGCAAATTAAGAAATCATGTAACTGAACTGAACAGAGGGAAAATGAGAGAGTATTACCAGAGTAAAATTGACAACTCAAAGAATGATGGAAAAAAACTCTGGAGAATTATGAATGATATTATGGGCAGGTCCTCACATCAAGCAATGCCTAACATAATAAATAATGGTACTTTCCTCACAAGACCAGTAGAGATTGCCAATTACTTCAATAACTACTTCATGAGTAAAGTTGATAATCTCAGAAAGAACTTGTCACCCACTGATGGCTCCTCCTCATGCACACTAATCGAGAATTATATGATGAAGGATACAAACTGCCATTTTGATTTTGTGCAGGTTACTTCCCTGACATTGAGAGAATGTTGTTGTCTCTGCCTGCTGATAAAATGGCTGGTACAGATCATCTCGATGGTCAGCTGTTGCGATTTGCCTGTTTACATATCTATTCCAATATGTCACATCTTCAACAAGTGCTTAATGTACGGCGTATGCCCAAAGGTCTGGAAAGTGGCGAAGGTGATTCCTATACCAAAGGACAAGCAATCAGCCTTCACATGTGTAAATAGTTGTCCAATTAGTATACTCCTCATTTTGAGCAAATTGTTAAAGAAAATAGTTTTCAAACAAATACAGGATTATTTTATTGTGAATAACCTCATTGCTAGCTCCCAGCATGCATACAGACCGAATCACTCAACAGCAACTGCCCTTGCCCAGCTAACTGATGACTGGCTGATACAGATGGACAATAAGAAAATGGGCGGCACAGTCTTGCTTGACTTTAGTGCTGCATTTGATGTTGTAGACCATAAAATTATGATTTCCAAACTTGAAAGCTATGGATTCAGCACTACTGCACTCTCTTGGATGGTCAGTTATCTTTCTGAGAGATCGCAAAGAGTCTTTTATAATGTCAGTTTATCAGACTGTAGACACGTTAGCTGTGGAGTTCCACAAGGAAGTTGCTTAGGCCCTTTACTCTTTTCCATTTTTACAAATGATGTCCCTTTATCAATTAAGAATTCCAACATGGTAATGTATGCGGATGACACAACACTGTACAGCCAGGCTTCAACCAAACTAGAACTCGCAACCATTCTGAATCAGGATCTGGAGAGAGTGTCTGATTGGGTGAAACTGAACAAATTAGCCCTGAACATTTCCAAAACTAAATGTATTGTGTTTGGCTCAAGGAATACACTTAATGGTGACACACAGCTTCACCTGTCAGGTTCAGCAATAGAACAGGTGAAGAAGGCCAAACTACTGGTGTAGTGTTGGACCAACAGTTGTCGTGGTCTGAGCACATTGATGGCATTGTCACTAGAATGGGAAGGAGCATAGCTATGACCAGAAAGTGCCTTACTTATTTAACACTCTCTATTGTTTGTCAGGTGTTACACTCCCTGGTCTTTTGTCACCTGCTATACTGTCCATCCATATGGTCAGTAGCTGCTAAGAAGGACATAAATAAACTACAACTGGTTCAAAACCGAGCTGCCAGATTAGCACTCCAGTGTTGAATAAGAACTAATACAGCATATATGCATCTCGCCTGTCATGATTCTCAGTGGAAACTCAACTTCACTATAGCCTCCTCACGTTTTTCAGAAAGGTCATATTTAATCAGAAACCTGAATATTTCTTCAATCAGTTACAATATACATTTAATAGACACAACCATCTCACAAGGAACGCTAGCTCAGGTCACTCAATACCTCCAACCCCAAGAACAAACCTCCTCAAACAAACAGTTATTTTTCGTGCAATTACTGCTTGGAATTCGCTCCTCATATAACTCACACTGGTAATAATCTGTCATTCAAAAAACAATTAAAGGCGCACCTCAGGACATCAATCACTTAACGTTTTCCTTTGCTTTTTAGTCATCTGATTTTCTTGTATATGTTATGGTTGAATTGCACTAGGTATCTGACTGTACTATTTTTTTTTTATTCTGTTTGTATTATTTTTAACTGTTTGTTTCACGTTATGTTTTGCACGTTTTTGTATGTATTTTGTCCTTTAGCGCCGCTAAGGTGTCAGCTAAAGGGGATCCAGTAAATAAACTAAACTAAAACCTGTGTGTAATCTAATCTCAGTACAAATACAGCTGTTCTGTGACGGCCTCAGAGGTTTGTTAAGAGAATACTGGGGAGCAAACAGGACCATGAAGTCCAAGGAACACACCAGACAGGTCAGAGATAAAGTTGTGGAGAAGTTTAAAGCAGGGTTAGGCTACAAAAAGATTTCCCAAGCTTTGAACATGTCACGGAGCACCGTTCAATCCATTATCCGGAAATGGAAAGAGTACGGCACAACTGCAAACCTACCAAGACACGGCCGTCCACCTAAACTCACAGCCGAACAAGGAGAGCACTGACAGAGATGCAGCCAAGAGGCCCATGTGACTCTGGACCAACTGCAGAGATCCACAGCTCAGGTGGGGGATCTGTCCACAGGACAACTATTGGGCTCCACTCCACAAATCTGGCCTTTATGGAAGAGTGGCAAGAAGAAAGCCATTGTTAAAAGAAAACCATAAGAAGTCCCGTTTGCAGTTTGCCAGAAACCATGTGGGGGACACAGCAAACATGTGGAAGAAGCTGCTCTGGTCAGATGAGACCAAAATTGAACTTTTTGGCCTAAATGCAAAACGTTATGTGTGGCGGAAACCTAACACTGCACATCACCCTGAACACACCATCCCACTGTCAGACATGGTGGTGGTAGCATGATGCTCTGGGGTGCTTCTCTTCAGCAGGGACAGGGGAGTTGGTCAGAGTTGATGGGACGATGGATGGAGCCAAACACAGGGCAATCTGGGAAGAAAACCTGTTGGAGTCTGCAAAAGACTTGAGACTGGGGCGGAGGTTCACCTTCCAGCAGGACAACGACCCTAAACATAAAGCCAGGGCTACAATGGAATGGTTTAAAACAAACATATTCATGCGTTAGAACGGCCCAGTCAAAGTCCAGACCTAAATCCCATCCAGAATCTGTGGCAAGATCTGAAAACCGCCGTTCACAAACGCTCTGCATCTAATCTGACTGACCTTGAGCTGTTTTGCAAAGAAGAATGGGCAAAAATCTCAGTCTGTAGATGTGCAAAGCTGGTAGAGACAAACCCCAAAAGACTTGCAGCTGGAATTGCAGCAAAAGGCGGTTCCACAAAGTATTGACTCAGGGGGGCTGAATAATTTTGCACACTGCTTTTTTCAGTTTTTTATTTGTGAAAAAAATTTAAAAACATGTATAATTTTCTTTGTACTTCACAATTGTGTGACACTTTGTGTTGGTCTTAAAATAATGGTCATAAAATCCCAATAAAATATATTTATGTTTGTGGCGTGTAATGTGACAAAATGTGGAAACGTTCAAGGGGCATGAATACTTTTGCAAGCCACTGTATGTGGCAGAATCTGGTGGTTAATATAGAAGTGAATGCCCACAATCAGAGTAGAGATTTGTAAATGAACGAGTGTAAAGAGTCTTCGTGATTAAACTTCCGCTGAGCTTCATATAATAATTTATAGGTTGGAGACCCCGGGGAAGACCCAGGACACGCTGGAGGGATTACATCTCCCAGCTGGCTTTGGAATGCCTTGGGGTCCCAGAATGAGCTGGAAAGTGTTGAGGGTGAGAGGGAGGCCTGGGTCAGGCTGGACCCGCCGCCACCGAGACCCGACCCCGGACTGAGCGGCTGAAAATGCATGGATAATAAAAAAATTATAATTTAATAATAATTGAACTAGTATTTATTTATATTTTCAAGATCAATCAAAAGCTAAATGTTCTTAAATGGAAACCATCCTATTTACAAAGATGTAATGCAGGTGTGTCAAAGTAATTTTTATTAAGGGGCCACATTCTGCCCATTTTGAGCCAAGTGGGCCGGACCAGTAAAATCACAGCATAATGACAATATTTCTCTATGTTTAAATCATTGATGAAGGTTTTTGGATGATAAATCCTATTTTAAGGCCTTTCTATAATAAACTAGAAACATAAAGACCAAACATTCAGACAGCAGCCCACTGTTTATCTGCCTGGGCTCTCCTCTGCAGATTCCCTCGCTTTATGACGCGTTTGTGACGCCACTTTCATGACGCCAATTTCATGACGTCATCCATTTTTAACGACTTGCCACACAATGCCTTCGCAGTGAAAAATACAGCAAAAACGTTATCCTCCATTTGCAGCTTGTACTTTCTCCCTGAATTTTTTCACAACGCCTGTTTTTCTCCCGATCATTGATGGTGCACAAAAAAAGCCTTATTTTTTATTTTTTTTATTTTAACAGTTATCCGGCGGGCCGAGCTGGACCCCCTGGCAGGCCGTATGTTTGACACCCCTGATGTAATGTAATAATTAAGGATGCCCCCGATACCCTGCATTAGGCTATATGGCCTATTTTTATGTGTATTGAATAGTGGTGGGCCGTCACGGCCTTCTAAGCCTTCTCTGGTGGCCTAAACAGAATCACAAAGTTATAGCAATTTTATAATTTATTTTTTTTTAATTTTTAATTTAATTTTATAATTAAAAGTTAAAGCTATTTTATAATTTAATTGTTTTTCACAAATACACTACATGTATTATAATTATTTTTCCTTATTATCATATTTTCTCGTTGCACAGCTGTCTTCATCTGTTCCTCTGCTCCTTCAGGCCTCAGTTTGGGAGCTGGTTAACAGCACCTTATCCAATCACATTTCACCTCTCTTTATCTAGAAGAGTAGTAACAATACATGAAAAAGCTTCTAGAGGGTCTGGACGTGTGATTGGTCACAGGGCCCGCGTGACTTCTGTCAACACAACAGAAGGCTACCTTGATGCCAGGATTAAGAAGAGTTCATGCTGAAACATAAGGGAAGTTATGTTTAGTGTTTTACGTGTTTTAACACTTAATGGCTGAAGGAGGAGAACTGGACTTGGTGGGGGATTTACTTTATGCCTTTCTCATGGAGTGTTGGGCATGTTTTGGCATTGACGATTCTCACTGAAGCACACAGATGAACTGAACAACCACATCATTGATCTGTGTTAACGAGAGGCGGATGGACTTTGTCAGGTGAGTGACCGCTTTTTCTGCTTTTTGTGTTTGTTTTTTCCCCCCGCTTGGCTCCCACCTCCATAGAGCTAACTTAGCTTGCGCCGCTAGCTCGCGACCTAAGTTAGATCGCGGCGTGGAGGTGTTGGGAGAGCGCTCGCTGCTAGACCTGTTTTCCATCGCCCCCTCGGGTGAGCGTGGGGCAGCGTCGGTGGGTGCCGGCGGAGAGCAGAGCGGGGTGGCCGGCTGAGAGGCGGGGAGAACAGCTGGAAGGTGTGCTGCATCAGAGCCGCAGTTTAGTTGGATTGTTTTATCATGTTTTGTTAGAACGCTAAGCTATTATATTGAGTACTTGGACAGTTCTCTACAAAGCAGTGTTCTGATGTAAGTTTCTGGGGCTTTTATTGTGAAGGGAAAAACGGAAGGAGAGGAAATGTTCTAGTGAAGTGTGGAACGAGAATAAAAGTGGTTGCCGTCTTGTGCAAACTATGCAGCATTGTGTTGTTGTTTTATTAATAAAGTGAAGTATAGGCGCAAGACAAACCCTCGGATGCATAACTAAATGTTCTTGTTGATGTGAACTACATGCATTGTCCGTTAATGAGGCAGCATCCCGTCATGCGCATATTTATGTAAACAATATCAGACGGCTCTGAAGGCCTGGTCCAAGATGCACGGCCCGCCACTGGTATTGAATAGAGTATGAACTGTGGAACTGCAATGGCAAATCAAAAGCACACGGAGGGTGCAGAGGAAATGCACTCTCTCTGAGCCGCTATAAATAGGTGGACTCAAACATGTACCGTACCTATGTGTGTGTAAAGAATGCTGATATGAAGTAAGAAAAATAACCATTAGTCAATGTGCAAGCTGCCAATTTAATGGTGATTTAAGCTACTCTTTTGGTGCCTGTCAGTGCCTCACCAGTGACGTCACGATGCTGAGAACAAATGTAAGGGAGGACACCGCAGCAGTTTATCACAACATGTGGCCAACAAGCAGAACATCAGTGTGCAGAAATGTACTCTTTTCTTTTTTTTTCACAATATATAAAAAAGCAAACCGATAAACAGTATGGATTAGCGTATTGATAAAATCCTAACAATATTAATCCCTAGTAATACTGGACTTCAAATGTGAATTAAAATGTTTTCTGCATGCGTAAGATTAATGTTCATGTTGTATGTACCCACTGGTCTACCGGGAGAGCAGCTTGCACAGGTCTGTTTAGGGTCACAGAGAGCATGCATGTATTTCAAACAAAGGAAAGGAAGACGAAGGTGGGTAAATGTACACGTTTGATTGACTGTTGAGCCAGGAGGAGCACAGAGGGTTAATGTTCATGAACTTGGGCTGGCAACTGTAGCTTAAACACTGCAGAAAGACAATTGTGGTGTTGCACAGATGGTGTTAAACCTCAAAGCCGACGCATGCAAAATTGAACTTTTTCTAGATATTTGCTCGGCATCTCAATGCAATATTTGTTTATGTTTCAAGATTACAGGTAGGCATTAACAAAAAAGCAATTATTGCTCATAGCCTGTGTGGCTGTGTCGTTGATCAGTGATGCTACTGCTTTATGTAAGTGTAATTACAGCAGCACACACAAAGGTAATGTACAACACATCCAACTCAGATGTATGAAACCACTTTGACACTCGATCAGTAGGATTTTCTAGAATGACTGGATGACGATTTTTCACGCTAAACATGGTTCAGTGAAAGGTTTACTTTGTACTTGACATACAGAGGTGGTTGGACATTAACTTGACATGTACTGTATCTGTATCATGTGCATCTCTAATAAGCAGTCCGTCCTGTTGTTGAATGTGGCAGTGGTTTGGATTTCTGCTCATCAGGGCTGTGCACAGCTCATTTTGTACCTTTACATATTTTTATCTTAAATTATATTTCATATCACTTATTGGAAACTATGTCGTAAAGTAAGTGCGCAAGCAAAGCTTTACTGGTGAGAGAAAAGGGATTACAAGTGCGACTTCGGAAGCCAACACATACTGGTTATGCTCTTCCCTGATCATCTTTCTTCACTCCTTGACAGTCCTGCTACATCTCTGCTATTACAGTTTCAAGACATAAAAAGCCCTTCAAGACATGAATATTCATTATTTTATTACCTGGAAACGCTGAATGCATTAGGAAGCACTAGATGAATTATAAAGCAGTTGCCGAGAGTGTGGACGGCCAGAAACACTGAACACATTAGCAAGCACTAGTTGAATTATAAAGCAGGTGCAGAGTGTGGACGGCCAGTAAAAATAGTGTGTCAGGTCAGGAAGGACTGATGCTGCAGTTCAGTGGTCCCATAATGGCAATCTTTCAGTCAGCACTGAACACTGTGTTACTTGTTTTAATCTACCAAAAATGCAGTCAGTCCCAAAGTCACATGCGCGCATGCATATCCTTAAATTCTGCCGAGGAGACCAAAAAGTATCCACATGCTACTAAAAGTGGGAACAGCTGACTGATGCTTTTTTTGGGGGGGGGGGGGGGGGGAATTATTGAATGCAAATACTGTATGGTCAATTTATCAAATAATGCATTGATAACGATAGCCTTAGTTCCGAGTTTATCTCATTATGAATGACAGAAACCCACTCACTGTGTTAACCATACCCGTGATCTTGTTCTGGCATTAACATAGAAAATGTAATAGTCGTTCCACAGAACACTTTTTTATTGGACCATTATCTAATAACTTTTAAATGTTACTATCAGATTATACACCATTAGAGAGATGTTTCTACTCTAGATGTCTATATGACAGAGCTGTAGCTACATTTAAAGAAGTGATTCCACCTGCACTTAACTCAATGCTATTCTCTATACTATACTAAATGATGATAAAAGAAAGGATGTTTGCTCCATGGTATAACCCTTAGACCCGTAAATTAAAACAAACATCACGAAACCTTGAAAGCATATGGCGTTCCACTAGTTCAACATTTTGGTAGAATGGATTTGTTATGCAATGACAGGGGCTACCATGCAAGGTGCCACCTGCCCGTCAGGACTCTGAGGCCCAATCCCAAAGTCCACCCTAAACCCTCAAACCCTGAACCATCAGGGACCTACTGACGTCAGCTGCTCAGTGTCATGAGTGAGTTTTCTCTTTCATTTTGTAGTCCTTGTCTTGTGTGTCACTTCCTGCCCCTGTGATTGTCCTTGATTGTTCCCTCCTGTGTCAACTCACCCACACCTTCTCCTTGTGCTTAAGCCCTGTGTGTCTTCTGCTCCCTTGTCTGATCGTACTGTGTAAACTGTGTGTGTGTCCCTGTGTGGTGCTGCTCCTGCTTTTTGTTCCGTTCCGCCGGAACCCTGTCTATGTTTTTCAGAATCCTGTTTTTGAGAATCCCGCCTGTTCTGGAAAGAATAAAGTTACTTTTCTTTCACCACGCTTCTGCATGGTTCCTCTCTCCGGAGCCTCGGCGTGACACACAGTGGGAGTGTGAGAGGCTGTGAGGGCTTGAACTGGAGTAAATATGAATGGGACAGCACTTTGCTGCAACATATCACGTGACTAAAAAAAAATATTCAATACAATTGTGTATTTATTTTATACTTTTTATTCACTGATTTGAACGTCTTCCTCACGAGATGAGACGTCATTTTAAATGATCTATTTACTCGTTTTGTCAAAACGAACTGCTTGATGAATGTAAAACAAATATTATTTTATATATATATATTCTGCTTGCATTCCTCTGATTTCATGTGTTTTTATGTTCCATCTCTAATCCGTAATGTTGTAGTGTAAATGTATTTTATCAGGCTAAACACCCACGTGTCTCTTTGTTTACCTTTTTTTTTTTAAGTCTTCATGCTTCCATTGGGAACTGTGTGTTTAATGTCACATTGCTATGAACTGTGGGTAATTCCTTTAGGCAAAGTCAGCATCATAAAGGGCTCAAAATGTCTGTCAGAGCCTCAAACACTCTACGATGTGACAGTGGGACATCTCTAAACCCTCAAGGACTTCGCAGGAGCGCACCTCAAAGCCCGTGAGTCCGTAAGGGGGGAGATTGGGATTGGACCTAACATTCACACACATTCCCTCCGGGAGCAATTTGGGGTTAAGTGTTTTGGCCAAGGACACATGGACATGGACTAGCCGATCCTCTGAGCCGATCCTTTAGCACTGAGCCACTGCTACAGCAGGGTCGTCCATTTGATACAGCTTTACATTTAGTCAGTACAATCTAAAGACATTTGAAGTTATTAAAAGATTGAGGTTTCAAGGTACGGCGTTGCCACTTTACATGATTAGTCATAAAACAACATGTTGTAACTCAACTATAACAACTTGAAATGCCAAATAAGAGTCATGGCTTGAGGACGTTCACAAGCCAATATTGACTCAGTCAAAGCCTCACCTAATTCCAAACATGGCCATATGCAGGGTTTTTAATTCACTGATTCCTCTCATCTAAATATTAGCATTTTATGTTTGGAGATCAAAAATGGATAACAGTAGCTTCAAAACCATGTTAATGGATATTAGTATACGACCTATCAAGCAGTAATACATGAGAATGAAGTTGAATGTCGCAATGTAGGATCCACATTACAAACTGAAAACACAGAAGAGGCTAAAATTATGACAAAACATCAGAAAATTAAGTGTTCAATTAAAAAAATTCACACTCACCCTCTAAATATACTTCCTTTCACTTTTTCTGTAACTGTATTCAAATAATGTAATTACAATGAATACACCCTCTTGAATTCATGTTTGTGTTTACATCCTTTTGGATTTTAATTATAAAAATACTGTATGTCTCAAACAGAACGAAAATGTAAGCAAAAGTTGTTTTATTATCAGATGACATACTTGCATAAGCTTACAATAAACCAAATGATATTTGACAGCAGTAAAAATACACTAAACTAGAACTAACTAGAATGTTATGAACCCTCCCAACCCACATCTTTTGCAGGTGCAGATCCTGCGTCTGTGACAAGGCACCCTCTGAAATGGCAGCTCAGGTACTTTTATAATAAGGTACCAGAGCTGCCATTTCAGTGACTGACATCATGGCAGCAGTATTTAGTGTGCAACAGGCCTTTGATCATTATGGCTTTCATGTTTTGAAGTCTTATGCAAAATAGGACATGATAATGTGTAAGAGTAAATGTTTTTCTCCACAAACAATCGTAAGAATTAAAAAGAATACACTCCCTGCAACATTTATCAAGGATTAATCATACATGTATTAAGGAGACATAGGCTATGCATGCATTCTAAATAGATCTGTAGTTAAACATTTGGTATAGACAAATGTCAGCCAACTGTCAAGTCATCATTCCGCTTTCTCTGAAACACAGGATGGCTTTGAACTCAGACTGAATTATTGACAGTGACCGGCCCAGAGTTTCCTCCTTTAACGCCACACAGCTCACTTCATTGTAGCTGCTCTGCTGCAGAGGGCACGGCCCGTGTACACTGCAGCAGGAGAGGCTTCATAAATGATTTACCAGCGGCTTCTCCCTCAAAGACACTCCAGAGATGCAGACAGAGCAATACTAAGAGGAACGTATTTAAGGAATGTGCTTCATGCTAATCAGCTGCTACTAACTGAAACTTATATTCTAATTAGGCTCAATTATTGCCACTCTTTGGAAAATCAGCTCTAAAAGATGAAGTCAACATTTATGTAATCAGTAAACATTAAAAAGTTGTGAAACTTATTGCTTGAAAGAAATGATTTGTTTCTCCTTATTTACCAATCATTACACAATACGTAGTTCCAACTTTTCAGTGTGACTGGCTGACAGACACTACAATTAGTGCCAATTTATCATGACATAGTGAAGCTCTCCCTTCTGCACGGGTTCCCAAACAGGGTGCTCTAAGGATGGGCCAAGTGCTGCAAGATGTGCTTATTATTCCTTATGCAACAGCGGCGGTAGCTCCCATGAATTTTTTTTCCGTGTTGATTACTGGAGCACTAATGGCTTATGATAGAATACATTGATCAACATCTGAAAAGAAAGGGTGTCAATAAGTGCAGCAGACTTTGAGACGATCAGCGATCACGGCCGACCGACCAGCCAGACCTAACGCCACCAAACTGCCCCAGGAAGGAGAGCCAACATGGAAGCTAAGCTAACCCAGCTAGGACCAGAGGCTACTCCACTACCCAGACTGCTGGCTGTCTGATGTCCACTCACAGAAAAATAAGATGGATAAAAGCAGTGCGAGTCCAGTGAATGTTGAGCCCACATCTTCACAGAGACTTGTATCCATCGTGGCCCAGGATCAAGCTGCACTTGCCAGGCGGACAGCAGGACTTTGGTGGTACGAGAGGAGGTGGACTCTTTGTTTACAGCATGATGCTTGGTGCTCCAACAGTCAAAGTTGATGGAAAATGTTTTCCTCATGTTGAATGTCGGCAATGTCCAGCTCATTCTGGGGGATCCCGAGGCGTTCCAAGGCCAGCCGGGAGATATAATCCCTCCAGCGTGTCCTCGGTCTTCCTCCTACCAGTTGCCTGGAAAACCTCTAATGGGAGGCGTCCAGGAGGCATCCTGACTAGATGCTGAACCACCTCAGCTGACTCCTTTCGACACGAAGGAGCAGCGACTCGACTCCAAGCTCCCTCCTGATGCCCGAGCTCCTTACCCTATCTCTAAGGGTGAGCCCGGCCACCCTACGGAGGAAGCTCATTTCGGCCGCTTGTATCCGAGATCTCGTTCTTTCGGTCACGACCCAGAGTTCGTGACCATAGGTGAGGGTTGGAACGTAGACCGACCGGTAAATGGAGAGCTTCGACTTCCGGCTCAGCTCCTCTTCACCAGGACGGACCGGTACAGCGCCTGTTTTACTGCTGCAGCCGCACCGATCCGCCTGTCGATCTCCCGCTCCACCTTACCCTCACTCGTGAACAAGACCCCGAGATACTTGAACTCCTTTGCTTGGGGTAGGCAGTTTGTCCCCACCTGGAGGGTTATTTAGATTTTTTCATTGAACATTCCAACACATAAAAATGGCAACAATTAAATGTTGACTGTTTTTCCTCAGTGGACACAAACAGCAGTCATCTGGATCACTCACTTGGACTTTCAAGCTATTTAAACTATGTCAGTCGCTCTGACCATCAAACAATGTTGCGGATTAGTATATGTTAGAGATGTATATTGTGATACAGGGGTTAATGTTCGAGCCCACTAACATTGGTCACTTATTTCACATGGCACTCACTTCCCTTCCTCTATCTTTGTGTTAGCGTTTTTCGAGGGTGTTTTGCGAGTGCGCTGTCGCTGCATCCTGTGCTAAGCACCGCCTGAGAAGATTGTGATTGGCTAAAAGAAAATACAAATAAGCCAGAGCGTTTTTCCCAATTGCAAAATTGTGATATGCTTTCTTTAGCACTGACAGTGCTGTGGAGATACGTCTGATACTAATGCACACCACAAATGCCATGTTGCTTTATGCTAAATGTTTTCTATGGCAAACCAGTGGGAGGCTTGTATTGTCAAGCAGGTATATAACATGCAATGTGTCTGTCACAGAGTTAGTGAAGCTTTGTTACTGGTGCTATAGTTTTCAATAAAAAACGGGTCCACACAACAAGATATGGATATATTTAGCAGCATTAGGGAGTCCCTTTGAGACAGTGTATTGCAAAAATGGGCAAAAAAACAAGGTTATGGGAAAATCCAAAAGGTCAAGCAGTGAAGCCAAGCAAAAGGTAGTTTGACACGCTGAACACCATTTTGGGCCAACAACGGACTTGTTGGCCCAAAGCAGGGACCTGGACTCTTTGTTGCATCTAGAGTTCAAAATAATGTGAAATAAAAGAAATAGCGTCAATGCCACTACCTGTACTGTTGACCGTTAAAACTGCTTACTTTACTCATCTACCAAATATATACACATATATATATATATATATATATATATATATTCATTTTATTTCAGACTCATGGGTCCATATAGCAACAAACACAAATACAACAACAATATATAAAATACAAGACAAGGACACAGGTATAATCATTGCAGTTAAAAAAGTCACTTGTGGTTAAAAACATACAGACACTTGTTCCAATATTTCCAGAAACAAGAAGAATACCTCGTATCACTGTGTGTTGGCTCAGTTAAGACTTCTAAAAGAGTCACAAACATATGACTTGCACTTGTCCATCTGGGAAGCTTCAGCACGATTCTGAAATCATCATTAAATGCCACCTGAATCTTTTTCATTGTTGCTTTACTATAAGTGCACCACAGGTGGGCTGTATAGAGAAGGTGTAGTCAAACCACAAAGTAAAGAGTAGAAACAGCTCTCACCTGAGACCGTAGAGCACAGTTCCATCAGGGTGCAGTCTAATCATCCGGTTCTTGACCGTCACCCCATGTACAAAAGACTTCTTGTCATTAATGAAGTAGGTGTCGGGGACCCAGAGCTGGTCTGCCACCCGGTTATCCAAAGTGAGATTGAGAGGAATGCCTGTGTAGGAGAGGCGCTTGTCTCGCCAGGACTGCTGGAAGTACATGGTGATGGTGTAGTCCTGTGGGAAAAACACAAATAAAAATGTGCTCCTCTGCCCGCTCTTCCTTTATTGTTTAATTTCAGAAACTATAACATCAAAAATAAAAAAACATTTCACAAAACACAAGAGCAAAAGAGAAAATACAAGACATTAAGTGTCAAGGGTGGCTTCCGAGAGAGAGGACACAAAAGTTGACGCAAAGTGCAAAAGTAACTTTATTCTCAAACTGAACTCACAACAGAGATCCAAACAGCGATCAGGGCAGCTATAAGCAGTATTCTAAACCACAAACTTAAACAAATAATCCAACACTGGGCAGCAGACATACAGGGTTTAAATACACGGGGAGCGTGCAGGTGATTAGACACAGGAGGAAACAATCAGGGACAGGGCAGACAATCACAGGGGCAGGAAGTGCAGTGAAACAGAGGACACAAGAGACAGGGACTTCAAAATAAAACAGGAAACCAGAAACAACCCAAAAGCGTGACATTACAAACCGGAAAAAGTAGAATTGTATTGGACAATGATTCATTTTTGCACATAAGTACTTCTTCTTTAACATTTCCGGCAGACTGGATGCCTTGTGTAGGTCGGGATAAGATACAATACAATTGTATTTATTGTAATGGAAATTAGAATAAGACTGCAAATACAAAGAGTGCAAATATAAACCTATGAAATTACAGTTCAGAGTGTATATCAAACACAGAGGAAGTTGTTTTCGTTTTGCGTCAGATCCTCTTTACTGAAGTGAAGTGAGCGCCTCAATATTAAAAGTAGGACCTGAAAGCCGCTGGGTGTCATATACATGGGGCAGTCCAGTGTAGGCGGACAGCTCTCCGGTCGGCTGGGCATACACATGGGAAGATGATGAGCAGGTGGTGCTGTCACAGAATATGCTAAATGTTTTACTTGTTATGCTCTGTTATTGTCACTTTATTCAATAACCATTACTGCTGTTATCCGGTGTTACATAATCATGGCCCTTTCTTATGACAGTCAAATTTACAACAAGTAATCTGTCATGTTTCAACATACAAGAACATCATCTCCTCTAGGAGTATGGACTGTGACGGCCTGTTTCTCTTTGGACTGCAGGGCATCCAGAATATATTGCAGATTGCAAGAACTCAAATCTGAAACTTGGTTTTCTGTAACAATGTAGCAATCAAACAATTTAAGCGGACAACGGGGAATGAGGAGCAGAGCATGTCGTTTACATTCACAGGCAGGGAGATTGACATGCTGCTGGATTGCAGATGATTTGAGTATACAAGTATGTTTTTGCTTTTGCGGACACCAGCGTGTACGCGCACGCAGACACACACGCACACACACACACACACACACACACACACACACACACACACACACACACACACACACACACCCTTTCAGGTCCCCCAACGGCTCCTGCCACTGGCCTATGAACACCTTAAATCTGGTGTTTTAATAAATACACTATATCAGCATTGTCTACACTCCCTTTCACTGCACAGTAATGCAGGACTTGCCTGTGGGAATAAAAAGAATAACGCTCTGAAATTACTTCAGTTTGTTGTAGACTACTGAAATGCAATTCAATATATCATTTATATAATACTCATTGTATTTGCACTCTTTCGATTTTGTATTGCAACTGCTGCACAGTCATTTCCCTTGGCATAAATAAACTTGTATTGTATACAGAATGTAATATTGCCAGAAAAATGCCTGCCATAAATAGAATGAAAAATGTAGATTGATTGATTGCAGATCCAAAGGACAATACATTTAAATGAGTTTCTCAAGCAGGCAGTCTAAATGCCATGGCAACTACACAGTTTAACCATCTCTTTTTACTGCTGATGGTGATCGACCAAAGTTCAGTAATAATATGTGATCGGGACATTGTCATTAATGCTTTGTATCCCTGATAATCCTACATAGGAAACTACACATCTGTGTTGAAATTAGCACAGAGAAATATTGTCTAACATCTAACGGACAGAGGTTCCATTCAGTAACATTATGATGCTTCATGCTCTGTTCCGCAAATAATTGTCTTCATCATGATGTGTTCAAATTAAATTAAGTGGTTTTAAGGAGATTTTTTCACAGCAATATATATAATACAATATTAGAGAGGGAATTATTACCTCTTTACCTTCCTACCAATAGCTCTCAGCAACTTATAATACATAATTATAACAGCTAATTTCTAGATTTTATTCTTACCAATCAAAATCAAAACATGTAGTTCCTATTTGTTTTATGTAAATAACCAATATAGATAATATATTTAAAAAAAATAACCATTAGAGGTTTTGATGAATTTGGAGAGGATTTAGTTTTTTTAAGGAGGGGATTTTAATTAATTCTGAGGTTGGGCTAGGAAGATCTACAGTAGATTGCTGGTTATATGTTAAATCTTTATTGAACCTGTGATTAAAGTTGAAGATTTTCCAAAGATTGTTTGCTTCCGATGTGTGATGCCTTTATTGATCCATGTTGATTAAGAGGTTTCTCTTTGCATACAACAATTAGGATTGTTCCAGGTGGGAGTAAAATAAGATGGTACACAAAGTGATGTTTGTTATTTTATGGAACTTCTACCAGTTCAAGGGTTTGCTAACAACTCCCTTGAACAGTACATTATTGTAGACACAGTACTGCCTCTCGTACCTTATTGCTTAAATAAATGGCGTGTTACATGAGAAAATGTCAATACAGAGCTACCAACTTTTCAAAAAACCTTGGAGTGAGATTTTGTCGGAGGTGACCAAAATTTTGCCGCGCACGCAGCCACACACGTTGGTGGCTCAAATATCAGGAAATTTGAATTAGTTTGGCGTTGTCCCCATGTTGTCCCCATGTTGTACCCTGCATTTTGGTGGTTTGTGGGGCCTAAAGTCGTTGATAGGGGCGGCCTACTGGAGATGGACAACATTGGTTACATTCTGTGAAGCAAAGACATAGCTGATGGTCCACCCCAGGACATTTTGGTTTAAGTAGATGTCATTTCATGCATTCTAGTGGATTTTTGGGTGGTATGCTAAAGATGTAGCCTGGTACCAGCCAAACTTAGCCCCGCCCACAACATTTGAGGTCTGGAAGTTCTGTCTGGCACTGCTCCATTTGGGAGAAATGATCCAAAATCAAAAATTGTTCGGACTAATCAAATTGTCAGGGCGGGCTTTATACGATGATGGACAGATGACAGTAATGTAATCAACCACGTCACCAAAGAGCGCTTAGGAACCACATGTCATTAACATACCTTAGTCCAGGGGTGGGCAATTCATTTTCCCAAGGGGCCACATGAGAAATTTGGACCGTTGTGGAGGGCCGGACCAATAGTCTGAACTTAATTCAATTAACTCAATATGAATGTTATTACTTTATTAAAAAACTGTAAACTATATTGTTTTGAGCTGCTACTGGTAAGAATACGTGCTACAATAAGGCTATGAAAATAAGTTAAAAAAAAAAGTTAACCGTACATTAAATATGTATGTTAAAGACCAGGAATTTATTAACTTTGAACAAAAGCAATAAGTGCTTTTGATGTTTTCCAGTTCAGTTATTCTTACTTAGTCCAGTCTGTGTTGCTTGAACAAGAGCATGAAGTCTGGTTGAATGAGGTGGAGATGTGACAGCTGACAGGTATCAGAGAGAGGATCTGATCTGTTGACCTTCATCACTAGAAGGTTTGTTCTCATGTAGGTAGATCCAAAGAGAACCAACATCTTCTGAGCATCTTTCCTCATGTGAGGAAAGTTCTCCTCTTTGAGAGAAGAGTGAAGATCCTGAAAGTGCTCTGCCAAAGTGGATCAGACCGCAGGTCAGATCCGCGGCGGCTTTGCGCGATTAATTTTCAATCTGGAGGCGGAGACTGCAGCGCGAGGCTCCTTGGGAGGCGCGAGTCTCGCGACAGAAACTGCATAACAATAGGCTTTCACTTCTGTCTCCAAGTCGGCAACACTGCCCGTAGTGAGGCTGCATAAGCGTGCGCGCGTGCGCGCACACATAAATAAATCGCCTTCAAAGTAAAAGCAGTGCCGTTTGTATTGCATTCATGGCGTGCACCTTATTTATTTATTTCATTTTTGATTGACCTCACGCGGGCCAGACTGGGAGAGCCGCGGGCCGTAAGATGCCCAGGTCTGCCTTAGTCTCTGCTCTTCCTGAGTTTCTCCCGCGGTTGTGTCTGTTTGAAAATCTTCTTCTGTTGCTAACTTCGGGACTCTTTGGGGTAAATAGGATGTCTATGCAGTGAATAGGTTGACAGATGCGCTCCTTAGCGCCATCTATCGTCGGGGAGTATGAAAAGGAACGAACGCACCTCGGCCCAAAATCAGAATTTTTTTTTTTGCCGTGAGAAATTGGTTGTGTGGCGTGAGTGTGTGTGAAAACATGCAAAAGTGTGTGTCACACGGCGAAACCGTGAGAGTTGGTAGCTCTGTCAATATCACACACAAATCATCACATTCGCCTAAACTTCTGTACGAAAAGAACAATAGAAAAATATTTTACTTCACTTTATCAAAGTCAAACTTTGCAGAGAGACTGTTAACATATTTGTGCTATTTTATAGTAGAATAAAAAAGCAACCATATGCGTCATTTGAAAGGAGATTCTTCCTGGAAGTCTTTTTTTTAAACTTTTCTGTGTTCTATCATCAACCAATAAACCAGTAACATATATACTGCTATATACACCTCTAGACGAATATCACAAGTGTTTTCTGAATATTATACCTTATATTTTAAGCACGGTACGCAATTATCAATGTTTTGAAGCGTATGCGGGCAGCCACTGATAACCAGTGAAGGGCACGGAGGAGCTAGTTAAGGGAGGTGATTAAAGACCAGTCGAGCTGCTGCATTCTGGATGAGCTGCAGAGGCCGGATGGCACTAGCAGGTAGACCTGCAGGAGGGAGATACAGTAGTCAAGGTGTGAGATGATCAGAGCCTGGACCAGAACCTGTACCGCCTCCTGGGTGAGAAGGGGACGTATTCTCCTGATGTTGTACAGCATGAACCTACAGGAACTTGTTGTTGCGGTGATGTTGGCAGTCAGGGAGAGCTGAGTGTCCAGTGTAACACCGAGGCTCCTAACAGTCGGGGTCGGGGCCAACACTGAGTTGTTGAAGGTGATAGTGAGGTCGTGGGTGGGAGAGCCTTTTCCTGGAAGGAAAAGTAGTTCAGTTTTGTCAGGGTTAATTTTTAGGTGGTGCGCAGACATCCACTGAGAGATGATTTTGGAAAGAAAGGGAAGTAGAGAGACAGGTCTGTAGTTGTTGACTTCAGATGGGTTGAGGGTGGGTTTCTTCAGGAGAGGGTTAACTCTTGCCTCCTCCAGAGAGTCAGGATGCAGTCAGGGAGGGTTGATAGAACAGACGAGGCCGGAGAGGAGGGAGAGTTGGAGAGAGAAAGCGAATGTTGCGACGGACAGGTATGTGGTTGTCAGTTCCAGAGTGTGGGAGAGAGTAAGAGATAAAGAAGTGGTCAGAGACATGAAGTGGAGTTACAGTGAGGTTAGATGTAAAGCAGTCTCTGGTGAAAATATAGTCAAGGTAGTTGCCAGCTTTGTGAGTAGGAGGGGAAGGACTGAGTGAGAGAGCAAAGGAAGACAGTAAGAGCAACAGGTCACATGACTTCTCCGTCTGGATGTTAAAGTCTCCCAGAAGGATGAGCGGGGGGACGTTTCCTGAGAAGTTTGATAGGAGGACATCTAATTCTTCCAAGAAATCTCCCAAAGAACCAGGTTGACAGTAAAGAACAACAATGTTTAGGTAGAGAGAAAAACTCCATTTGGGGTAGATGAGTAAGCCTGTGCCGCCACCCGGACCAGTGGTTCTGGGTGTGTGGCTGAAGGAGAAGGCAGAGGAGAGGGCAGCAGGGGTTGATGTGTTGTCTGGTGTGATCCAAGTCTCAGTGAAAGCCATGAAGTCCAGCAATTGCTTGATAGCAAAGCCAGACATGAAATCTGCCTGCTTTAGCGGACTGGCAGTTCCAGAGGCCCCCGGTGACGAGGTGTTGGGTATGTGTGGAGCGGGTGGGATAGATAAAAGAGGAGGGATTTCGGTAGATATTTTACTCAGCTACCCCCGAAAGACTCCTATGTCTTTATCCTCCGAGTCTTAAACAACGAGTATTCGCTGACGCTTCAAACCCCCACCTGGTTTTACACCAGAGGTGACGATGATAAACCACGGGCCCAGCTCGTTAGTGGAATGGCCACCAATAGAAACTACTGGGCTCAGGACAATAGGTCTTCCCTTTAATCAAGTTTAAGTTAGAAAAGAATCTGTTCCAGTTCAGCTTCTTGTTGTCTTTTTATTCACAGAGACTGAAATGATGATGCCTCTTAAAACTTCTTTCCCTGTTTTGCACAGAAGAGTTGGTGATGGTTTTCGAGCTTTGGATCAGTATTCCTAACACTGCGACTGCAATTACTATTACTTGCATCATGTATCAGCATAAGAGACAAATAGTAAATACATAATGGTAATATTAAGATGAGCAAAAGTGATCTTAATTTATTGAACACCTTTGACAGCAATTATGAAATAAAAACCCAACAAGCTAATTGTTAATCAATGGTTTCACACAACATTACACTGGGAACACTGTCACCACTCTTAAAGGAAACATTTCACATCTTACGTATTTAATTTAAATTGAGAGAATGATTCAGACAATGATAGCAATACTATTAGCATCACTATAAAAGTAATATGACTAATACTATTAATAATACTAGCAATGGGTGTCAAGCAGAACCACGGCAACAAGAGGAGCCACAAAACAGGCGAACTATGATCCATGACAAATGGCAAAACAAGAAAGCACAAAATTTCCACGGTCTTAAGCGGTCTTAAGTGAAGGGGGTGTCTGCCTCCGGTACCCAAACTCATATAAATAAATCATTAATTAGTGGCAGAATTCTTCATCAGGAGCTCTTCCTCACTCTCCAAATCCTTGTATTCCCATGAATCGATACCAAAGCCACTGATGTGACATAGTTAGAGAACTGCAAAGCCTGGCCTTACAAGAGCATATAATTCCATTGTACATGTTTATAACACAATTCAACCATAAATATTAACATAAATCATAAATATGACTCGAGGACTATTGCCGCACCTTTCTGGAAAGCTTACGCCCTACAGAATCCGCCAATTGCGTCAAATCGACTGTCAGACAAAGCCTCAGCAAGATATCAACCACATTCCAGCTCAAAAACTGAAATATGACTTGCTTATGGATGAAACGATATTCCACATGGCCTTGCTTGGTATGTATTGGTGCATCTGCTTGAGCAGATCCTGTCTGTGTTGGAACCAGAGGCGTCCAGGAAGAAAGTTAGGGCATTTTTGCTTTCAGAGACCTAAACCTACGGTACACGAAATGTGCATTAAATTAATTACTGAAAACATTTAACTTCACTTAATCAAAGTCAAACTTTGCAAAGATACTGTTAACACATAGTGCTATTTTATAGGAGAAAAAAAGCGATGATATGCATAATTAAAGCTGCGAGCAGCCTTGAGCGGGTCCTCGCTCCAGCCTGCCGGCAGGAAATTGCACTTTGTAAACACTGCACCGGTTCCCGCATCCGCCCTGTGGCGATAGACGTCACGCTCGACAACGTGCGTCACGTCTCTCTACGTGAAGCTTAGACCCTGTCGTGCAAATGTCGTTGCCGCTTGGCTGATTTCCTTTCGCCAGTAGGTGGCGCTATGACAATCCAAACATTTCTTCATGTACATGTGCTTAGGCCTGTACCGGCATCATGCATGAGAAGTTTTGGGCTGATTACATGTTGTATGTTGGAGTTACAGCAGCTTTCTCTCACATATCGAACTGCACAAAATGGGTGTGTCTTGAGGTCCACGCCACGTCGAGGCCGTTCATTGAAAACTTGCTGTGCATCAATCATGATGCACAGCAACTTTGGTATGAATCGGACCAAGCGTGGAGGAGAAAACTGCAATAATGTGTTTTTCACTAAATTCAAAATGGTGGAAAATCTAAGTAAGCGGAGTTTGGGTGTCTGAGAGGCTTTTTTGTAGAGCAGGTGGAGATGGACATGTGTGTGTGTTTCAAGTCAAAAAAACATTCTGGGTGAGGGGCGTCGCTGGTCCAACTTCTAGGGGGTGCACAAATATGACGCCTATATCATACATCTATTTTCACCAGGCCTGACACGCATGCAGAATTTGGTGAGTTTTCCAGTATGGCAAGTACCACGAATATGCGCCCAATATTCTAAAATAAAAATCTTAAATCAACAGAATAATAAGAATCCTTACAATAGGGTCCTCTCTGACCGACTACGTCAGTCGCTCGGACCCTAATTAAAATATAATTATATAATACAACAATCCTTACGGTGGTATTGGAGGCCATGGCAATGAGTATGTATTGTGCTTTGTCATTACTAAATAAACAAACAAACACATGTATTGTTAGATATAGATCAAGCAGATATACATCTAACAATACATTTGTTTGTTTGTTTATTTAGTAATGACTAAGCACAATGCATATATCGTTCCATATATCTATAAGACCAGACATTTCGTTATAATTTAGTTTTGGCTTAGGGTTTATTAATAATAGACCTGAGTCAAAGATGGCTGCTACTCTTAGAGGAATGCGAGTATTAATATGGCTAATTTAGGCTGATATGTTCTTAATGACAAACCCAGGTTTAAGGAAGACAAAATAAATCAATATGATAATCTGATATTAAATGATTTACTAGTACAGCTTTAGATGCCAGAAATCGGATGATTTAAGAGTCCACATTAAATGATATTTTGTTGTGGCTGTTGAGCAGACATTGTCTCTATAGGGTTTTAGCAGGGTAACTGCTCTAATGGAAGCTATGGAAAGTGTGTTGGACTGCAACCATGCCACAAGTACAGAACAACAGGATCATTGACTAACAGGATGGGTGCTGGTCTTCAAAATATCAAGGTCACTGAGAAAAGACATAACAGAGGTAGTTATAAAGTAATCAGAGACAATAAAATAAACGGTTTAATTTATGCAATTTATCTAAGCTCCTAAAAGCCTTGCAAGCATTCTGATGTACTGCTCATCCAAATGCTTCAGTTGACTGCAGTTAACCTTGGGGGCAGCTGGCAGGAGAATATTGCATCACTCCTCTTCTATCAAGCTAATCTGAGGCGCAATGCTGCAGTTAAGATTCTACTCACAGCTCTCTGGCTTTCCAGCATTCGTTGCATTTTGTAAAGATGCTTATGCATGCATTTCCCAACAAGCTGAAAGGAAATGCTAACTTTTTGAAAAAAGGGAAGGCACGCTTATTACAAGGACTTAAAATGAAAGTGTTACAGTTTTTTTAAATGACTGCTCAGACTACATGGGCTAAACTTCCTTGCAGGTTTAAAGACGGCATGATTGCAGTATTTCAGTATTCAAGGTTCTGCTGCAGAACAGAATGCCCATTTGTCATCAAACTGTTTTCCAGATATGTAACTGTGACTTCAACAGTCCAGTACCAGGTCTTTTTAGTGGCACTTTATTTAAATCAATGTAACTGTGGCTTGGCTTATTATTTCTGTAATCATAGTAAATACCCCACAAACAAATTGCAGTGACCCTGACAGTCATTTTCCATATGCATAGTAAATATCCACCAAGGCTTGTTTCAATTCACCTGGGAATAGTATTGAGAATGACTTCCTATCACCAAAACAGTGTCAGGCCTCACGATCCAATATCTGTTTACAGAAACAGAAGACAAGACACAAGTATGCTCTGTGTTGCACAGCAGTAAAGCGCTGAGTAATAAAACAGACGGATTAGTCATTTAGCCCACCAATGGAACTGTTAGCGGCAAATAATAAACTGAAGATGACATCACTGCTCATGAGGCAGAAGTGAGAAACTGCTACCTCATGGAGTTGGGAGGCGGCAGGGGAGGCGGAGCTCCACCACTGCTGCAGCATCGCACTGCACTGCACCGCACCGCACTGAGCTCCAGGCGGACAGGAGAACAGGGCCAGCAAATGCCCTTGGTTTGCTCTCTTTTTTTCTTCTCCAACATTCTGTGCTGGCATATGAAAGGCGATCTCTTCTGATGTGCTGCTATATTTTCCTTGTGCTCCTTCTATCTCAATATATGCCGACATATCTAACTACCTATCTGTCCATATTTTTTCTGCAGCAAACAAACAAGCAGAGCAGCAGAACATAGGCTCCTATGGCATGCAAACCACTGCAGTATGCTCCTGTCTGACCTACTTCTACCCACAGCCAGCTCTGGGTGCAGCCTGGAAGACATCATACAGAGGGGGGGGGGGGGGGGGGGGGGGGGTAGGTGATGGTGTGGCAGTGAAGTATTTCTGCTGCTTACCGCAAAACTTGATCTGAGAAAAATGTGTAGTCTTGGCCACACATTGTGATAGCTTGAATTCACACGATCGTGAATGTTGGCCTGCAAAGGCTAGAATGACTGTGTGTAGTGGGAAGGCCAACGTCGTGACCAACCCACCAACTCTGCAGCTCCCCTCAACTCTATAGAGCTTTTTAGCTCCTTTTAGCTTTTGGTTTTGGTTTTATGTTGAATAGTGTTACAGTGCTGGTTCTGTCATCAACCTCATTTCCAGCGGCAGCAGGCAACTGTTTTCAGTAAGAAAGCTCAAATAAACCCAACATACACAGCACCAAACTACAGACAGACATTGAGACATACTTCTTCTTTTTTCAGGAGTTGGTGGAGACCAAACCAGAACTAAAATAACAGTGAATATTGGAATTTCATTCATCATGTCACAATCATGTCACATGTCATCATGTCACGGTGAGGTTTGTCTTGTCTTGGGGTTTGGTCTCATTACTTCCTGTTTTATTTTGAAGCCTAACTCTCCTCTCGTTTCCGGTCACTTGCCCTTCCTCATGTGTCACCATCTGATTGTTGCCACCTGTTCCCCATTACCCTCATGTGCTTATAGTCTGTGCTTCCCCTTTGTCTTGTGCCAAAGTGTTTCATCCTTGTCCGTGCGCCTAAGCCCGTATCCACAGTCCTAGTTGAACTTTCCAAAAGTTTGTGTGCTTCGCCACGTAAGTTGTTTTCTGTTTCCTCCGTCAAGAGTGATTTTGCGTTTGTTGAAGTTTTCTAGTCTAGCTTTGATTTGTGTTTCTGTAGTCTGTTTTCTTCCCTCCTTCGGGAGCGTTTTATGTTTAAGGATTTTCCTTGTTTCTAGAGGTTTTGTGTCCCTCCCGTTATTCGAGTAATTTCTTTTTAGGAGGGTTATCGTCCGCGAGCAATTTATAGCCCAATGGTTTTTTTTTTTTTCACTCTTCAAAGAGGATCCGAAAACAATAAAGTGCACTTGTACGTATATCCTCTGCATCTGGGTCCTCATTTTAGTCCAGGCCTGACAAATCAGGCACACGACTCCAAGTAAATGTTGCTGGATGTGATGAGGTTACTATTGCATTTTGACAATCAAAGGAAAGTGTGACACAACAAAGGGGGAACAGACAGGATGCTCTGAAATGCACGTCTCCCCCACTATGTGCTCACCCTCATCTCGGGTCTGACTTTAAGTCTGGAAGTCTCACTTCACATACTCCTTCTTGCAAGAATAAATGAGGAAAAAAACAAACGCAGTATTTTTATGTACACACAAGTAATTGTATAAATAGTTTTTTATATATATATATATATATATATATATATATATATATATATATATATATAATGCAACAATGACCAACAACATACACTTACTACAAGTGTTTCTGTAAAAAATGTTGAAGAGCACAAACAGTGAAAAGTATTATTTATTTGACATACTCAACTGCCCCAAAATCTCCACAGTGGGCAGTGGCAGTATGCGAGGCAGACGGTTGAAATAATGAATGTTGTTATTGATGCGTTCATTTAATGCAGAGAAGACTTATTGCTTCATTGCGAACAGTTTGTTGGTAATGGCATACTTAGTCCTTAGTGTAAGCAGCAGTACATGCTGATTGAGTGTGTAGTGCAGAGTACGTTAGTTTGTGGTTTCAAACACAACCATGATCAAATAATAAATCATTAATGAAAGAAATATGAATGACACTGTCTCAGACAATGCAATGTATATGGTCTTCATCATAGAGCATCACAGAGCTGCTGTCCACTGCTGCTCTGCAACAGACAGCTTAATTTGTCATCAGGCACTAGACTGACTTAAGCATACAGTGCCATTAATTAAAAGAGACACTGTGTGAATTAATTGATCATTTCAGAACCTCAATCTGCAGGCCTGTATCCTCTGTCAATTTGAAAGCATATTTTTGGGGGTTTGCTGCTTTAATGTTCCACGATAGTTGCTGCAGGGACATTAATACGCGCATGGAAAGATTTACAATTTCCAAAAGTGTCCTCTCTAATCAGTAAGATGTCACATGGCAGCATATCACATGGTTTGTTTCTCTTTGTTTTGTTTTTTTAACTTCTTCTTTTATATATTTAAATCATTTGTATATGGCAGTTGCCTTTACATGTTCATGTCAAAATGCATGAGGTCACGCCGATGGGTTCATGAAAATAGAGTCAGCAGTGTCCTCTTGTGCCCACCTGTCCATCAGCACTATCTAAGTATTCACACCTAATCACACAATGATGTCACAGCCTTCGGGAGCAATTTATCGGGTGGAACAAGACTTTGGAGCACTGTACACTTCACGAACCCCAAATAATCATTAGAATCAAGATCCCTGAGGATAATGAGCAGGGGGCCAACAGGGTCCTGTTTTTTGTCTGAAAAGAAGTCTTGGTATCAGTTTTTTTTTTTTTTTTTTTTTTCATAATTTTCAACCTTGTGATGAAGCTTATGACAATAAAGACCATCAAAGAGACCCTGTGCTCGGCCATAAACGCTTGGATATTGTTAATGATGTCCATTCACAATCCCACATCACTACAACCCACCGCCCATGTTGTGTTTACAAGGCGTCTATTTTTTTTATTGAACACCCAATGTAGCTTCCCTAGAGACTTTGGTGTCAAGAGGAAATATGACTGAACATGGCATTTGACACATGTTTGTAGCTGCTTTAAACCTGTCCACATAGCTGTTCACCATGATGAGTACATGTTCTGTCAGTGTTTTCTGTATGAGCACATATTCAAGCTGCTGCATAGACACATCTGAATATTTCATAATCTGTATGGTGTCTGTACCTTTTTATATGTAAGAACCACAGTGTCTTTTAGAAAAAATAGTTGTTTTGAATTAATTTAATTTCCAAAGTATTTTATAAAGCGTCAAATCATGACAGAATTTATCTCAAGACACTTTCCATATATGTCTAAAGCGTTCTCTGTAATTTACAGAGAACCAACATTCCTTAGGCAGGACCTGGCTCTGGGTGGACAGCCATCTGCCCGGGTTGAAAAGAAAGAGGGACAGAGAGAGACAGTAACAACAATAATAAGAATGCTAATAATAGTAAGAGTAATAGCACAAACAATCAAATAAATATGACTCCTACCAATAATAGCAGCAGAGGATAGGCTGGTGTGGGGCATGTCTGTGAAAACCCTGCAGGCATTTATGATTAGCTATGACTGTACATTTTGCATCCAAGTATTTCTCAAATTTAGTGGATACTTTGTGCATGTGTTCGAACCACCCGTACAGTGCTATTGTTTTGCATATTGCAATTTTTAAAACTTGGACATGGCAGCATTACAAAATGTGCAGGACAGAGAAAGATATGTGATAACATGTAATGATAAGGGACTTAATCTTAGGAGAGCACCACCACTTCTCTTCCATATTACTGTGACTATCAAATCCAAGTCATCGTCTCACATAGATGTGTCAGTGCTCTGTAAAACATGTGCATTTTTTTCCATAAACAAATCTACATTGTATGCATCACCTGAATTTAAAACTGCCAGTACATTGCTAGCTAGGGAGGGTATTCTCAATACGACATTCAAAACACTACCTGATGGTGAATCCTCTAAAGCCTCAATTACACCAGGCAGTTTCCTGCTTCAGAATATAACATCAAGAGGCTGACACAGTTCTGAAGCATTAAAATCTGGCAAGTCTGTTACATGTCCATGACTTCTATCCCCTCCACCAGTCCAGGATGAATCAGTGCCCCTTATTGATTCACTCACCATACTGTCTGGATTATTGTCTATTTAACTGGTTTGAATCCTACTTGAAGGACCAACAATACTTTGTCTGTAGCTAATTACACATCAGAGCTGACTAGGATGACATGTGGTGTTCCCCAAGGTTCAATACTGGGGCCTCTTCTGTTCAACATCTACATGCTTCCACTGGCTCAGATTATGAAAAACAAAGTGTGTTGTTATAATTATGCAGACGACACACACATCTACATCGCTATATCACTGGGGGACTATAATCCCATACAAGGGCTGGCTAAATGCATTGAAGAAATCAATAACTGGATGTGCCATAATGTTCTTCAATTAAATGAAGATACAACAGAAGTAATTGTTTTTGGTCCCAAGGACGAACGATTGAAAGTCAGCGCTCAGCTTCAATCGCTGATGTTAAAAACCTCAAACCAAGCCAGAAATCTAGGTGTAGTTATGGATTCAGACCTCAACCTGAACAGCCATATCAAGACTATTAAATCAGCCTACTATCACCTGAAGAATATATCAAGGGTTAGAGGACTTATGTCTTAACAGGATTTGGAGAAACTTGTCCATGCATTTATCTTCAGTAGACTTGACTACTGTAACGGTGTGTTCACAGGCCTCTGTAAAAAAGAAAGAAAGCTGCAGCTCGAGTCCTCACTAAAACCAGGCAAGTGGATCACATCACTCCAGGTCTGAGGTCTTTGCACTGGCTTCCTGTCCAACAAAGAATTGACTTTAAAATCCTGCTGCTGGTTTATAAAGTACTGAATGGTTTAGGGCCTAAGTATGTTTGTGATCTGCTGCTGGTCTGGGACTGGTCTACCTTATGAACCATCCTGACCCCTCAGGTGGTCTGGGACTGGTCTACCTTATGAACCATCCTGACCCCTCAGGTGGTCTGGGACTGGTCTACCTTATGAACCATCCCGACCCCTCAGGTGGTCTGGGACTGGTCTACCTTATGAACCATCCCGACCCCTCAGGTGGTCTGGGACTGGTCTACCTTATGAACCATCCCGACCCCTCAGGTGGTCTGGGACTGGTCTACCTTATGAACCATCCCGACCCCTCAGGTGGTCTGGGACTGCTCCACCTTATGAACCATCCCGACCCCTCAGGTGGTCTGGGACTGGTCTACCTTATGAACTATCCCGACCCCTCAGGTGGTCTGGGACTGGTCTACCTTATGAACCATCCCGACCCCTCAGGTGGTCTGGGACTGGTCTACCTTATGAACCATCCCGACCCCTCAAGTGGTCTGGGACTGGTCTACCTTATGAACCATCCCGACCCCTCAGGTGGTCTGGGACTGGTCTACCTTATGAACTATCCCGACCCCTCAGGTGGTCTGGGACTGGTCTACCTTATGAACCATCCCGACCCCTCAGGTTGTCTGGGACTGGTCTACCTTATGAACCATCCCGACCCCTCAGGTGGTCTGGGACTGGTCTACCTTATGAACCATCCCGACCCCTCAGGTGGTCTGGGACTGGTCTACCTTATGAACCATCCCGACCCCTCAGGTGGTCTGGGACTGGTCTACCTTATGAACCATCCCGACCCCTCAGGAGGTCTGGGACTGGTCTACCTTATGAACCATGTGACCCCTCAGGTGGTCTGGGACTGGTCTACCTTATGAACCATCCCGACCCCTCAGGTGGTCTGGGACTGGTCTACCTTATGAACCATCCCGACCCCTCAGGTGGTCTGGGACTGGTCCACCTTATGAACCATCCCGACCCCTCAGGTGGTCTGGGACTGGTCTACCTTATGAACTATCCCGACCCCTCAGGTGGTCTGGGACTGGTCTACCTTATGAACCATCCCGACCCCTCAGGTGGTCTGGGACTGGTCTACCTTATGAACCATCCCGACCCCTCAAGTGGTCTGGGACTGGTCTACCTTATGAACCATCCCGACCCCTCAGGTGGTCTGGGACTGGTCTACCTTATGAACTATCCCGACCCCTCAGGTGGTCTGGGACTGGTCTACCTTATGAACCATCCCGACCCCTCAGGTTGTCTGGGACTGGTCTACCTTATGAACCATCCCGACCCCTCAGGTGGTCTGGGACTGGTCTACCTTATGAACCATCCCGACCCCTCAGGTGGTCTGGGACTGGTCTACCTTATGAACCATCCCGACCCCTCAGGTGGTCTGGGACTGGTCTACCTTATGAACCATCCCGACCCCTCAGGAGGTCTGGGACTGGTCTACCTTATGAACCATGTGACCCCTCAGGTGGTCTGGGACTGGTCTACCTTATGAACCATGTGACCCCTCAGGTGGTCTGGGACTGGTCTACTTTCTGTTCCAAGAGTCAGAAGTAAACATGGAGAAGCAGCGCTCTTTTTTTCTGCTCTACATATCTGGAACAAGGTTCCTGAAAGCTGCAGGTCTGCCGAGTCTGCTGCTTTTTGACTGTTTTAATGATTTTAAAATGAATGTTCTTAATTGTTTTTAAATCTTGTTTTCTTCTGCAATATGTTTTGATGCTTTTAATTGTTTTATGTGAAGCACTTTGAATCGCCTTGTTGTTGACATGTGCTATACAAATAAACTTGCCTTGCCTTACCGTTTTATTCTAATTGCAGGTCAATACATCATCACCAACACCTACAAACTCAATACCACACACAACAGCAGCAGGGACAAGACGATTAGCTATGTTCATCACAGCAGATTGCTATAACAGTGTCATCATAACAGTGGGCTCAAGATTATCAAGATTGTTGTCTCTTGAATCAAGACATGAAGAGAAGCATTACGAGCTGGCATGGCTCTGATATGTCTATGACTTATATTACCTCTGCCAAAGGATGATTCTGCCCCTTTTGCTTTAACCACCCCATATCGTCCGTGGCCTAGATCAGCCCCCAACCACCGGGCCGCGGCCTGGCACCGTTCCGTGGCTCCCTTGGCTCCCGCACAGAAAGAATGAATGAAAAAAATACTAGAGAAAAAAAATCAAGGTCGGAAAGATGTTTTATTTTGAAAAATGGCCGCATACATCCGTCTTTGAGTCTAAACCTCTTGAAACATGTCAAGAGGTCAGAGGTGTCAAGTAACGAAGTCCAAATACTTCGTTACGTTTCGTTAAGTAGAAATTTTGGGTATCTATACTTTACTGGAGTATTTATTTTTTAGATGACTTTTTACTTCTACTCCTTACATTTTCACGCAAATATCTGTACTTTCTACTCCCTACATTTTAAAAATAGCCTTGTTACTATTTCACTCCGGTTTGTTTTCACTTCGGCTCGTCATCGTTCAAAAACACACACAAAAACCTCTCCGCCCCGTTGCCCACAGATACAGGTGAGCGCTGAGCACACAGCAGCGGACAGAAAGCGTCGAAAAATATGTCGCGTGAAAAGCAGACTGTTATATCTGCGTTTTAAACGCTCCCAGGGTGAAGCTCTCTGAACCCGGAGCAGCTCTCTGAACCCAGAGCAGCTCTCTGAACCCAGAGCAGCTCTCTGAACCCAGCCATAGTGCTCGTGTCTTCTACCAACAATGAGCTGCTGGCTTCACATATTACAAAAGTACAAAGTACACGGATATAAAACGAAGTCATTAATAAATACATGGACAAATGCCTGTACTTTCGGGTAAATGGTTACGGTACGCCGTTAACAGGTTAGCTTACGCGATTTGACGCGATGCCGTGAGCTCCGTGAGCTCGTCTTTTCCTGCTGTTGCGTTTCTCAAAATAAAAAAATAGATCTAAGCTCAATATTGAGCATGAATTGAGAGAGGCCGTATCAAATCTACAACCCCGTTTATAACATATCTGTCGAGGAAAGCAGGTCACTGCTCCACTAATACTGATACAACCTGATGGCTCACATATCTGCACTCATTCTGTTTTGTTTGGCAACAAAAATCAAAAGCTTATTGTTTTCCACAATGAGCTATTTAGTAGTAACTAAATATGAGTCATTTTTTGCACAGATAGAACTTACACACAACATTGTCTGATGGGGCAATCTGATTTACTTGAGAGTGATTGCAATTGTCTTTATTCTGTTATTTATAAAAGCACAGATGAGTCACACAATTATGTTATTTACAGAAAAAGTTTGAGAACCACAGCTTTAAGTGTTTGTGTCGGAGTCGCCGCCGCCGCCTATTTTGCACTATTACAATACTTATAGGCAACTAGTTATCATGTCTTCCGCTCCATGAAACGCATGTTAATGTTCAGTAGTACACATATGGTACTTTAATGTATTTGCATTGTAATAAAGTGTGATCATTTTAAATGGGCATATATGCAGCTGAAACGGGTAGCCAAGTGCATCCCACATTTTTCAACATAACATTTTAAAACATTATAGTCATCATGGCCTTTATAAAAATGATTGTTTTGGGGGAGGTGGGGTAGTGCACTATAGGCCCCTGAGACGCGGCTTAAGAGTTTGTCCTTAATGGAAAAAAAAATCCCCTTACATTACTTTTACTTGTATACTTTTAAGTAGTTTTGAAACCAGTACTTTTACACTTTTACTTAAGTAAAAAGCTTGAGTTGATACTTCAACTTTTACAAAAGTATTTTTAACAGACTGAGTAGACTGGACTAAAGGGTAAAGTTACGGAGTAGACTAGACTAAAGGTTTAAATTAAGGAGTAGACTGGACAAAAGGGTTAAGTTACGGAGTAGACTGGACTAAAGGGTTAAGTTAAGGAGTAGACTGGACTAAAGGTTTAAGTTACAGAGTAGACTGGACTAAAGGGTTAAGTTAAGGAGTAGACTGGACTAAAGGGTTAAGTTACAGAGTAGACTGGACTAAAGGTTTAAGTTACAGAGTAGACTGGACTAAAGGGTTAAGTTACGGAGTAGACTGGACTAAAGGTTTAAATTACGGAGTAGACTGGACTAAAGGGTTAAGTTATGGAGTAGACTGGACTAAAGGGTTAAGTTATGGAGTAGACTGGACTAAAGGGTTAAGTTAAGGAGTAGACTGGACTAAAGGGTTAAGTTAAGGAGTAGACTGGACTAAAGGGTTAAGTTACGGAGTAGACTGGACTAAAGGTTTAAGTTAAGGAGTAGACTGGACTAAAGGTTTAAGTTACAGAGTAGACTGGACTAAAGGTCTAAGTTACGGAGTAGACTGGACTAAAGGTTTAAGTTACGGAGTAGACTGGACTAAAGGTCTAAGTTACGCAGTAGACTGGACATGAAGAACCCCGAGATGGGACCGGCTCGAAGCAGAGTAACGGTTACATTTGTATGCACTTTATAATTGTCTTTATGCCGGTAGTATCACTTTATTACGTCATGTTTATTACGTCATGTTTATTACGTCATGTTTATTACGTCATATTTATTACGTCATATTTATTACGTTATATTTATCACGTCATATTTATCACCCACACCGTGAAGGCCGGTCTGTGAAAAATATTGTCTTAAAAAGGTTGTGGACCGCTGGCCTAGATTATTGTCTACCGCAGTGTTCTGATTGCAGGTCGATTCATCATCATCAACACAGACTTGACACCACATGCAGCAGCAGCAGCAGCAACATGCTTAGCTAATCACTTCACCCTCATGTCCAGAAAATAATTTTTATAGTGCACCGCCTCATGTTGATAGAATCATATTGTCTCACCACACACCAACCTTCACCAGTGTCAGGAGTATCATTATTATTAACATCGTTATCACAAGCATCACAGCCAGACGCATCACTGTACAGTAAAATGATTCCAGTAGGCCATGTTCACTATAAAAGACCAATTATGACATTCAGATCAATGCGAAGTTACTATATGATAATCACCAATGACACTTACAAGATGGATAAGAGTACTGACATCAACATATTGCGCCCTTATTCAGATCCTCTGTTTGTTTTTTTTGCAATTTTTGAGCGTCAGTAGCCTGAACACATCTATCCAAAGCATCAGATTTACTTAGTCCTCGACTATGTTAGATAAGGTTTTGCTACAAACAAAAAAGTCACTCAGACCAACTCTTATTCAATGAACAGATCCAATCTGCTCTTTATCAAGTTACACAGGTCTGGTCTCCCAACGTTATTATTTCCAACAAATCAGACCTCTACTTCACATCAATTATCTGCACTGTCTCGTCCTCTTCACTGCAGTGCGCCTAAATCTCCCACACTAGCTTGTCCTCCTCTCCCGAATATGAATGCATCGGGTAACTCTGGTTTCGGGTACCTTGTCTGTAACTTGTTATTCACAGGATTGTTGCATGAAATTAGAAAAACAAAAGTAAATACACATAGACGACATGAATTCCATACAAATCCTGTACACTGTTTGGATGTTTTGGTCATGGATGGCCAATGGACTCGAATTCATAAAGCTCCTTTTAGGTTTTCCGACTACTCAAAACGCTGTACAACATTCTCACATTCCCTCACACATGGCAGAGGCCGCCATACAAGGTGCCACCGGCACATCTTGATCTAAACATTCACACACTGATGGCACAGCCTTCAGAAGCAATTTGGCTTCAGCATATTGCCCAAGGACACTTCGACATATGGACTGGAGGAGGAGCTGGGGATCGAGCCGCCGATCTTGACCCGCTCTACCACCCAGTACTTTTTTTCCGTTTGGTTACTTCACATTCTGCCCTAGTACCTCTAAGAGAATCTGATTTGTTATGCTGCTGTGGACCTTTAAGACACAATTAGACAGACACACAAAGTTTTTAGGAATAAAACATTTCAGAATTAAATATCAAATAGTAATTTACACGATAGCATTACTATCATGCAACGACACTGTTAGTAAAAAAACAAGCCATTAATAGTCATGGATATATAACTATTAAATACTAACATGCAATAACATGCAAATGTTTTCAATATCATTCAGGTTGTCAGCAATAAATCCCTACATACTATTACTACAAAAAAAAATCGCCTTTCTAGTCTTCGGCTTTAACCTTACATGTCATCATTCACCCATTCATACCCATTCCTACACTGATGGCAATGGCTGCCATGCAAGGTGCCACCTGCCCATCTGGACTCTAATTAACATTGATACCCATCCATACGCCATTTGTGGTTAAGTGTATTCCCTAAGGGCACACCGACATGGACGAGAGGAGCCAGGGATCTATGTACGACCCGGCTTCACAACTCTTGCAGATAGTTTTGAATGAGTAGCATATCAGAAGTGGGCGTAGTCACGGTGACGTTGCCTCTGGTTTGTGTGCTTTAGTTTGTAAGTTCATCCTTTTTGTTGTCACCATCTTTGTTTTTTGGTAGTTGCCATCTTTTCCGTTTTGCAACCAGAAATGAAAAAATTAAAGTAACCGTTAAGTTGAAGTGCTTACGTAAACTTATCGCGGCGACCGTAACGTTTTACTAAACCCTTAACAAGTACCCCTTGCAATGTTGGATTCCACTAACAGACACATCCCCGTAACCGTACAGGCTTGTGGGAGTCTAACAAAGCAATACAAATCAATAATTTACCCCTATTAGTACCTGTAAAGTCACAAAACGTCCGGAGTCCTGAAGCCTTCCTGGTCCTGGTAGTATTTTTTTTCCATTTTTGACCCGAATGACAGTTTTTTGACTGAATATCCTTCCTAACATGCTAATGCTTTATTGGATTGTGATTTTTGTTGCAGATTCCAGTTCTTTAGCTCCTAATCTTTCCAAAAAGGTGCCTTATTCGCAATAGAGGGCCACGGTGCCTGGCCCCACCCACCTTGAGCCACCAATATATATATATATATATATATATATATATATATATATATATATATATATATATATTATAGCATTATATTAATAAATTATACAAATTGTCAATATTTGTGTTTTTGAGCTATGGAATGTACCCAGTAATATTTGTGAAATAGGATATCTGCGCAAAATATATGCTTTTCCTGCTTGTCCTCTTTATTAATTATTAATGAATTACTCGCGCGACCAGATTACATGCAAAGTCAATGCACAGACGCGACAGGTTGCGAAAAAGCATTTTTTTAGCTGGGCGCCGCGATAGACGCGTTTTGGCGCGAACAGAGCGATATATATCAGCGTTGAGAATCAGCGTTGAGAAGCTCCGCCCGTCACCACCGCCGGCTTGCCGTTGCTGAATCAAACTGTTGCTGCTCCGCCAGAAGTAGCGCTGGTAGCGGCTTCATTCAGACGCTGTTGTGGGACTACGGATAATATTATGAACCCAGACACCATGGAGTTTGATGTTCCCACGTATGTGGAATTTACACAACAAGTATAAAGCAGAACTAGTGGTTATTTCAATGGTGGATGAAGGAATCGGTAATGGTGTTTTTACGGAGATAAGCCAGACTCAGTTCCTGGAGGAGTCGGTGAAATTCACCGAGCTGTGTGCGGCTACGGATGATGTCATGAACCCAAATACGAGGGCGTTTCATGTTCCGACATGTTTGGGACTTCCACAACAAGTATAAAGCAGAACTAGTGGTTATTTATTCCATGGTCGATAGCGGAAAAGAGAACTCTTTTTCACGGAGAGAAGCGATGGTGAAAAGCCACGCCCCCTTTGTTGCGGCGCGATTTTTCGCGTTTGGTGTGAACACCCTCGTTTCACTCGCGCGAGTAAACTGAAGCGGTAAATGCAGCATAAGAAAGGCCTATTTACACTTGCTATGTGACTGGTCATTTTACATCGCTCTGAATGAACGCTAATGCAAACATATATTTATTTTTGTCATGGTAATGATAGTTAGCGTTATGTAATCAATTAATTTGGTGTTCGACATTCCCTAATGTGATATTTTTTTACAAAATGTTGCTGTTGAGCAAATTGTAACAAACAATATACCAGCGATAATAGCTGTATTTACAATCAATGTACTCGATAAATATACAGTGTTCAAATTGACACAATGGTGACGTTTGGTTCATTAATTCTGATCTACCTTACTTTGTTGTCCTTTAATCCCGTCTAGCTGTTGTTGTATCAGCCATGCCTACAAATGTTTCACTCTGAAAAATGTAGGAAATCTGTCCACTGCCACACTAGCGGACTTTTAATTTGGATAGTTACAATAAGTGTATAAACAGCATAAGGCATTAAGACTTCAATAGGGCAAACGATAACGAGGCGTTGTTAAAAAATATAAAAAATTACACTTGTTAACAAAGGGGAATTTGAAATAAAGGCCAGCCTCTTTGAGTAAATATGGTAATCCCCCAATGCTTCATTAGTTTTTGCACAACAATATTTGGTAACACATTATAATCACTTAATTCATCATTTATAAAGCATTATTCCAACATGAACACTCATTAGTAACTCATTAGTATGCAATTCATAAACACAGTTATACATGTTTATTCTTGATTAATAAGCGTGACTATTATGTGTTTCATGATTGGATTTCCATACTTTATAATGTTACGTTATTCATTCTGGCCATATGACATCTATTGCTTCTGTCCATCCGGGGAGAGGGATCCTCCTCTGTTGCTCTCCCTCTGGTTTCTTCCCTTTTTTCCCTGTGGAAGGGTTTTTACTATCTTTTTGGGGGAATTTTTCCTGATCCGATGTGAGGTCCCGGGACAGGGATGTTATGTGTACAGATTTGTAAAGCCCTTCGAGGCAAACTTGTATTTGTGATGTTGGGCTATATAAAATAAACTGAATTGAATTGAATGATTAATTCAGGTAGTTACTAGTTGTTGGTTAAGTATTTTGTGTGACCCCATCTGAAGTGAGGACTATCTATGCTTTATAAAGCATTAATAAATAACATTGAAAGGCGAGCAGTGCCTCAAAGCTAACAAAAGTCTCAGTTATCTTCTCAACAGAAAAGGAAAATAGACACAACACAAAGTGATAAAGAACATGAATATGATGGTGATGGGGGCCATGCCCATCAGTGGCACGAGTATGTTTCATAGTTTGCTGGCAAATACATATTAATGTTTATGAGTATCTAGTCACAGCTATCTAGCTGTGATTTCTTTGCTAGCTAGCCAGCTAGCAAGCTTGTCACTAACTAGAGGACCTGAGACAGGCACGCGCCACCTCAGTTGTAAGTAGACCAATCCAGGTGATAGCTAGATACTCATAATCAATATGTATGTGGCAGAAAACTATATACATACGCAACACTCGTGCCACTGAAGCGCAGGTAGAAAATCCACGGCCCGCCACTTGCTTTGTTTGTTTGTGTGCAGAATACAGAATTAGTTTAAATGCATTAATGTTATTCTGGTAGTAGTAGTGTGCTAAATACCCATTGGCAATCGGGGGGTTCCACTCGGACCACCTAACGCTCCAGAATTATGTCCTACACAGACTCAGAATTCAATAAACACGATTTCATGGATGCAAGCCAGGCAACTTGGCAGTACACACTTTTGCACAGGCATTTACTAAGGTGAATATTGTTAAGGCCACTCATAATACGGACACATAATACGGACAGCACACTCAAATCTCTCTCTTGCTAAGTGGACACACATGCACGCGCTCAAACCCGCCACACAGACCTTGGCTTGACTTCTTGTAGTTGGAAACTTCCAGGCATTCGTGAGCTTTAAAATGTATTATAGGGACAATTGCAAGTTACAAATAATGTAACTTGATATTTAATTATATTTGTCAATCAAGTATCCACACTGAATAATAGACTACAAATATGAATGAAATAGGCCCCCTGCCCATCAGGACTATCTAACCCAGTGGTTCTCAAACTTTTTCTGTCATGACCCCCAAAAATGTTCATGCCTCACTGCCCCAAATTGTAACAAAATGGTCCATGCTGAATTTTTATTGAAATAACTTTTGTGCTTTTAAAATAATACAATAAAGAAAATTGCAATCACTTTCAAGTAAACCAGATTGCTCCATCAGACAAAAACAAATACAATGTGGAATCATTTTGTTAGTACAATGCAAATAAAGTTCTATCTGTGCAAAACATAACAAATATTGCACTGAATATATTTTCAAGATAAAAACAATAACGTGCAACCTGTGCCAAACAAAATAAAATAAGTGCAGATATGTGAGCCTGCTTTCCTCTACAAATCTTTTAATAACGGGCTTTGATACGGCCGCTCTCAATTCATGCTCAATGTTGAGCTTTGATTGTAGCCGGTGGAGTTGACAGTCAGTAAAAAGATTGATGACCTTAATACCTGGAGTGCTGGTGTCATGCTGGTGCCCCCTCCCACGGCCCGCCACTGGTGTACTTTTGTAATAAGTCTCAATAAAGGTCTTGAAATAAAGAAATTCTGCATTTCGCCCCACCTGTAATACCACCCCACAGTTTGAGAACCACTGATGTAACCATTCATACTCATCCAGACACCGCAGAAACAGCCTGCAGGGGCAGATCAGGGTAAAGCGTCTTGCCCTGCAGGGACACATCGACATGGACTAGCGAAGCAAGGGATCGAACCACCGATCCTTTAATTGAAGGACGACCTTGCTCTACCACTGAGTATGAAATAAAGAGCCGAGAGATGGTGGATATAAAGTTTAATTCCCTTTTAAACATTTATTTATTTTGTCTATTCTATCAAAATAAATAATACAAAACAGAACTAAGGATAACATATATATACATTCATTTCAAAATATTTGCAATAACAAATATAATATTTCAAAACTTAATATAGAAAATAAATAGTTGTAAACAGAGAAAGTATTAAAATGAACACATGCATTTCTCTCCCCTTTACATTGGCCGTTTCTCAATATGCGTACTCTGTACTTATGAACTTGTGAAACGTTATCAGTCTCAGCCCAAGTACTGTTCCAATTCAAAGTTTGCATCAAGCCAAGCATGGTCGAAATGCCCGGATGTGGCTCGCTCCTCCCATTTTACCGGGTATGCTTTGGAGGTGACTATGCACCGGGGGCTCAGCGTCACGGGGCCCGGCTAGAACAGCCTGATCTCGGCAAGTCTTTTTGAAATTTGCCGGAGGTATTGACGTCTCTGTTGTACGGTTAAACATGAGGTATAATTCGGTTTGGTTGAATCTAACGAACAATCTTTTGGTCTCAATAGTCTATTGTTTGTTTACAGGTAACGTTAAATCCGTTTTATTATTACAATTACATTTTAGTTTAACTTTAACGTTGACCTAGATCGCTGTCTTTTAACTTTTGACCGACTTGTTAGCTATTATACAGACTGATTATGCTGTCTATTGTTGTGCATTATAACCTACAATTTAAATGAAGGGACATCTGAGGAAACCCGGGCCCTTATCGAATGAGAAGCTTGTAAATAAACTGTATATACATGTAATGTTTGAATTTCAACCCAGGACCCATTAATTTTTTTAAGCAATTGTGTATATTCCAATAACAATTACAAATACCTATTGCTTACAGATAGTTATTTACAGTCAGGCAGTTACACTTAAATTAGACAGAACAAGAAGAAGAACATTACAAAAGACATATATATATACACAAACTTAATGAACTATTTTCTTCCAGTGGACATAACTTCATCTGGGGAGGTTTAGTATCTACAAGTAGTCATGTTGGCCCAGACATGCAGGCAGTCCTTCGGGAGCAGAAATCTGGGCCGCAAGCCTTCCTCTGATCACGTTTCGTTTTCTGTTTATATATATATATATATATATATATATATATATATATATATATATATATATATATATATATATATATATAATGCCCTCTTGTTCTCTGCAGGAGGAAGAATCCGGACATGACACCCATCGATGGCACCGGCAGCACAGCGGAGCGCCTCATGGCCGGCAAGGCCCCACCTCCTCCATCTCCTCTGCTTTGGGGAAATGCACCACTCTATGGAGGATCGTCATCATTTCCTCCTCCACGTTGTGGACGGTCCTGCACACGGTGGACAGTGGCATGGTAGAGATGTCTGAGGTGACCCTGTAGGAGGCTCCACAAGCAGCCAGTACACCGTCACCAGCACCTCAAGCTCATGGCTCCATCCATGTTTTTTTTGCCAGGTCAGCATCTGGACCAGCATGTTGATCCTGTTCCTGGAGAGCCTGAAGACTGGTCTCAGGTCAGCTTCAGACCAGAACATAGAAATAATCGGGACATGGTCCTTAAATTGTGCGTATCGCTGAACAGGACTTTGGTCCTGTTAAATAAATAAAAAATAGGATATTGTTTTTAAATATTGTTTACTAATTGTTGTAACATTAATGTATGCAGTATATTTATTTGTGTTTTGACTATTTCATAATAATAAATAATGATTTATAAAAATGTATTTCTCCTCCGCGAATCACCACCTTAACGTGGTGGAGGAGTTTGAGTGGCTTAGTGATCGGGGGAGCTATGTTGTCCGGGGCATCATCCCCTGGTAGGGTCTCCCAAGGCAAACAGGTCTCGGGGGAGAGCCCAGACTAAGAGCGATTCAAAAAACCCTGATGAATAGTGGCCCAAGTTTTGAAGCAACCTTGCCCGAACAAGGGAAACCGGGGCACCCTCCCGGAGACAGACCCAGGCAGGAGGCCTGGGCGAGCCAATCGCCGGCAGCATAGACTAGCTCTAGGGACATGGAACGTCACCTCGCTAGCGGGGAAAGAGCCGGAGCTGGTGCAGGAGGTGGAGCGGTACCAAGCTCCTGGAGAAGGGTTGGACTTTGTCCTTTTCTGGAGTTGCCCAGGGTGAGAGGCGCCGGGCGGGAGTGGGGATACTCACGAGCCCCCGGCTGAGCGCCGCTATGTTGGAGTTTCCCCCGGAGAACGAGAGGGTCGCCTCCCTGCGCCTACGGGTTGCGGGGAGTAAAGCTCTGACTGTTGTTTGTGCTTATGCACCGAACAGCATTTCAGAGTATCCGGCCTTCTTGGAGTCGGTGGGAGGGGTCCTGGAAAGGGCGCCGCCTGCTGACTCCATAGTGAGTCCTGGGAGACTTCAACGCTCACGTGGGCAATGACAGAGAAACCTGGCGGGGCGTGATTGGGAGGAACGGCTTGCCCAATCTGAACCTGAACGGTGTTTTGTTGTTGGACTTCTGTGCTAGCCACAGTTTGTCCATAACGAACACCATGTTCGAACATAAGGTGGCTCATAAGTGTACCTGGTACCAGAACACCTTAGGCCGGAGATCAATGATCGACTTTGTAGTCGTATCATCTGATCTGCGGCCGTATGTCTTGGACACTCGGGTGAAGAGAGGAGCAGAGCTGTCAACTGATCACCACCTGGTGGTGAGTTGGATCAGATGGCGGGGGAGTCGGCTAGAAAGACCTGGCAAGCCCAAACGTGTAGTGAGAGTGAACTGGGAATGTCTGGCAGAGGATCCTGTCCGGGAGGTCTTCAACTCCCACCTCCGGAAGAACTTCTCACACATCCTGAGGGAGGCTGGGACATGGAATCCGAGTGGACAATGTTCAAAGCCTCTATTGAAGACGCGGCCGCTAGGATCTGTGGGGGGGGACTGCTGACCCGGACTGGGGACATCGTCAGGCGGTGGAAAGAGCACTTTGAGGAACTCCTAAACCCGGCCAACATGTCCCCTGGAGAGGGGGCAGAGCCTGAAGAATTTGGGGTGGTTGCACCCATATACCTGGCAGAGGTCGCTACGGTAGTCAAAAAGCTCCTTGTTGGCAAGGTGCCGGGGGTGGATGAGATCCGCCCTGAGATGCTGAAAGCGCTGGACATTGTTGGGCTGTCTTGGCTGACACGCCTTTGCAGTGTCGCATGGGGGTCGGGAACAGTGCCCATGGACTGGCAGCCCGGGGTGGTGGTTCCCATCTTGAAGAAGGGGGACTGGAGAGTGTGCTCGAACTATCTTGGTATCACTCTGCTCATCCTCCCTGGAAAAGCTTATGCCAGGGTGCTGGAAGGGAGGCTCCGACCGCTTGTCGAACCTCAGATTCAAGACGAGCAGTGCGGGTTCCGTCCCAGTCGTGGAACAGTGGACCAGCTCTTTACCCTTGCAAGATTACTGGACGGGTCCTGGGAGTTTGCCCAACCAGTCTTCATCTGCTTTGTGGACTTGGAGAAGGCTTTCGACCGGGTCCCTCGGGGGTTTTTGTGGGGGGTGCTGCGGGAGTATGGGGTGCCGGACCCGTTGGCACGGGCCATCCGGTCTCTGTACGCCTGCAGTAGGAGCTGTGTTCGTATCCTTGGTAGTAAGTCAGACACGTTCCCGGTGGGTGTTGGTCTCCGCTAGGGCTGCCCTTTATCACCGGTCCTGTTCGTGACCTTCATGGACAGGATATCTAGGCGCAGCCGGGGGGCGGAGAGGATCCGGTTCGGGAGTCTCGGGATCGCCTCTCTGCTGTTCGCGGATGATGTGGTCCTGTTTGCCTCCTCGGACTGTGACCTCCAGCATTCACTGGGGCGTTTTGCAGCCGAGTGTGAAGCGGCAGGGATGAGAGTCAGCACCTCCAAATCTGAGGCCATGGTGCTCTGCCGGAAACCGGTGGATTGCTCCCTCCAGGTGGGGACAAACTGCCTACCCCAAGCGAAGAAGTTCAAGTATCTCGGGGTCTTGTTCACGAGTGAGGGTAAGGTGGAGCGGGAGATCGACAGGCGGATCGGTGCGGCTGCAGCAATAAAACAGGCGCTGTACCGGTCCGTCCTGGTGAAGAGGGAGCTGAGACGGAAGTCGAAGCTCTCCATTTACTGGTTGGTCTACGTGCCAACCCTCACCTATGGTCACGAACTCTGGGTCAATTTGAACATATACTGTGCATCACGTTTCTCTACGTGAAGAGTAGTCCTGTACATTTAAATTGCATGTAAATCCGATGCTGTTTGTCTGATCTGATATATATATATATATATATATATATATATATATATATATATATATATATATATAAAATCGACAGATTGTATCTAGGAGTTACAATAGCTTCCTCTCACATAGCGAACAGCACAAAGTGGGTGTGTCTTTGGGTTCACGCCACATCGAGGCTGTTGGGTGAAAATGCAAAAAAAGCACAAGCCATACACCTGAGGGTCTTGAGGTCATCATAGAACAGAATTGAAGTTGATTGGATAGAGAGTTATTTTTTGGAACTTATTTTTTCCGGCTTTAATACATCGCATATTAGTCCCCCAAAAAGCAGTCCAAATGGGAAAAATAAAAAGACGGAAGAATAAGAATAATCCCGGCAATTTCAATAGGGTCCTACTCGGACTGACTACGTCAGTCGCTCGGACCCTAATTATGTAAATCCTTTTTACCTCAAAATTCAATGCATTATATAGTGTGCCGTACATTATAGCATATATTGATATAATACGACTATTAGCCTGGATGTTTTTAGATTTAAAAAAATTCAAAGACCTGATTAAACCTTCTACCAAAAAGTTGAGCACTTTTAAATAACAACTGACTGAATAAAAGCTCCACCTCTGCTATGATTAAATAAGTTTCCAAGATCCAATTAATTAGAATCACAAAGTAATTTTCATTGACAATCATGTGATCAGTCTTCATTTAAGGGCTGGACCAAATGTGTTTGTTTTATTCTATTGAGGTTTTTAGAAAATGTTCTTTGAAAGGCTAAATGTCAGCAAATATGGATTTAAACTGAATATTGAAAAAGTTTTGCAAAAAATTAGCTTTTTTGCTTTTCTGCTTTTTCGACGCTGAGTTGCGAAAGCCAATCAGCGTTGAGAAGCTCCGCCCGTCATCACCGGCGTCCTGCCGTTACTGAATCAAACTGCTGCTGGTCCTGAAGGAGCGCTGGAAGCGGCTTCATTCAGACACTCGTCCTGGAGGAGTCTGAGCTGTGTGCGACTACGGATACTATTATGAACCCAGACACGGGGCGGTTGATGTTCCCACGTGTGTGGGACTTCCTCAACAAGTATAAAGCAGAACTAGTGGTTATTTCAATGGTGAATGGCGGAAATTGTAAAGCCACAGAGATAAGCCGCGCCCCCTTTCCGCAGCGAAAAAGCAAATTAACCACATAAAGTCGAGCGACTAAAAAGCGTTGCGAAAATTCTCAACTCTTTTGGTGTTAACGCTGCATTATGCCGTGTTCACGCCGCGTCCACCTCGGAGGTTTACTCGCGTGAGTGAAGCGAGGGTGTTCACAACAAACGCGAAAAATCGCGGCACGAAGGGGGCGTGGCTTAGCTCTGTTGCTTGCCTCTGTGAGAGACAAGCGACGAAGCTTTCATTTCCGCTATCGACCATGGAATAAATAACCACTAGTTCTGCTTTATACTTGTTGTGTAAACTCCACATATGTCGGAACATCAAACTCCATGGTGTCTGGGTTCATAATATTATCCGTAGTCCCACAACAGCGTCTCAATGAAGCCGCTGTCAGCGCTGGTTCAGGCCGAGCAACAGCAGTTTCATTCAGAAACGGGGAGACGGCGGTGGTGACGGGCGGAGCTTCTCAACGCTGATTCTCAACGCTGATTGGCTGCCGCAACTTTGCGTGAAGCGATTTCTCCGCCAGAGTTGGGAGAATTCAACTCACGCGAATTCGCGCCGCGTCCTTCGCTTTGTTCGCCCCAGGTCAAACGATCTGTTTGCGCCGCCTCACACGCCTCTATCTCGCCGCGGCGCGAATAAATCGCCAATTCGCGTCGCAGCGCGTCTGTGGATTGACTATACATGCAATCTGGTCGCGCCGCAAATTCGCGCCGCGTCCGGTGTGAACACGGCATTAGAGTTACTTGGAAAGTGTAGTGAGCTATGCTTCCCAGTTACTGGGTTACTGAAGCTTCCCCACATTTAAGCTGCTCCCCAGAGAAATGTAGCAAGCTAAACTACAGCTGTGTGATGCAAGTAGTTAAACTACATTCAAGCTATTTTATTTGTTTTACTATATTGAACCAATTACATTGCAAGTCAATGCTATTTATACAACAGTATACAATATACGTATATGTAGGCCATATTAAAGCCATCCTCCTAACCCAAACTCCTCCCTATATACACAGAGGGAATGTACGGCCGGTAGTTGCTCCGACCAGGGAATGAGACCAGGCTCGAGCAGCAGAGTTGACCAGAGCTAAACAATAAAGAGGTCTGCACTATAACATTTGGGCCAGAATAACCATACATGTGTTTGACAGCTCCAAATTAAAACGAGATCTTATTCTTATTCTTCTGTGGCTTTTTGCCAGGATCATAATGACCAATCAAATTCAAGGGGTGGGATGTGCCACCCCAGGATACTCCCTGGACAAACCCCTGTGAGAAGACAGCACAGTCCAGTGGGAGGGTCCTCAATCAAGTCAGCAAAATGTATAAATTAGCTCGTATAGGTTGCTTCAACTGTAAATATAACAATACTGCCGGATTACATGCTTTCAATGCAGGTCACATACTAACCAGTATAAAATAAATCTGAATTAGAGAGCAGGTCATGTAAAAACATTAACAGGCTGTTATTAAGAGGGATTACATTCCTACTAATAGAGAAAACTATCAGATTCATTACTACTATGTAATCTTATTAGTTGGATGTCAGTTTAATGTAGATAGATGTTGATGGGACTGAAGGCAATCATTTTCATTAATGGCCGATAAGCTGCATATTGCTTGTGTGCTGATGCTATTGATTGATTTTGGCAGCAGCAAGCTGTCTACAGCCTCTGGGGCAGTGTTCTCTATCAGAAGATGTGTCATTAAAACCCAACACACTTATAGAGTTCATGCTCAAACATCTAAATGAAGTACACTGTGACACTTATTCAGGCCAATTTATTGGCCTGAATTTATTGACAAATCTACTTTTCCTCATCAGAAACAAGAGTCCAAAGTCTGTATGTGAGCAATGTGGAGCTGCAGAAAGAAAGAGACTAATACCCAGTGCATCAGTAGAGTAACCAAACTAAAATAAAAAGGCTTCCTGAATTCTTCCTCAAGTTGAAGTGTCAGATAAATAGTAATGTTGTATAGTTTAGCCCTGTTAGGTAGTTTGAACATATATATTGTATCCAAAATCATTTAAAATATTAGAAATAATATGTTGCGCTGTGGGCTGCATGGTGGTGTAGTGGCCAGCACTGTCACCTCACAGCAAGAGTTTGCATGTTCTCTCCGTGTCAGCGTGGGTTCTCAGGCTTCCTCCCACAGTCCAAAGACATGCATTTTAGGTTTATTGGACTCTAAATGTCCAGTAGGTGTGCATGTGAGCGTGAATGGTTGTCTGTCTCTATATGAGCTCTGAGATAGACTGGACACCCTTCAGGGTGAACCCTGCCTTCGCCCAATGTCAGCTGGGCTCCAGTGCCCTGCAACCCTGAATAGGATAAGCGGTTCGGATAATGGAATGTTCTGCTGTTGCTAAAATATACAGCTTCACCGTCATTAAACACTTCTGCCATCTACTTCTAGTGTACTTGGCCTGTGTTTTGTGTTTTTATTAAAAAAGAGTTATTCTAGACTAGGTCAGAAACCTTTTCATATCCAAAGAGTCATTTTGCCCTTTTTTCCACCAAAGAAAATGTGTCTAGAGCAGCAAAAGCTATTTGATATCACAGCTTATAAAGTTTTATATATAGTCATATTATATATACAAAACTATAGTTTGTTGTATTTATGAAATTATGGAACAACAATAAAGACAATTCTTGACAATGCCACCTATTATAACAATATTAAACTATTATGAAGAGGAGAAACAAATACAGTCATGTGTCGGCCTACGAGGTCTTAAACACAGAACCTTGAGTCCTCCCCATATTTATGGAAAATAAGATACCTTTTTACTAACGGACGCCTCACTGTATCATGAGCTGCCACACAACTAGCAACAGTATTTAAGTAGTTATATTTACTTTGCTCAGTTTGCTGCAGCAGTTGAGGAATCGCTCTTCTTCGCTCATCTGCAGCTTAATACTTTTCAGCAGATGCTGTGTGATACAGATCAGCCAGCATCGTTGGCAGTGAGAGCCAATGAATGCGTCCACGCAGAATTAAACTAATTTTCTCTGGGACTTTTTTATTTTGTATTTATCCATTTATAGTTTACTGAAGGCGGGGCTCGGTGAATCATGATTAGCCACCTGCAGGCAAAGGTGCTTGATAGGATGTGATGCACATTTTAGTTAACATTTTCAGTGACACAGTATCACCTCAAATTTCAAGATAAGAAGTGTTCCATTTCAAAGATTGTCTACTGTGCAAAAATAAAATAAATTCTTTATTTCCATGTTTTTTGCTCTGGAGCTGCGGGTGGCCGGCCCCTGTCCTACACACTTGGCACATGGTTGGCCAATGCAAAATGGCCCTATCTAGAGAAAGTTTTTTGGTTCATCAATTCTGTCTACTGTAGAAACATGGTGGCCGGCTCCGCAAAGAGGACCACCTCCATATGTAAAAATCAACCCTGTCTCCTAAATCAGAAATGTTTCTCCTCCCTTATTATGGCCCGAGCACTGACGTAGTCAGAGCGGAGGACCCTATTGTTATAGGACCCTAATTTTATTTTTTTTGCTCGCCATTGCGCCGGCGACTCGCAGGCGAACCCGACGTGCTGAAGCGAGGGCCCAGTCACAGCTGCGAGCAGCTTTAACTATGTTTGTGTTTGACGTATTACAAATACACGATACAATGTACAGATTCACTTATACGTTGATTATCACATATTCTTGTTTTATTGTTTTTATGTTTGTGTTTGACGTATTACAAATATGCGTATAATCGTGTGTTTGTGTTATTGTTTTCTTGCTTTCCCGCTAAATTTAAGCATATTTTAATGGAAAAGAAAAAGGATTCCCTCAGTAGCGGCAAGCGAAGAGGGGCGGGGTGAGGCCGAGAACGGGGCCCGGTCGCACCGGGAGCCGGAGCCGGTCCGGTCTTCTCTGAGTCGGGTTGTTTGGGAATGCAGCCCAAAGTGCGTGATAAACTCCATCTAGCAATCAACTCAGCAGACACTAGGATCTCTGTGGTCAAATCAGCTGCAGCATCTGACGTAAAAAAACATTCAAACGGACACAACATCCGCTTTTCAAAATACTAACTGATATGGATGTGTTCAGAACATTTCTGACCACATCCAAACATCTTAACTGTACTGGTCTTACATAAATGTTGTAATATGTCAAACACAAACGTACTGGTACAGTTAAGATGTTTGGAACAATAAAACAAGAATACGTGATAATCAACGTATACGTGAATCAACGTATTTGTATCAGGGAGGAGATACGTTTCTGATCAAATGTAATTGAGAATGCGTATTAGTTCTGGGGGAACGTCATTTTTAGGAGACAGGGTTTGGTAAAAATATTGGCTCATTCTAAAGTAACAGACTTTTCTTATTTGAAGGTTATTACACACAAAAGAAAACATATTATATATATCATATTATATTCAAATGCTGCCAATAGATCCTCCTAAAGAGGACACACTGTACCTTTTAATGTATTCAATTAGCACAGCTACTTACAGTGAGGTAGTCAAGAATTAGTCAGCTTTGTGCAGCTGATGATTCACAAATTGCAACAAGAAAGAAAACCCCAACTTAACTGGTCAAAAACATGGATGTCATAGAATACTATTTTAAGCAAACAGTTATTAATTATCCACTGTGAAACATATCTATCTCCAGATGTTACATTAACCGACATCTTCCTTCTTTGTACTTTATACTTCACACCATGAACTTGTGCACATCCCCAGGTCAATATTTTGCACAGTTATGGTATTGTAACAATACTTCTATGAACATAGTAGAGACCTAAACTGGACCCTATAGGTAATACTCTCCTCAAATCATAGCATAACATAGAAAAGCTGCCGAACGCTACAGTATATAAAGTAGCACACACCTCTGTCTGCCATACATCCTCAGCAAGCAGCGTAAGAGCATTGGAACCCCCTTGGTGCAGCGCTACGCCTGTGCTTATAGAACTAGGGTTGCAATATTGTAACCTTTGTTCAAACTCAGTCTGGCTCCACCCTCTTCTGGACTCTATCGGTACAGTGTAGTGAAGATCAATTAATGCATCAAAACATCGACCCAACCACAATAATTCTAACCACTAGTCACCGCAGCCCACCTACTTCTTTCAAAGCAGAGAAGTATGGGCCCCATCAAACTCAGGTAGTACCTAACATAACTGGGTAGAGCCGTGGTCGAACCTTTCAGGGGTCAAAAGAAAAGCAGTAGTGATCCTACACACCACATTGCACAATTCAACAAGGAACAAAAAATGGCCAGAGGGGGGTCAGGTGCAATACAACCGACACACACCTTGCTTTTTCACCAGTCCAGGTTCTCTTTCCAATGAGTACAGACCCCTGAAAAGGGGCACAAGTAGATCCGTATGAATGGACAAGGCATTGAGCATGATACTGCCTACATGTCCTCCACGCTCACCCCACCAAACAGGGCCGCGTACACTGTCATGCGGCAGGTAGAGTGTGCATGGACCACAGTAGGAGGGTCTTTTCCTGCCTGCCTATTGGCTTGGGAGATGCCCTCACAACGCCCTCCTGCCAAGTGTTTCTTGGAAAGGGCTTTACGGACCATGTCATCCTAGAGGTAAACAGCTCTACGGTGTGCCTGTTGGGGGTTGGCGTTAAATAGAACAGACTAATAATGAACTTAGCGAAGCAGATGTACAATAACTTTCGATAGAGGACACTCATCCCAACGGCATTCCCTTCAACAGGTGTTTTGGGATCCCCAGAAGACCGCAGGTAATTCTCTACCAATGAGGGAATGGTAACCAAGCATCGCTTGTGCTTCATGGCATCCAAGCGGAGGCTGCTCTTCTGCTGGAGGTACAGGGGGATAGGAAATAGCCCGAATGGCAACCACGTGTACTTGCAGACTCTCCCCCTGGAAGACGAAACACATGGCATTCCTGTGTTTTAGAGCCACTTCGTCATGAAAATATGCTTAAATTAAGTCGACGGTAGTGAATCGATCACCTGGCTGAACCAGCTCAGGCTGAACTGCCTGATGGTCAGCAGGTCTGCTGCTCTCTCCTCCTCTCTCTTCCTGGGAGAATTAATACACCACCTTGACCCCATGAACGGGAGAGGGATGCTGCACGACTGGAGGGATCCAGTCTTAGTGTCACGTTCATCCTTTCTGTTTACACGCAGGTACATCACCACTTCCCGTAAAACTGTTTTAGAGCCACAACCATGGTCTCGACCCTCTCTGCAGCCAGACCCTCCGTAAACTGGAGGCTGGCCAGTCCAACATGGAAAAAGCCGAGCCAGCGATGAGGTCTGTGATAGCACCAGCGGCTATCCTGTAAATGCAGCCGCAACCGTTAAACAGGTCATAATTCCCTCTCTGATATATATTTTACATTGCTCCTCCAAACGACTGCATTGGTACGTTTTTAAGTTCCTCACCCTTAAATTTGAACACATCATGATAACATTACAATGTATCTTCGATCAATTTTTGTAATCACATCAGAAGTACCATAAATGCAAATGTACAACGGTTCACAAAAGTCAATGTTCGGTTTGTGCACGGTTTTGAGTCACAGATTGGGGCGACTGTGGCTCAGTGGTAGAGCAGGGTCGTCCTTCAATTGGGTGATCGGCGGTTTGATCCCCAGTTCCGCTAGTCCATGTTGTTGTGTCCTGGGGCAAGACACTTAACCCCAAATTGCTCCCATAGATGTTCCTGCAGTGCATGAATAGGTATGTGCAAATTTACTTGGCTAGAAAACTTTGTTTTATTCTGTTGACCTGAGTCACATACTAAAGAGAGAAGCCCTTGTGTCTGCCTGGAATGTTGATATAGCCAGTGTTTGACATCCACAAGTCAAATATCACGTTTCCCTAGACATGAATGCATGCCGTGTCCTTTTTGCATCACTTGGGCAGAAACAGTGTCACAGCCAATCAGTCTACATGCTGAGAAAAGGAGATGGACCTCAACGACGTGCAGCAAAACCTTGTGCCGCATCACCGTCGCATTAACTCACCAGCTGCCCTTGCTTCTGACAGCACAGCACATCTGATGACGAAGGCCAGTACAAGCTTGACAATGATCTAAAACCTGTTCACTTACTGCCAAGTTCAGTAGAGCTTCTCAAGCATACCTTGTAGGCCTTGTCTGCCGTATTCACATCAATATATGGGACAAGGTTGTTTAATTTGTCACAATGTGACGTGAGAAATGTCCTCAGGGAAATCTTAAGGAGGCAGCCTCTTCCACCTGGCTCTTTGTTAACGACAAGACGTTTTGGTCTAGAACAAGAAAGATAAACTACTGAACAGACCATGAAAGCTGGGAGGAATACTTGTGGTCCCCAGAGAATGAATTATATTCATTCTAATGACCCCTTGAACTTTAAACAAGTGTTATTGTGAACTATTTCCCGTTATAATATGAAATTAATGGCTGCATTTGAATGAAATTCTTCCAGTGATCCTTTGCTTTTCCCATGAAGCCACTATAAAACTAGTGCCACAACTTCTACTTCCAAGAATGATCAGTGTGGCTTACCATAAAACCGACTGAGATCACTCATGCTCCCAGATGATGAACCCTTTCCATTTTAAACTCTTCAAAAGCATCCCGTCTAATTCCACTCAATTGCCAAACTTTCCAACCTCATATCATAATCTCAGAGGTGGGTAGCATAGCCATAAAAGCAAATAAATTACTCAATTAGAAGTACAAGTGGTCATCAAAATAATGACTCTAGTAGGAGTACCCTGCAGTCAAACATCCCTCTGGTGAAAACAGCTGTAGCATGATGACCGCTTAGACATTACCACTTTAACACTATTACACCTGAACGCATTGTTGCCTCCCCTATTTCTGCACCAGTGAAATGCACACTACTTAAAATCATCTTCACCAAATAGAGCGACATTACGTCAAATATCTTTTGTTGTGAGTGCATCTGATTTAAATCAATGGGAGTTTTAATTGATGTGAGATTTGGGAAGATGTTGACGGATATTAACTACCCAAACAATAGCATATGGGCTGCTATTGTCTTCAACGTGGGAAGAGCCACTAGTTGCACGCACAATAAAAACTTAGTAATAAAAAAATGGATTACTTATAAAGGGGACTTTATAGATTCTAAAGGATTTTACAAAGACGGACAATTTGTTTTGAAATGCTTTTGATACAGTTCATTACAATTTCTCCATGGCATTGTGAAGGTCGTTAACCCTCTTTGTCGTTTCGGTGAATAACTGAAAGAAGGTCTTTGTTTGTGCTCGTAGCTTGTGGTGCCACGTTGCCATGCCTGTGGTCCACGCCCAATGCCACTGACTAGAAACAATGTTTACAGTAAACATTGTTTCTAGTCAGTGTAAACAGTTTACCATGTGACCAACAGGGGGCACTTAAGTTCATTTGCATTTATTTCTAACACCTGGGAATTGTTGTACACTTGCAAGCTTGAGCGCATCCCAATGTACTGTACCATGGTAATCCTCCTGAAAAATGCACTTTACTGCAAAACATTGATGGAAAGGGAGAGGTACACAAAAGAAACACTAGGAACATGAAACACACATTGAGAAACATGCAGTAAGAAGCTTAGAAACACACAGGTGATTATTATAAAACAGCAGGATTAAAATAAATGTGTTTTTTTACATAAAGAAAGGAGGCGTAAAATATTAGATACAAAAGTACTGTGCGTTGACACATTGGATTGACAATTTACAAAAAATGCTAATGATATTAGCCCTCAACAGTAACATAGTGGGATATCCATGGAGGTTAAATATGTATATCTACACATTTTTAACACTGGTTACATATAAAAAAGGCTGAAAATTAATAACGTGGAGGAGAGGTATTGTTTATTGTGTAGAGTTCCTGTAGGCCAACCCAAACCCTAACCAGGTTAGCATTGCCCTGGTTCCCTCCACAAAAAGCCAATGGTTTGTGGTTTAGGGTTGTCAGCGGTTGTCTTCCAATCGAAATACCTTAGGAATTGAACTCATGTAACCTAACACCTGAGCTATCCACGGTCACAAGTTCTGCTCTGCACCCTGGACTATATTTGGGTATTTCCCAGGACCTGTTTCTAAATCTAAGTTCAACATACTTTGATGAACTGAAAAATTCTCCATTCGGGATTGGTCTTGCAGAAGTGACACCACATGTAAACGGGGACGACAACAACGAACACAACTGAAGTGACCACTATTCTCTGTGTCTGTATGGAGAAGGACAGCTTTGAACTCCCAGTGAAACGGAAATTAGAGCGTCTTTAGCTTCTTTGAAACGTAATAACTGAACTGTGTATTGATTAGATCACTATAATATTGGTGCTCTCAGCATGTTGTCCATACAGACACAGAGGGCGGTGGCACCACACATCACCTGTGTTGCAAAAGGAGACACAGATTGACTGAGGGATGGATGTCATAATATCATTGGTTGAAAACGCGTCCTATTTTTTTTCACAGGGGGGAAAAAGATGATTGTATTAAGTTACAAAATATGAAGAAATATATATTTGGAATGATTTTGCCTATTGTTATACCGGACCCGACCAAAAAGGGTGCAATTGCATTTTTCATTTATCTTTCAAACTTTGCAAAACAATACTTGGTGGCTTAGCAACTGAAAAGCAACTGCCCAGCTGTTCTAGTAAATGAATGGCCTTTTTCTTTAAGACAGCATAGACAGCCCTCTCCAGTAACACCAGCCGCTGCATTGGAGCTGTATTAAGTGGTCCAATCACATTTTGCCGACGCTGCTTTTCTGGGCCTCTCGTTGACTCACAGCCGTTATATAATTACTGCACTGAGGCCAAAACACGGCCGAGTATGCACACAGACGTCTTATTCTTTCCCATTCTTTTCTTGTCCGTTTCCCACCGCGAGCTGCCCTCTCTCTACGTGATCTAATTCTCCATGTCTCTCTCTGGTTATTCTCAGCCTCCGACGGTTGTGACACCGCGGGGAAGTACTTGACGCATATGAATTGGCTTTGACACATTGCGGAAAAGTTTGTGTGTGTGTGTGCGTGTGTGTGCGTGCGTGCGTCCGTATCCATCTGTTTGAAGCAGAGCGTGTCACGTGGCCGCGGTCTCATCCTGCAGGAACTTACCATGTTGACTTCAGACACCATGTCGATGCTGGCGATGTCTATGCTCATGCCGACATCCACGGGGGCGCCTGTTGAGAACATGACAGCAGAGTGAGCACGAGGCTGCAGCGCAACAGCACCGCTCAGCACATGAAGCAGAGGACACCGGGCTGTTACCTCCAAAGTCAGGCCGCAGACGGATGTCATAGCCCTTCAGCAGCTTGTCCACCGTGGCTTTCACAAAAGACATATTGCTAGGTTCGTTGGCTCTGATGACAGAAATGAGGAAATGTTACAGGGCCTGTCTGAAACCACAGCCCACATGTGGCGTTATAACCAGATCTCACCTTTGCGCACCGCAGACTACAGACGCCAACAGGGACAGGCAGAAGAACCCCCAGCATCCGCGGTCCAGAGTAGTCCACATCACTGACTCTGATCCTGCCAACGACTTTGACACAAGGTCTCAGGGATGCAACTTAGGCTGCAAAATTATTCCAAGTGCAACGCATGCGCGTCGTTTTATAAACGTCCAAGCGTCACTGGCAATGTGTGACAAAACGAATGTGGATGAAAATGTGGCTGCGATGAAAAAAGCAGCAGCCTGCCTATGTGTGAGGAGAGCTCACTGGAAGAGTGGATGTGGCGGCACATACATTCTGACAGCATCCCAGATGTCGACACACAGACCAGCCTCCTCCAGCCAGCGCGCTCCTCCTCCAGAAGACACAGCGGGGTCCGGACCAGGTCTGCGGCAAGCTGCCCATCCGACTCCCGCTGCCGCTCAGTGGGAAGACGTGGAGTAATGAACGGGGAGTGCGGCTCCCCGGTCACCTTTAGTACACCGGGAGAGAGAGAGGGAGAGAGGGACGGACGGAGAGAGAGAGAGAGAGAGCGAGAGAGGGAGAGAGAGGCAGAGAGAGAGAGAGAGAGGGAGAGAGAGAGCGAGAGAGGGGCAGAGAGAGAGAGAGAGAGAGCCGTCATGCAACACAAGCACGTCTGAGAAGCTGCGCATTTTCGGGGCTCCACCAGTCTTTCGCATCGAGGGCTGCACAGCAACTTAATTATTATTTTAAATCCCAGGCAATGCATAAAAGATGCAGCGCACGACTAAGTGTGGAGAAAGGAGATAAGATATGCTGCATGGGACTCAAGATGGCTTCTGTTTGGACCGCAGGGTGTGATGGGAATGGATAAGTACTCTGCATTCAACCTGCCATGCATTGGCAGCAGATTTAGAGACTTTGTCAGGATTATTTTGATCTTTTTCTTTTATTTTCAATCAATACAATCAATGAAATGCAATGATTCCTCACATCCTTCTGCCACTCCTGGAAACATTTGATATTCTTTACAGACCTAAGGAAAGCCGTGAAGGATAATGCAGCTTCCTCCAGAGCTCTCTGGAGGATTACCTGGACCCTGGCAATAAACACCTGCACCTTCCTACACTTTGCAAATTCAACAAATTGCGTTTCAGTTGACATTACAATTCTGTCTGAGCATTTACAATCTTATTCTAGAAGACAAGGACTCCGGAGGCCCTGAGGGCCGCTGTGTCCTGTGTAAACCTGCCTGGCTACTAAAGTGCAGTGAATTACAAAATCAAAATTATTATTATATTTGTATATAACTGTAATCTAAGGAATCATTTTTTTCGTCTAAACCTTTCATTGCAATTTACTGCGCTCCTGTTTCTGAATGGCACTGACACCAAATCCAAAAGGCCATCTTACTGCTTTCTTTGTTTCTAAAACAGATTGTGGTCTCTTGTGTGAAAGTGACGAATATTTCAATTCTTTTCTCAAAAAATAAACTCATATTGGCTTTTTTCTCACAAAGATTTAACTTCATGTTATGACTGCACTTTAATGCTACAACTTTTTCCTTTAAAAAATCATAGAATATATCAAGAACTATTTACATTTTTTCTCAGAAAATTATTCTAAAATAATATCCTCTTCACCCCTTCACGCTACACACACAAAGAACATTTGCACACAATTAGATACAACAATACAGTTGTTTGTACATAAATAACTCTACACATGAAGTATGTAAAGTGTGTGAAATGTGAGTGATGAAGCCATAAGTAGAATACGCCATCTGGTGGTATGGCAGCAGGGTGACCAGGCTGTGCCTCTGTTAGGGCTCTGTACAGGCACTGCACCTCACCACACAACTGATGCTCCATACATGGGTTCCAACGAGGCTCGGTCCATGGGTACCCACGATGTCCCAACAAGGCTCGGTCCATGGGTACCCACGATGTCCCAACGAGGGTCGGTCCATGGGTACCCACGATGTCCCAACGAGGGTCGGTCCATGGGTACCCACGATGTCCCAACAAGGCTGGGTCCATGGGTACCCACGATGTCCCAACAAGGCTGGGTCCATGGGTACCCACGATGTCCCAACAAGGCTGGGTCCATGGGTACCCACGATGTCCCAACAAGGCTGGGTCCATGGGTACCCACGATGTCCCAACAAGGCTGGGTCCATGGGTACCCACGATGTCCCAACGAGGGTCGGTCCATATCACCCACTGCAGGTCCCTTTCCTGGGCAATGTACACACCATACAGGTTTGTAATGTTTCCAGTCAGAATGCTGTCTTTTGCTCCTCTGTAAAAAGAAAAGAGGAAGTGGACACAGGAATAATGCCTTCTAAAGGTTCCTTAAGAAATACAGTCGTGTCTAAGCTTCTTTTTTTTCCATTCATATATTTACAACTTATTCTATCTCTTAAGAGAGTGAACACTGACTGTTCAAACGTAAATATGTGTCATCTTGATTAGGTTTAGAACTTTTGCATATGTCTAGTATTTGCACAGCCTTTTTAACAAATGTCTAATAATCTCTACCCAGTGGGTTTAGGCTGTGTTCTGTTTGATAGGTAACTCATTCAATAATGTGGAGCGTTTTAAATGTGTCTTTCCTTTGTGTGTGAAAGTGTTATATTCCCCTGTGGTGCTGACTGTAATTATGATTGTGTGCACTATGTAACAATTGTAAAACACTATTAGAAAGATAAATACTTACTCATTTAATCATAGTAGTTGTCAGTGTTTGTTTTTCTGAGTTTGGCTAGAAACTCAAGGAAACAGACAGGACTGTGTTGGACTCCAGATAGACGACATACCGATAGCAAACCAACGCGTTTTTAGCAAATCACACCTTGCTAACTTGAAGGGGTTTTCCCCAATATAATTCAGTTCAATTAAATGTATTTTGTATCTCCCAAAATCACAAATGACCAAATGATATCGGTTCAGGAAAAACTCCCCCAAAAACTCTTTAACGGCGAGAAAAAGAAAAGAAGCCTTCATAGAGCAACAGAGGAGGATCCTCTCTCAGGATGGACAGAAGAACAGATGTCATGTGACCAGAATGAACAACGAAACAGAGTTACAGCACATTACATGATTCATATAATCAGAGTAGGATGATGAAAAAGTTACAACAACAAAATAACAGCAGCAGTATGTAATGGAATAATAATGAAAATAAAAGCAGGAATGTATTGGCAATACTAATAGCAATGCAACTAATAATAATAATGATAATAGCAGGAGGTGTCGGGCAGGACTAGGGTCCAGATGAAACCAGGATCCATGTAAACCTGTGTCTTTTTTTACATGCAATTATATATAAATGTTTTTGTCAAATCTGATTGACTATAGTGCAAGAGGGTGATTTTGTCTATCTTGCACTTTAATAATAATAAAGTGTCAGGTGATGCAAACTGCAAAACAATTAGCAAAAGCCATTATTGTGACTTTTGTAATATATTTCAAATGTAGCATTAGTTTGGGAAACATTCATTTGTCACACCTCTGAAGAAGGCGGTCAGGCTGGCAGTGTGCCAAACTGGTGCAGACAGCAATGCTATGGTGGAGGCATATGCTCCCGGCTCAACGCTAGATATTAAAGTGTAGTTCCTCACGAGAGGCACCTCGTTGAACATGAGCAGTGATATGTCACTCTTGGCCAAATAACCGTGCATCTGGCTACAGCAGAAGCATTTCACAGCATGAACTGTTTCCTATTCTAAGTGAAGAAACTGGCAACAGGGCCACCTCGTGGACTTGTGGACTAGCATTCATGCCGTTTAAAAAAAAATATATAATATATATGCTACTGTGAAGCACTGGGGCTTCAGTGTCTTGCTCAAGGACACTTCAACATGCAAACCATGGGGATGAACCGCTACCTTGTGCTTTCAGGACGACCACTCTCTCCATGAACATGATAACTTTACATATTTCAAAAGTACAAAGTACACAGACATAAAACGTCAATAATAAATACATGGAGAATAGTCTGTACTTTCGTGGAAATGTTAACAGGTTACGCTGCGCGACTCTTTTCTGCTGCTGCGTCTCTCAAAACAGAAAACAGATCTAAGCTCAACATTGAGCATGAATTAAGAGGCCGCATCAAATCTACCATCTCATTACAACAATATGTGTCGAGGAAAGCAGCTCACTGCTCCACTAATACTGATACAACGTGATGCTCACATATCTGCACTCAATTTGTTTTGTTTTGACAAAAACACAGGTTCTGTCACTGGCTATGATTCCCAGAATGCACTTGGGTCCAAGACTGAAATTCAGGGTCATTACAGAGTCTCCTGTTTTGAACCTGCGTTCCTTTGCCTTTTAGTAATGACTCTCATGTGTCTTCCTTGTTCTTCCTGCCCCTTCATGTTGTGGTCTGGGTGGATCAGATCCAATGTGCTTCAGCTTCCTGCTGGGATCAAGCTGTCGTAGTCTGACTCTAGCTAAACAACACGTGGCTGACAGCGTACCTACTGGACCTTTTTCGCTCGTTCTTTTAAAGGTGTGTACCTTTGCTGGAGGCATGGTAGGGTGCAGACATTTCCATCCTGGATACTGAGTTCATGTTTCCTCACTGCATAGGGGGAATCCACCCCGCTTAGTTCTAATGACCAGCCTCTGTACCATTCCCCTCACCAGTGTGATGTCAGAGCTCTCCTCTTCTGTCCAGGTCAGGTTCCTCCGGTGACGGCAGGCAGCTCATCTGCATTGTTGTGGTACTTTCCTTCTTTGTACATTATTATTATTATAATACCATAGGAACAGCCTGAGGAAGACACTTGGTTACGTATCTTTCAAGGACACATGGACTAGCGGAGCCGGGGATTGAACCGTCGTCCTCCGATTGCAGGACGACCCTGCTCTACCAGCAGTCACCATCTACATGTATTAAATAATACACTTCAGGTTAGGAGAGACACGTTCATCACAAGCTCTTTGGATCCACTCTCCTCATGCCATACTTCATTTAAGGGTCATTTTTGGGCAAATCTGTGAAACTAATATGGATGAAACCTTAAACTCTAACTTCTGACACACAGCAGGTTCAGAAGCAAGACAAAGTATTGTCCCTCCTTCCTCCAAACCCCAGTACCGGGGGTCTGATCCCGGGGGACTGCTCCGACTCCCTATGGATCAGCAACCTTTCCGTTGCTGCCGTTACCCGGGTTAGACCCCGTCCGGCCCGCTGCTACTCCCAGCTGAGGTTTAATGAAGGTCCGTCTCCGAGAGTTTTATTATTTCTTAATCCATTGATGAATCTAATATACAAATCAAAACGGACTCTGACCCTGTTCCTAAACGTGATGGGCAAGCGTCTAGTCTTCATCCTCTCATGTTTGACTGAGGACAGACTCTGGTTATCCCGTGTTTTTAGTCACAACCTTATGAATTGTGAGTCATAACACAACTCTTTCAAGAAATGCAGACTGAAGCAAAGTGTGCATAAAGGGCTCAACACGTCTGTGAGTCACTCAGATACTTGACGATTTGGGCCCAGATAGAACGCAATGGCTTTGACAGATGTCAACACTAAGCTAACTTACATCTCATTCAGATGTAATGTTCCTTTTTGGATACAAATTCTGGCCAGATTTGACATATTTCAACTTTAAATCCCATCCCATGCAGTTTAAAGTCAATTCAAAAGAGGACGTTTGAAACAGGAAGATGAGCTCATCAAATAGGGCTGTTGTGAAACGTCAGACACAAAGGGGAGGTGCTCTGCTGTATGTAAAACATAACATTCATACCACACAGAAATACTTCATCTACAACTGACTTTAAAGACCATTGTAATACATGCATGTATTAATATTACAGCAACAGGGAAATCACAATTAGTGACACACTTCTGGTTTGTTTTATTGCATAAAAAAAAAGGTAAACATCTACAGCATTTTTGAAAGAGTGTGCTTCTGTATTCACAACAATAAATATACTAAGTAAGCACCTGAAAGGGTTTTCTTTACAAATGAAAGAAAGCAGATTGCATTATATACCAGTTAAATAAAAGTGGAAAAAAATATTTCTGAAGGAATTGAACAGAAATGTTTTTCTGCTTTTTACAGTCACTGTGTTCTTTTTAATAGGCTAATAAACAGAACCGTATGAACACTATCAATATTAAATTAGAATATGAGGCAATAACAGAGATTATTCGAGCAAAGAATAATACAGATGAAAATACTGTTGACATTAACATGTGAAAAAGAAGAGCTCATGGAAGACGTTTCACAATCCTGTGTCTCTGCCAGCACTGCAGGCTCAACAACCGGAATGTTCACATTTGTGTAAAAGTACATATTAATTAAAGGTTAGCACATACGAGGTACTTTTGCTTTCCTATCGTTAACTGCTGCAGAGAACACGGAATGGTTGCCTTTTATCTTAAACGGTGAAAATTGTGATTTGAATGCAATCGGAACATTTTAAAAACCTTTAAACCTTTCTTTGTGATACTCATCTCATCCACGTACCTCGACTTAGACCGCTGACTGGAGGCATCCCAGGTGGCAGCGGAGGGGGTAGCTGATTGTGTCCAGCTGTTGATGGTGGCGGGTACCCACTACTTAAACTAGGGGCCATCCCCAACACTGACGGAGGAGGAGCAAGCAAGTAGCTATAGGCTGAGAGTGGAGGAGTGTGGTAGGAGGTTCCTGGAGGGTAGTGGTGGTAGCCCAGTGGAGGAGCACAGGCCTGGGTTACAGTGGTATAACAGGAGCCCTCTGTCTTCATCATGGATTGGAGCTTCTGGTAACCTTCGCTGGACACCAGGGAGCTGGAGGTGGGGAAGTCCATGGGGGGAGGAGGTGGGCAATGGGGTAAAGGCAGGGGGAGGGGTTTAGATGACAGATCTGGGGCTGGTGGGTAGGAGGAAGGGGGTTTAAGGTCTGTGGGAGAAGAGAAAGATGCAGTGAATGTTGGGTCACAACAAATTATTACTGCTCATTTCATCCGTTGATTCATTTCATTCCAGTTTTAAAAAGTCAGTTGACAACGAATGCTCTTTTCAAACGGCATTAAGGATCGAGGACACCGACCTGGGTTCATGGAGACTGGAGGAGGAGGAGGAGGAGGAGGAGGGGGCGGAGGAGGGGGGGGCGGAGGAGGCTCTAGATTTGTGGGAAATAAAAAGACAAGATACAGAAAAACTATGTACAAAATACAGTATAAGGAACTTAAACCTTTGGAATATGTGTACTTACTAGTGGGCTTGCTGTCATCTTTGGGAGAAGGCTACAAAACAAGACAACCAGGATCAGTTGAAAGCTGGCAAGTTGAGGCATTAAGTTAAACACAGGCCCACTCACCTGAGCTGGTCTGGGTGGCCTGGGGCTGGTCTGAGGGGAGGCCTTCTTCGCTGGCGGTGGGGCAGTGGGGGGCAGGATGGAGGGTGGTGTTGCGTCTTCACCAGTCCCCATCGCTCCATCAGGTATCTGCTGCTTGGCCTGAGAATACAAGTCCAGGATCTGGTGACAGATATCTTTGTAATGGAGAGTAGGAAAACAGGAGAAGAAGTAGAAAGATATGAAAACCTTACACTAAAGATACTATGCAAAATGTGACAGTATTCCCTTTACCTTCCAGCACCTCCACAGGCACATCATGGACAAACTGCTCCCACCAGCGCCGGGACGATTGCTTGGAGGTCCAGTCCTGGATGTCGAACTTACTGAGACGTCCAGCCAGATACATGACAGCCACAGCTATGATCTGTGGCTCCCACTGCAGGGCCACCATGGTGCAAAGGCTTAGGAGGAGCACCATGAATAAAAGAGTCACATTACTCTTATTCACAACTGTTAAGCTTGCACATGATAAACGGCACAGAGTGCAAGTGAAACAGTTTCATTTATAAATGACCAAGTAAAAAGTAAAGATACTGATTATTTGCACTAAATCTTATTTCCTTGGTCAATCTTAAAATCCCTATTTCAATCACAAACACTGGTTGTTAAGTTTACCTGTCATTCACAAAGGTCCAGGCCATCTGGACCAGCTTCTGCACCTTGTTCTTGTCTCCTAAAAAACAGAACCAGTTTGTCCATCAGCTTCTTTCCTCCCTCTGCAACTGGATACTGGACTGTCTAACCAACAGAACCCAGTCTGTTGGTTAGACGACTACACCTCCTCAACCAGAACACCACCTGTCTTAAGGGCTGCATGCCGGAGACAACAACAGTCCTTTCCTCACCCATGGTACATGTGCTCTCTCTGTGCAATGACGATGAAGTTGACTCTAATCTGAACATGTTGTAAATCTAGTCGACTAAATTGTTTCAATACTAACAATCCTGGCAAAGATTTAGACAAACAAATTAATCCAGGCACACAGTAAAGGTCTCACGTTAAGGTACAATTATGTCCCTATTTTTCTCTATATAATCGTATATACACTGGTATTTTTGCCAAAAGCCCAAGAAATGGACCAAAAGAAACAGAAGTACCTTTGAGCTGTTTGGCATAGCGCAGCAGGAACTGGTAGGGATGCTCCACCTGCAGGTCAAACTTGATGGTCTGCAGCAGGATGCGCTCCAACACCATCACCTCCTCCTGTAAGGAACAGCATTCTTCCTTGAGCTAATGGTGAAGACCTTAAAAGAAAGCCCTACCTTTTCTGCAGTCGCTTTCTTTCCCTTGCAGAAAAGGCACACCGATTGATTTGCAGCCTTCAATCATCCTAACAGCTTTGTAAAACAACCTGTGAGCTCCAATCCCTTTTGTTCCCTTGGAGGTTTGCTCATGCTGCGAAAACCATCCTTAGCAGAACAACACTAGTTCAGGAGAAATGGAAGTCAGATGGCGGCAGGCCACACCACGGTTTTGCACTTTGCAGCTCACGTTTCCACAGTGGCCTTCAGGCAACACAAGAGCACTGAAGGCTCTCCATAAAGCCAGTGGTTTTTGTCCATTCTGGGCTACTGTAGAAACATAGCGGTGCATAACGGTGGACCTGCTCCCTGTGTAGATATTAGGTGTTCATTCTAAGCTAACAAAAACATGACTCTTAGTTTCAGGTAAGATACATAAATACACTAATGTCAACATAGTTATAAATATCATATTCCATTTCTGCCAATAATCTCTGAAATGCTGTGCAAAGGACCTTTAATAAGGATGCAGCATGCAAACACGGGTAACACTGGAAGAGAGAGAGGGGATTACTGGCCAGAGTTGGACACTAGTACTACATATTATCCTTCAATTATAAAATGCATTATTAAAAACTGTAAACAAATGATCCTGCTAAGGACAAATATACAAGTGAAAAGAAGGCAAACCACAGGCAAGACATTATTTTTGTAAATCACAGTTTTTTTTACAACAAATGTTGTTTTGTTTGTGTAATTTCTGCACTGACAGTTCAGTTAACCAACTGCTCCAATACACTTTTTCCAGCACCATGGACAGTGACATTAAGACACTCTTGACAGCTGAATGGGCCTTTTTGGAAGGTGCATGTACAAATGTAACTTAGTCAAAACACTGTGAACCTCTGAGGTTAATTGTGATAAAGAAACGGAGCTGAGAAAAGAAAAAGGTAAAGGCGTGTGGATGTCATTTCTTCTGTGAATCCCTGTCTCAATTTGCCATAACTCCAGTACTTCCAATAAGACAGTACAAGTCACACCCTGATGAAAGGAGCTCTTGCTACAGACCTTGGGGTCATCTCCAAACTGGGCAAACTGGATGTCGTTGAGCAGGCTGCGAGCAGTCTTGATGATGTCTTTGCACTTCTTTGGAGTTTCCTCCACTTTTCCTGCTAGGAAAAGGCAGCATCCTCCGGTCACCTACAGAAACAAAATGCATTCCTTCAAGCTGGACAGTTTGGTAATGTGTAGATGCTGCTTTGGAAGATATCATATTAAATATATGGGTCATTCGAGGCAGTCCTGTCTAAACAGGGTGTGTCCAGGGTTTCCAAAACACAGTGCACACGTTCAGCATTTCCTCAATGAATAACATTTAGAAAACATTGCAAGCTCAAGTATAAATGTACAGTATGTTTAATGGTAAAACCACTGCTCTTCATCGTGCACTGATGGCCTTGTGGGCAGCCTTTTGAGTACAGTATACACACTGGAGAAATAAAGATAATAAGATCTTCAGACTGACCGGGATGAAGAACTACATACGTACATATCTGGGGAACTGCTTGAAGGAGTGGAACATGTAGAAGCGGTGGAAGTAAACGATTCCAGTAGCCAGTGTGTCATAGTGCCTGCAGCCATAGAAGTTAAGAAGATTGACAGACGGTTTTCAACATTATTAGTCTTTCTCTCTCAATGGTGAGAATTGAAATGAGGCAATTACTGCTGATGAGGGGTAGCTGCAGTGCAACCTCAATACATGGGACCAGTCAGCCACGTGATACATGAGTTTACTCGGTCAGGTGAAGGGACACACAGCGTTACACTAACCGGTCACGTGACCGTCAGTACAGGACGGGTTACTGGTTAGGAACCAGTATCGTAGGTGTTACATAGCTATCTTAACGAGCCAATATGTCCCCCACAGAAGGATACAGCCCAAGCCGCGTGCCAACGTCGAAGATGAACCGAGCACCCTCTCTGCGGTACCGGGCCTCAGTGGCGGGGTCCAGTCCCTCTGACTGGGATGGAGTGTGGGCAAGGTCCCTTTTGTCCCAGTACCAGCATGGCTTGACGTGTTCCAGGGTGGCCGCGTCCTTCCTGTCCCAAACTAACAGGGGTGTGACGTGGTCCAGGCTGAGCAGGTCCTCTTGTTATCCGGCTAGCAGCAGGAACGAAGGCAGGGGTGGAATCTGGTTGTCTTACTTGTGTGGAAGAAACCGGCATGTAACCTGCTGGCGACTGTTCCTGGCAGGCGGTGGACGACAGATGCTACTAGCTACTGTTACTAACGTTACTATCCAGTCCATCCAAACAAAGACACCGGCCCACAGCGGAGCGACATGTTTGATTGGCACGTCATCGTCCAATCACTATAGCTGACATGACCATATATGGTCATTTAAATGTTTCTAAAAGTAAGTGTCCAATTGTAAAGCGTGGTGGGCGGGACAACGCTCCTCCCATGGACCGTATAGGCTGTTCCGCGCGCGTGCGGCACCACAACCAATTAGAATGCCACAATCTAGTGTCGTTTCTGTGGTTGTGTTTCCCGACTACTCCAATCACACGCGCGGCTCAGTCAAGGTTGGGCTCAGTGCAGGAACAGAGGAACTGCTGCTGTCACTTAAAAAAAGGTATGACTGAATCGGGGAAATGTTTATGTTCTGGTTTAGTAAAGCTCTGACTTGGTGTTGAGTGTTATTTTGCATTAATACATGCATTTAGTTTAGAGGCATTTGTATTTTTTCAGGCAAGGTTAGCTAGCCAGCAGATCTCGCAGATTAGCTTCCTCTAAAACTCAGACTGATCCCTTATCACTTAACAGCATTGCAGCTAACAGCTAGCCTTGGACCGTTTACTGAAGTATAACGTCAGATAATGAGCTCTGTACCCTGTTCCCCTGCCCGCTCTCGGCTCAGATGGGCGTGATTCCTCCGATGCTAGTAAGCTAAAGTTAGCTGCTGGCCTAGTGGGACCTGAGGGCTAGCTAGTAAGGTTAGGAACCCTAACTCCTGGTTGGAGGATACACCATTGGCAATGTTATGCTGTGTTCCAAATGAAGTCCGGACATTAACGTTACCGCGTTAAATATATATCGTTAGAATGTCTTGTGTTTGGAAAACATTTCAGTTTGCTAATAAGTACCGTTAGCTACATGCCAGACTTGCTAGAGAGTTGAAATTAGCATTAGAGGGGCATTGGTGACAAACCACGCTACTAACTGAGACACTAGGGATGTGTGACGTATCCCCGGGTTTACAAAGCTTTATTTCAGTGCATTGTTAGTTCAGCGACCTCCATTTGAGCGTATTTGGTTCACTTAGATGTGAGGTCCTGGGACAGAGGATGTCGTATATCAGAAACAGTAGCTGGTTCAGAAGAGCTGCTTCTCGCCTGGAATCCAGACGAGCAGCGGCAGCAGGAGGCGGTGACAAAAAAAAGTCGGACAGTTTTCAACTGCCTTCAAGGTACACACAGGAAGTCACAGAAAAAGGTCTTCCTGTTAGTTCTGATCTGTAGTTTACAGATCACGTTTGGATTCTGCAGAATTCTACATTGGGTAAATATTTTGAGGCCGAATCAAATACTTGACAGCATATTCAACCTTTGTTTCTTTCTAATGCATTTAATACTCAACTTCTTTATTGATATGGCTAAAGTAGTCCCTGAACATGACGTGAGTTTACAGTTAATTGCAAAGCCTCCTTTTGGGTGGCTGTTACACTTATTGTCATCTTAATTGTTCACAATACAGTTTGTTTGTGTGCTCTGGCGTTTCGGAGAATAATGCAACGAACATGCTTGTAGTTCACGCGCCATCTGCCGATGCTCGTGCTACGGTGCCGCGTGCAAGAATAAACAAAGCTTTAGTAAACCAAACTGTAATGCAGCAGGGTCTGACCAATCCCCCAGGAACAGTGCTGTTACATAGTGGCCAAACCGTGGATATAACTTCCAGGTCCATCATGCGATGTCATTGGGCCAACACAACCTTTTCAAAGTGTATAGTGTGTATATGTATGTATATATATATATATATATATATATATATATATATATATATATATATATATATATATATATATATTACACACACAGTGAAGTAGAAGTATATAGTGTGTGTTTATATACAGTGACGTAGAAGTATATACAGTGACTAACTAAACGACAAAGCGTCGCTAGGGTTATTGATGACTCAATTGAAGGATCTGGCCAGAGGTGATTTATTATAAAGTCTTATTGCAGTTGCCAGGAATGTTCTCCTGTCTCGGTCCTTGTGACAGCAGAGCTGAATCAGTCCATTGGAGAAAGTGCTCCGCTGTCCCTGCAGTAGGTGGTGGAGAGCGTGATCCGGATTATCCAATCTGGACAATAATGTTCATGTGAATGAGCCCAAGATTGAGGGCTCGGAAGTTGGGTTAAAGGAAACTCTAGTGCGCCTACGCTATGGAACAACAACCTGTCATTTTTTCAAATTAAACATCCTTTGCTAACTCCCGATAGTAGTACATTACTACAGCCACAAATCTTTGATCCCCTTTTAGCGATATTCACTTTGCCTATAAGCTCCAGCACAACAAAGAAGAAAATTACAACAATAAACGCACTTCAAAAAAGAAACTATTTAACTATGTAGCCTACTTGTAGAAGCACAAATAACCAGGAAAGTGACTAAAGCTACCACATCTGAAGGGAGGGCCTGCAGTACACTGCTTCTGAAACACTGCTATTGTGCTCTGACACATTGCGGAGGACGGAAAAGAAAATGTGGCGGGATCTTGGCACATTATCGGTACCACCTTGCTAGCCTAGTATTACTTCTTTCTGTAGCCTGTCCTATGTGCTTTGTATGTTTTGACAGTTGTCAACTGCCCATTGTTTTGACAATTTTATATAGTTTGTGCAGAAGATAGAATAACAAACAGGATCTTGCAACGAGCGATTGACACCAAACATGTGTCTGCACACATGCATTTATTTATGCTACTTTTGCTAATGCAATTGTTCATTCATTGACTACACAACACACAACCTGATATTAACAGGTTTAACAGGCGGCCCTGTCAACTGTTAATCCATAACACTGGCCGCTTCCAGCGCTACTAGAGTACCGGTAGCCAGTTTGGTTTATGCTTTCTTTGTGTCTTTGACCAGCGATGTGTCGCGCATGTTGTCCTGTGTGTCGAGCAACAGCTGTTCGAGCAGCGGCGCTACGAGAGACAAGAAGTCCAGACGGTGGATTTAAATGCGGACGGCGCATTTCTAATTTCTTTCTCCGATGTATCCATTTTTGTTTTAATCAACTTCCCACGCTGACCCAGGACCTCTGCTGACCTCAACACAAAACACAGCACCATCTAGTGGACTGAAAAAGCAATTGATTTGATTATTCTAGGACCAAAAAGTTTAAAATTGTTATAATAAAAGATCGATACTTGGCTTCCGTGTATCGATACCAGTGTTTCCCCTAGGTTTACAGCTTCAGGGGGGGACACACGAACCGACGGACGGACGTACTACATAGTGGTACCTCACAGTACTACAAAGTAATACCTCACAGTAATAGAATAAAGAACATTGCAATCACTTTCAAGGAAACCAGATCGCTCCATCAGACAAAAAAAGTGCTATCACTGTGTTTATAAAAATGAAGTAAATAAAAAAGCAAAAAATAACGAATATTGAGTTACTAGTAAATATCTTATTGTGGAAAACAATTAGCTTTTTTTTTTTGCCAAACAGAATGAGTGCAGATGTGCGAGCATCACGTTGTATCAGTATTAGTGGCTGCAGTGAGCTGCTTTCCTCTACACATCTTTATAAACGGGGTTGTAGACTTTATTTGGCTCAATGATGAGCTTAGATCTGTATTCTGATGAGAGACACAACAGCAGAAAGCCGACCTCACGGAGATTTCATAAATCGGCTTTTGGCAAAATTCCAAGAATCGGTGTGTCGCGCAAGCGTAACCCGTTAACGGTGTACGGTAAACATTTAAAATCTCTTTCGCCCCACCTGTAATAAATTCCTCCCCAGTTTGATAAATACGGACTTAAGGAAACATGCTGTTTATTTATTTTAATGACGACCACAAAGTGAGCAGGCTTTGTCACTGCAGTGTGTTTTTCAGGCTTTTGGAAGAATATTTCCAGAGCCTCGATATGCAAAGTCTGAAACGTCATTTATGGAGCTCCGCAGGCTTGACCTGCAAATACAGTGGCTTGCAAAAGTATTCATACCCCGTGAATGTTTCCTCATTTTGTCACATTACACGCCACAAACATAAATATATTTTATTGGAATTTTTATGTGAAAGACCAACACAAAGTGTGTGAAGTACAAAGAAAATGCTACATGGTTTTAATATACATTTACATTTAATATACATTTTGATGTTAGTTTTTGTATTTTCACATTTACTCCCAAGTGACCAAAAAACCCCTCATTATATCAGCTTTAAAGTTTGTAGAGTAGTTTGTGTTACAATACAGTCATGGCCCCAAAACCAGGTCACTGAGGAGTGGCAGGTATGACGTAACCCGTGCTTGTATGCCAGGATGGTGGCCACCTGAAGTTCTGGTCTTCTTGTAACCAGAGTGACGACTGCTTATGAATGTCACTGAGCAGCTGGCTGGTGTGTATTTGAGAGGGAGACTGTGTATGTGTGTGCGTGTGCGCTTGACAATTCACGACACTGGACATGTGTACGTGGTTGCTTAGTTGACCGAGTATACTAGTCTTTAATAATGAAAGGTAGTGCTTGATACTTAAGATCTTCCTCTATAAACTCGAAACAGTCACATTTTGGGGAAAGTACTTGTTTTTCTAACTTTGTTACAAGGCTGCAGGTCTTGCACTTTCTCTCTCGCATCAAATTTACTTTAAAAGGAACAGTTGCAAATCAAAGTTGATTAGTTTATGGGTCAAATATGTTTCTTCTCGGATTCCTTGTTGTCACACTTGGCTGGCTGAAGTCTGTCATACTGGAGAGCTTTTGTTCATTTACAGTTTCTGTGTGAACTTCACAATAGTTCTGCAGAAAAAGAAGAGGAAAGTCCTCCGTTTTGTGTCCGTCGCCTCCTCAAATACGCAAACCCTGACTTCAGACGTGGCTCAGTATGGATAACTCAATTGGATTCTCAGCTGATCGCTGTACCGACTGCCCAAGAAACTGCTGTGACATGGTAGACGTGGTTTGCGGTGCTCACCTCCTCAAAATGTAAAGATTGATTGGACATTTCAGCCGGGTTTCCTGGAGTAGTACCCCATATCCTATTAGAACCTCACACCTTGGATAATTCTAGGCATCATCCAACTCTTCCGTAATTTTTTTTCTCCAGTCATGGAAACTAATGAATTTATTGAATCATGCTTATCAAACACCGCCTGACAAAGCATTTGAAAACCACGGGTCCAAATGACATCTGTGCAATCAACTGCAGCATGATGGAAGCCTGGTATGTGTGAGAGGGGCCTGCAGCAGCCTGCACAGTCGTAATGTATGTGGGAGTATACATGTATAACAAACCCTGTCTCTGTCAATCAAAAAACAGTGCCAACATAAGTGCTCACAGCAAGCTCTGTGGATTGTCTTTAGTAACCAGGCCATGGTTGATGGACAGAGACATTGCTATGAGTTTTCCAAATGTCTTTTTCTCCCATACAGTTAAAGAGAAGGCAGACCTCTCTATGGCCAATGCTGATGGGGGGATCGATACAGCATTAGTTAATCTAGCTATTGTTAACCTACTTCAGTGTTAGACGTTTTCACTTAATGCTCTCCCCCTTCCACTTTGTTTCTCTCTCACCCAGCACTGATTTGTGCTGAAATGTTGCGTTTAATCTTATCCATTAAGGTACTATGCATAGAGGTACACATATCTGCATGTCTGTATTGTTGTACACTATGTGTCTTGATAACAAGGTTGACATCTGTTGTTTAATTCAACTGAGATGGTCCAGCTTTCAATTATGGAAGAATTAAATGGATTATGTAAGTAAACCAGTATTAATTCTGTAAATGAAAAATATCTAGCAGTAGTTGAGATGGATGGGAGTGGTTTGCTGTTGCCCCAAACACCACACCCCTTTCCCAGGAGACGGTAGCAAGCTCTTCTCTGCCGTCCTGTTTGGTCCGTTTGCCGCGTTGAAGAAAAGCTGCAAGAACCTGATGAAGCCTCTTCTTTCACTCGGGCTCCACGATGCTAAAAGACTTTGAATCATGCATGTCAAGTCTCTCGCTGCTCTGCTGGTTCTCTTTTGCATTAAATTTGATCTGTAGACATCAAACAACTAATTTCATTGATATTATTCAATGATCTGAGTCACTGATTTTACCTGGTCACATGTTATACTTTTCATTCAAACATGGTTCATTGTTATTCACTGTATTCTTCATATCCTTATTATTTTTGTTCATTGTATGGTTTATTCCTTCTCAGTTTAGTAGTTTAATCGTGTAACTACACGATTAAACTACTAAACTGAGAATCAGTCAAATGAACAATTTCTTTACAAATGAAATATTTTCTAAAATGACATGAGTCACTGTGCACCATGCCAAAAACTCATACACAACAACAACAATACATTTATTATTATCAAATCTTGATGTTTTCCTGTTCTTCCAAAATTGGGTGGCATCCTACATTTAGTAATTCATGTGTTTGATTCATAATTGAGTTATTAATTATTGGTACATATCTAGGAATTGATTAATTATTAAATTTTCTTCAAGAAATCAAACTACAGCTAACGGTTATAATGTCTTCTCAGCCCAGTTGTCCATCCAGCACCATGGGGAAGAAGAGTCGAGTGAAGATTCAGAAGTCCGGCTCAGGAGCCAGCACGGTGGTTTCCCCCAAGGAGATGATGAATCTCATCTCTGAGCTGCTGCAGAGTATGTTTGACTTCAATGTTTGCACCCTGTCCACCTTCATAATCCTCGCCAAATCTTCTTCATGCACTCATTCCACATTCCAGAGTAGTCGAGATGGTAACTGAACAAGAGAGTGAGCTAATGCCAAGACTGAAATCTGAAAATGCCCATTTTCACAAGGACCAAGGACGGCAACCTCCAGTTCTGAGAAATAAAGCCAATGTAGAAGTGCTTTACATTTGTATTATTTAAAATGGCCAGCAGGGTGCAGCAACTCTGGTTGTAAGAAGTCTGATTGTACAGAAGTCTATGACAAATATCATCGTACTTGTCACTTGATTTATTACCTCAGTAAACATAAATATATTGTCTTCATCGCTAGTTTTCAACATTACAGCATGATGTTCATTCATTAAATGTAGAGTAAAGTAGACGATAAATCAGGAATATTCAAATATATATTTTGCACAATATGTCCATGGGACCGTGTCCTAACTGACCGCAGCACTGCGTGAGCAAAACGTTTTCTATTTTGTCTATATATATTCTATTTCTATTGGTTTCTGCACTTTACGATGTCGTATTGATCTGCTCCATATGGTGTCATGGTTTAGATGCATCATGGGTAAAGTTTGAGCTGGCTGTACTGTTAATTTAGAGTGAGATGTTGAGGTGTTTATGGTCAGCATTCTTCCCCAGAATGCAGCAGTGCAGCACCCTCTGCTGGTAAAGAGTGGGAGGAGTACATCCAGATCAGAGGCCTGGTGGACAAGATTCGCAAAAAACAAAAGGGTAAGCACGCAGTATTATAAGAAATATGAAGTGACAAGCAGTATTAGATTTCATGTCATATAAAGTCAGAGATTAGTTTATAAGTGAAAATAATTTTCCACCATTTCTGCTCTGTGTATTCAGGTATGTCGATAGTGTTTGACGGCAGCAGAGAGGACTACTTTCCAGACTTGTTGTCCTGGGCTCAGGAGAACGGGGCGTCCTGCGACAGCTTCACTGTGGCCAACTTTGGAACCGAGGGCTACGGCCTGCGGGCCGCCAGAGACATCAAGGTGAGCTCAGCCCTGTGGTGGTTCCCCCAGGACTTAAACCTCTTCATTGACTCCTGGTGTTGAGTAGAATCAACCTTAAACTTTGACTTAATACTCAACTTAGCAAGTAGGCTCCCTGCAGACTCTAGAGGTATGCTTTTTGTCAGCTTTGTCAGGACTTTATCAATTCATTTGTTCCTTAGGACTTCAGATCATTGTTTTCTGCTTTAATTCCTTTTTCTTTTGAATGCCAATATCTCAGGGACCCCTGTCACCAGTCAAAACCACCAAATTGCAGCTTATGGAGTTATGATAAATTAAATATAATGATTGATAAAATGGGTCCAAAGTTGAAACTGTCTTCCTGACAACAATGCTAAACGGCGATATGTTCTATGATACTTTGAGAGCTCGTATTGCAAGATATGAAACTAGTTGGAATGCAAGCGCAGCTTGCTGCTGCCGTGTCCGACAGCAAAAGAACCTGAGAAACGGATGAGGTTGGATTCTACCTAGCCTAAAAAGCTTGTTTGTTCTTTGTTTGTTTGTATATGCAGGCAGAGGAACTCTTCCTGTGGATTCCCAGGAAGATGCTAATGACTGTGGAGTCGGCCCAGAACTCTGTACTGGGTGAGGAGTTCAGATGATGCGTTTATAGACAGACGCAACCAAAAGCACGACCCCTCTTTTGTGGCATATTCCTACATACTGTTTTAGATATCTGGGTTACATATACACATTGTTTCAACAGCATTTCAATAACTATTACAGAGGGAAGACTGTCTTAACCACACCTGCTACTCTACTGTAGAAAGTTTAACTTTTTTAACTGGAGTTTGCCAAATCAGTCCTCTGAGGCTTCTTTACGTTTGATCTTTCTTCCACCACTGGTGTTCTGTGAGATTTTGTAATTTCCCACCTGTATGATAACAGTTGGATAAGATGTCCAGTGTGCTCCGATAGCATTCTTCTATCCTGTAACCGGTTGTAAACTGTCTCAGGTCCTCTCTACAGCCAGGACAGGATTTTACAGGCCATGGGCAACGTGACCCTGGCCTTTCACCTTCTGTGTGAGCGGGCCGACCCCGCTTCATCCTGGTTGCCGTACATCCGCAGTCTTCCTCAGGAGTACGACACACCGCTGTTCTACCAGCAGGAAGAGGTGCAGGTGCTTCTGGGCACACAGGCAGTGCAGGACGTGCTGAGCCAGTATAAGAACACGGCACGCCAGTACGCTTACTTCTACAAACTGGTACAGGTGGGCAGAAGCACTGAACACACAGACACATACAGATGTATAGATACTATAAGTCCATTACTAAAAAAAGTATCGGTTCAGGCACCGCATTGTTTTAAAAGTATCGTTTTAGCACCGGTATCTAGAGGAAAAAACAAAAACGATACCCATCCATTCTCATTACTGTGGTGAGCAACAGTGCTAATAAAAACCAGTTCAGTCTGAAAGACTCCACTAGTACCAGCAGGGGGAGACACTAGCCAGAATAATATATTTCAAATAACCATGGTTTAGATTGAGGGAACTTACATCTGAAGAGGAAGTGCAGAGTTTAACTAGCAGTGGTCTGATCTATTGTCATTACTGAACTAATGGCCACTATTATTTTCCTCCGCCTCAATTTGGCTGCCATACAATTTGATGTATGATAAGTAGTTATAGAGTATTATATTTCATTTCTTGCTTGATTTAATGTTTTAGATTACAAATGCTTTTACTTATGCGTGGTGCAATGTGTAGCCTTTGTACCACTATCTGAATACTACCATTTCATACCATATCTTGTACATTTGCCTGCCCAGGGACTGCTGATGGAGAAAAAAACTAACTCTGGAACAGTCAATGACTGTCTACTGTGTTAAATAAATGAATATAATGCATTTACATATACAGACCAGATGTACCCCCTTTCCATTTAAGTCAGTTTGTGAACTTTTGAAATTATCATTCAAAGACCTTTTCAGTGCAGTAATGAGATATAAAGACAATGATTACCAGACCCAAGCAACACATGTTGAGATAGTTGTATCCACATATGCTAATGTTCTATTACTAACTGTAACATGGTGGAATGACAGCCGCGCTTTTATCAGAGCTCACCACAGTCCTTCTCTCTGAAGTCCTCTTGTATCAAAGAAGCACTGAAAGAAACAGTTTTCAAAGAATTAATTGTATTTGTCAGGTGTTTGTTCTAATTGGATGATGAACAGGCTGTGGAGTGAATGATTTGCACGTTAAGATAACAGGCATGATATCTGTAAATTGAATGGAATATCTCTGTGTGTTTTGATTTTATTTTGTAAGATAAATGTGTCGCTTATCCTCTTTGCAAAGTAGTTTCATTGGACTGCACTGGGTGGCAGTGTTGCATTCTAAATGATTTGATGTCGCTGAGGTAGAAGAAGAATCCCAGCACTTAGTGATTGACCCAGTACTCTTTGTTTCAATGGTGTGGTGATTGATGTTGATTCTCAGGGTGCCATGGAGACTCTATGACCCTTTGTCTGACTGCTGTTCGTTCCCTTAGTGTTGGACTATACAGCTCCTTCCCTTAGTGTTGGACTATACAGCTCGTTGTCTTAGTGTTGGACTATACAGCTCCTTCCCTTAGTGTTGGACTACACAGCTCGTTGTCTTAGTGTTGGACTATACAGCTCGTTCCCTTAGTGTTGGACTATACAGCTCGTTGTCTTAGTGTTGGACTATACAGCTCGTTCCCTTAGTGTTGGACTATACAGCTCGTTCCCTTAGTGTTGGACTACACAGCTCGTTCCCTTAGTGTTGGACTATACAGCTCGTTCCCTTAGTGTTGGACTATACAGCTCGTTCCCTTAGTGTTGGACTATACAGCTCGTTCCCTTAGTGTTGGACTATACAGCTCGTTCCCTTAGTGTTGGACTATACGTTCATGTTTACAGCCTCTTTGCCATAGTAGAAAACGACCTCTCATACAAGCCGTCAATACATGATCTTTAAATTATAAATTAGGTGATGTTAGCCGGACAAATACACGTTGTATAAAATGCATACAAGTTATTGGGTTTCTTTCATTTGACTTGAGCGTTGCACACAGGAATAAGGTATAAGTGGTATAAGTAGAGATGCTGCGGCTGAACTGTCATCCTGTGACCTGCTAACCCCATAGTGATGCTAAGACACTTAGTGCTAAGTACATTCTGCTGCTGATAGTGAAACAGTTATATTTTTACTAGCCTATATAGACATGGCTAGACATGGCCAGCATCAATGAGGAAGCATTAAATGATTTGCACTTCATACCTTTTATTATTGTTTAGTTATTTACTAATACCAACAAGTATGTTCTCTTTCTAGCCCTTTGTAATGAAAAAAGTATTTGATATTATTTGTTATTTTGTTATTCGTCATGTGTACAGTGTGTTAAACTGTTCGTTTGGATGGTAGAGTGCTGTGTTTAATACTGACCCCGACACACACTCACACAGCTTTGTGTGGCGCCTTGCTGGAGATGGAGTCTGAACATGGAGGTGTGTGTGTGTGTGTGTGTGTGTGTGTGTGTGTGTGTGTGTGTGTGTCCTGTTTCCTCATCTTTGATACGTCTCCTTTCTACTCACACACACTCACACTCTTCTTCTTGTGTAGCCCCTAACTCTCCCCCCACCCCCCTCTCTTCCTCCTCCTCCTCCTCCTCCTCCTCCTCCTCCTCCTCCTCCTCCTCAGATGACCGGGCTGGAAGATTAGCTTGTCACATTGACTTTGCATTGAATTGACCTGAATGTACCTTCCTCAAAACCCGCTCTCGCTCTCTTCCCCCTCGCCTCCCCGGTCTGTCCTGTGTGTTGGAGGTATGATTAGCTTCACAGACTGATGCATGCTGATGTATAGAGACAGGTACAACCACTGCTGACATCCCCCTAAACAATGAGATGTGCCTCCTGCATTTAAGCACTTCCCAACCTCCAGTACGTTCCCTTATGGGAAGCAGGGGGGCTTTTGTGACTATTTAAATACATCTGTATCTGTATTTCAGAGCTCTAATTTGACCACTTCAGTTTTCTCCCTGAAAATACTTCTTTGTTACTTTATCGTGGCAATTTCCTTAGTTTCTATTTTACTTTGTTTTGTAAAGTGGTGGGGAGTTATTTTGGTTGTCTGGGCTTCTTGAATTAAGTGGCAATCCCCACTTAACGTGGAAAATCGAAGTCTGAAACGTTAACTACCCCGATTTTAAAAATAAAAAAGGGGACAATTTACCAGGAGCATGTGAGGGCCCAGGGCAGAGCTGGTCCAGCTCTAATACCCCAGTTATTAATATCTTAACTTTGGGGAAGCAACCTCTTTTAAATTGTGTTTGGTTCGTAGAATGTGATGCAGGATTAATTTCTATTAGTTTGTTAACCCCTGGATTTCAATGTGTTTCTGCTCCTGTTCAAAACTTTCTTCACGTTCTCTGCAATTTTTAGAATGATTGTGATGTTTTGAGAAAGTCATATTACAAGAATGAAATTGTAGTTGATTGATAATCAACCTGCCCTATAGTCTGCTGTGCGAGACGTTAGTGCTCTGCTGATATGGTAGTACAACCCTGTTCGGGACTCTGGGTGACTACAAGTCCTGCTCTTCATTGGAGGTGGAAACTGGAAACGAACACCTCTGATCAGGGTCACCCACACCACTGTGTGGCTGAATGTCCGTCGTATTCTCTGGCTAGGTTGCGTCTGTATTAGAAGTGTTGACTCCAGCACAGGAGCCATCTTCCTCTGTTGACGTGGAGCCTCCTCCTGTCTTCCTCTTCTTTCGGTTCTTTGTTGCGTCTCTGAGGGATGTGTGTGTTTAGAAGTGGAGGTGGTGGATGGTGGTAGTGTTTTGAGTTCTCACGGTTCTTGATCGTCACAAAAATAAGTTTGCTGCTGAACTAGAGGAGCTGTTGTAAATGAGCATTGAATACTGATGGGTGTTTATCAAACCTGTGTCCCATGAGTAGGTGGATGCAGGTCTGGTCATTTCCTTCATTAAAATCATCTCAAATGTAGCTTTCTTAAGGAACGGTGTGTTCTCATGGTTCCTGCTCACAACTTGAAGATGGATTATTTATTATTATTTTGGGAAGTTATAAAATGGACATTATCCGCTTATGAAGTGGATATTGTTCAAGTTGCTTGTTTATAAAATATATTATATTGAGTTGCATTGTTGGCAACCTCATAAATGTATGTCCAAAATATGGAATGACATTGCAGGTTGTAAAGCCAAAATAACAAGCTTGATTAAGCTGAAAACTAATATCTTGGAATTGTATTGAGGAGTGAGGTGATTAATCACTTTTGGCAACCCATTCACAATACCCAGTCACGTGATCTGTTGTTGCTATAAATGTATTTGAGGAAACGCACAGAAGTGCTGGATGGATGGATTCAGCAGCCAATATTACGTATAATATTATGTTATTGTGTACGTCACAAATGGTCTATTTTACGTGCATGTACAGATCACACAGACAAGCTATTGTGTTAACGAGTGAGCTTTGGAGGTTTCCATGTCTTCACTCCAAGTCACTGGACTGTAAATGGTAACCGCCTCAATTCTGACTTAAACGTTTGTACCTTTTCACAATACAGACATTTTGCACATCTTGCAACAACAAGATTCAAATTGATGAAAATAATTTGATATTTCCCAACCCTAAATTGGACACGCGGTTTGGATAATGGTATGGAATTAGATATCTTGCCCTGTCTTGCATCTCACTCTCAGCAAGAAAACAAATGTGCATATATCCCATGACTTCAAACTATTCCTTTTTATTATACAAAGGTAATGTTTGGTTTGGAAAGTGGTCGGCGACACTAAATGTAACGTAGTTAAAGAGCTTAAAACAAGCTAAACCAGCTGTACAGTGATGTGAGGGCCAGGTTGACCAACGTGATGTGAGCAGGGTGTCCCTCCCTTCCATTGACTCTCCTCGTCCTTACTCTGCTCTCCTCTCTTTACATCGTCACCTCTCCTTCAGTCCCCCACTGCTTAAGCTCCGGACAGTTTGCTCATGGCTCTGGTAGGTGTAGAAGTGGAGAAACCGGTTGAATAAAGACACACACACACACACACACACACACACACACACACACACACACACACACACACACACACACACACAGTTTCAGGACCAAATTGATGAGGCAGATTTATGACTGCTGCTGGCCACAACAAATTTGGTTGACAGTGATGTATGTGAGGGGGCGAGTGTCGCACTGCACTAACAAACCCCACTGGTGGCCTCCTACTCCCAGTCTTTGTTAGGCGGCCGTGTCCAGCAGACCCCTCCAGCATCCCTGCATAATGAAAATCTCAATCTGATTTGTGTTTTTACCTTTTTCCTCTCCTCCGCCTTGCCCAGACTCATCCTGCCGCCAGCAAACTGCCCCTGAAGGACGGCTTCACCTTTGACGACTACAGGTCAGTGTGTGTGTGTGTGTGTGTGTGTGTGTGTGTTGGGGGGGATGGGCCTGTTTTTTAATTGTCATATCATCTTTAACATGTTTATGTGTGGGCTAAGTATAATTCTGGTTCATCTTAACTCGGGTCTTAAATTCGTGTGCTGGGATATACAGTAAGTTATATATAGTACCTACACTATATATATATATATATATATATATATATATATATATATATATATATATATATATATATATATATATATATATATATACACACACACACAGTTGGTTTTGGTCATCACTCCTTTTGGTAATAATAACATTGCACTGAATAACAAACTAAAAGTTAGATGATCAAACAGTTTATCTAAAAGATAAAAAAAAAAAAGAAGCAAACAGGAAAATGTGTAACAAACTTCCTTTGCGTCCTTACATTCTGGTTTATTGGTTCAACTAGACCTAACCCTTGTTCCTGTTCTATTCTATTAGAACCTCAGTTTGCTTTCTATTCCTCATGTTTTGATTAATCTCAGAACTAATTCTGACCATACAATAAATACCATTACCAACTTGCTACAGAAGGCTAACAAACAAATAGAAGTAAGACTGGGAGTATACCTTTTCTTTAAACCAGACTTCTCCCTGTCTGACATCAATGAGCGGGTCCTTCTCTGACGAGCGCTGCTGGCTGCAGGTCAGTTATGTAGTAACAGCAGTTGATGTGTGGCCTCCTGCAGCCGCTGCTATAGCACTCAACACGGTCCATCTGCAGGCTTGTGGATACCGATGGGTCGAGTCATTTTCTAAACTTTTCTAATGTAATAATGTGGAGTGTGGTGCTCTACTTCACCCCCGAGTCCCCTCCATATTTCACCTTCATCTTGCAAAGATTACAACCAAAATGAGCTTTTATACTAATTGTACGTTGAGTGTAGTGTGTGCATGCAGTACATTGTCAGGTGTACTACGCAGTACCATTTTCAACAGCCTTTGTGTTCTGTCGCCATGGCACAGAGGAACCCTAAAATGATCAATTATGTATGCAAATCCAATTTTAGATTAGCTGATAGAATTCAGAATTGTGTTTGTGAATCATTGAGATAATCTGCTTAAACTGTTGGCTTGTTAACATATCAGCAACGGCTGTGTTCACCAGCTAACTCCGAGAGTGCAATGTTACCATAACTGATGGAGATAATGGTCAAAAATATAAAGCGCATCACCTGAGTAGTAATGGAAATTCTCCATTAAGCTAGGAGTGAAAGTGGGCTGGTGATGAATTATTCCTTAAATCTCTTCCCTCCACTATCTGCTCTCTCCATCTTCCTTCCTCTTCTTTCCCTCCCCCTCCATCCACCTTCCTTCTCTCTTCGTCCTCATCTGATGCAAGGCTTCTTTCTCTCTCTGCAATACCACTGTTGGAGTCAATTCACCTCCTTCTCCTATTAAGGAGACCTGCTATTGTCCAACGTGATCTCACAGAAATCTGTGAAATGACCACGACCTGTTGATGTGTCATAATGTGTTAAAATGACATGTTGGCACCACGGAAACAATTCAACGTTGGATTTATGGAACGTGACCACGTAGTTAGGTTGAAGGTTACTAGGTTACTTATCTCCAGAGTGCAAGAGGGCTGCTCAACGAAAAGCAGTTTGTAGCCTCTCTTTCCCGCCGGCAGCATGGTAAATAGGCTGTGGCTGGGTGGCTTTTGTCTTTTAATATATTTAGCGCTTTTTGCAGACACCTGTTGTCATCAATATCACAAATGCTTCACGAACGTAACATCAAAATAACCCATCCCGCCCTCCGTACTGTTAGCAGTCTTTCTCATTGTTCACACTACGTCACTAGCTCTGAGCGTTGCTTAGTAACGTGGGTTGTGTTTTCAGACCGCACAAACGATTTTTTTTCAGGTGTTAAAAATCTTTTTTGCGGCAGTGTTTCTGAGATAGGAGTGAGCCATCTCCACAATAATAAGATCTTTGATGTGCCGTGTCGAGTCTTCTTGGCCAATCAGCGTCCCGTTTCTCGACATGCGCTCTCTGTACCTCTGCTAGCGCTCTGCCTCCGTTAGCACCCCCCATCCCCGCTGTCCTCCTCCGGGCGCCAGGAGTGAAGCTCGCCCAGAGCGCCACATGAGCTCGGGCCGGCGCTGTTGAGGCTCCTCTTGGCGGGCCCTGCTCCAGCAGCTATAGGCTACCATGGAGAAAAGAAAGCAGAGCAGGCGCCCCAGAAAAAGGTCTGCCTAACGTTTAACATGAGGGGCTAGATGAAATAGTCCAAACTGACACAGGTAGGATGAAACTTTCAGACATATTTAAATATGAAGAATATGAAGTTATTAAATTGTTTATATAGGCTACCTTTAGGAAAAATGACACCATGTCAATTTAATAGGCCTATAATTATTGTTAAGCATTAGCATTTTTCTTTCAATGAAGTTCCACTTAAATGTTGTACCTGCTGAGAAATGACTAAACACCTTTGATACTTTTATTTTTTATATATATATCATTATCAGTCATAACCAGTGAACCAGTCATAACCTCCCCTTATTGAAGTTCAACAAAGATCCTTTAAGTTCATCTAAACTGACTGGTAAAACACCATCATTAAAATGTTCCCAAAGCCCAGCCATTATAAAGGATATTGAATAAATATCAACCTTGTATACATATTGATGCATTTGCTGTCATCTCTTTGAATCCCCTGTGGCTGACGCAGGCTTGTGGTCATTGTCGGCAGGTCGCGTGGTTGAGAATTGCGCACAGTGATGAAATGTGCGCTCAGAAAAAGAAAAGTTTGCTCAGTGCTGAAAGAAATTAGAGGGAACATTGGTTGTGATGTCAGTGGAGTAAATGTAACCAGCAGGGATTGGTTGCTGTATATGTGACAGGTGGGCAGTGTCCTCTGTGATGACCCGCCAGAACCAGATCCCAACTGAAGACGGCAGCGGTGTCACTCTGGCCCTGATCCCCCTGTGGGACATGTGCAACCACACCAATGGACTGGTAAATCTTCATCTCTCACACACATGTACTTGCATACACTATTGTTGTTTTGATGAACTTTAAAAGGCTGGTAAAGGATGAACTAGTAAAAGCTGTTGCTGATCTGCAGATCACCACTGGCTACAACCTGGAGGATGACCGCTGCGAGTGTGTGGCTCTGCAAGACTACCAGGAGAACCAACAGGTCGAGATACTATTACTACTCATGCTTAGCTCTTTACTGTCTCAGCAATTGATGTTGGCAGCAAAGTAAAATAAGGAGAGACGGAGGTGAGGGAATCAACACTAAAATGACCATTTTAACCTGAAGGGAGCCTGGGCCAAAGTCTCTGCTAACCTCGGGCTTAACCCACTTAGATTTTGGGGAGTTGTAGCATCTATTCAGACAAACTGAACACGCACTGCACTAGAACATGAACTGGATAGCATGTTTAGCTAATTTCATACTCGCTGTCACATTAGCTAAGAGTCAGCTGGACAGTGAGGTGTTGGACCAGTGGAAGACCTTCCTCCCATCTGGTCTTCTCCCTCCTCAAGGGCACGCTAGAGAAGACACACTGGTTCTGCTTAAATAGGACATTCTTTGATTTATTGGTTTTACAATGTATATCTTATTATTATTTCCTGTTTACATCAACTAAAGCGTCTGTCCAAATCCATAAAAGGAACTTTAAAATGTCTCATTACATTACATTTAGCTGACGCATTTATCCAGAGCCACTTGCATGTCTGCTCTATACACCGCAGACACAGCAAGGGGAGCAGTTAGGGGCTAAGAGTCTCAAGGGCACAACGACATGGACTAGTGGAGCCTACATGCTCCTTATATCCATGGAACCGTGGCCCTGGCCAGAATTCGGGTCATGACTCAAAGTCCTGGCCACACAAAGTCTCTTTTAGTATTTTTCATACATGTATATTTCATTTAAAGGTGCAAGATTCGAGCTACGGAGCATTGCAGTTGTCTCAGCGGCTCTGGACATGTCGACAGAGTCCGCGGCTCGCAGCTCATGGTGCTCACTGTACAAAGGCTACATTGCTGATTGAGCTGATGGCGTTAACCAGGGGCACCGGAGGATGGGTGCTGTGCTATCAGCCGCTACTGCAGCATGAGAGCAGGACAGACACACCCCTTCATCCATTCACAGAGAGCTAGCGAAGGCAGTCTATGGATTAAAAGCACCTCCTTAAGAGAAACTGCCAGCAGGACAGGTGATGACAATATTGTTAATGGTGATGATTTGTTGTTCCTGTAGATTTACATCTTCTATGGCACACGATCCAATGCCGAGTTTGTCATCCACAACGGCTTCTTCTTCCAAGACAACGCCCACGACAGAGTGAAGATCAAGCTGGGCGTCAGTAAGAGCGAGCGCCTCTACGCCATGAAGGCCGAAGTGCTGGCGCGAGCCGGCATCCCAGCGTACGTTCACTCCTTTTGTCCAGAGGGTGTCCTCTCTGGTCGGTCTGCTTCTGATAGCGTCTGCTCTCAGAAGGGAAGACCAGTGACGACTCTTCAGTTGTTAATATGGGTGAAGGAATGCTTCCGGTTCATGACTCCAGCTTCATATAGCGGAGGTGCACTTTAGACTCTGAACAGTAGGCCCCTCTTTGGCGTAATTGGAACGCATACTATAAATGTTGCAGCGGGTTCCTTTTCTTTTTTCTCCTCCACCCCACCAAGTATCAATTTGCCATCCGCCCCAACACTGTAATCACCAAGCAGCTTAATCATTTTATCATTAGCCCTTAATTGTATGCAGCGTTCTCTGCTCTGCAATTTTAATCAGAGGCCTTTTAATCTCTTATTGATGACAGTCTAAATTTCAACAGTGGAAATTAAATGAAACAATTCCTGTTGTTGTTGCCGCGACGCTCTATTAAACTGACAGATATGCTCATAGATCATTTTCAAAGGAAACGGCAACCGGTTCAGTGTCGTCAGACTCTTCTTACAACATGGAATCACTTTTTACTCCCTTATTTCTGTTTGATAAGTGGAATTAAGTCAGCACATTTGGCTATTCAAATTTGTAATTTGTTCTTCTTGCTAAGTCTACAAAATCTCCCTGTACATCAAAACAGCAGTGTTTCCTGAGCTGCTGTGCTGCTGGAGCAGTGGGCAGCACCTGTCTGTGCCTAATGATGTCAACCATGTGCTAAAACCTGATGCCATGTTGTCCTCTGTGTGCTGTTGTGACGGGGAAGGGATTTTACTGAGGCCTGAGCCACACCTCAGATTGTGAAAGTTAGCAGAGTGACAGGAAATAAATTAAACCAAATCAGTGTTATCTTTAGAGACGGAAGAATGACAAGAATTTGAGTTATTGGAATCAGTTGATGTTCAGGTAGAGGTGGTCGTACATTTCAAACTTGCAGATCATCTGTGAGCAACAATTTAGATTAGTTCCTCTTTTCTTTTTCTGTTCGCCAAAGTAAAAGACTTTTACTAAACAACGAAACAAACCAAAAAAGATGGCTTTGGTTGAGGAAATATCTTCAACGATACAGTGTTATGTATGGCATTACTTTTCTGTTGGTATCTGCCTCCTTCTCATTTCAAACAATGATAATGTAAGGAAGCAGTTCACCATTTTGAGAAATACGCTTATTTGCTTTCTTTTCTTGAGGACGACTGTCACTCTCATGCTGGAGTTTAGCTTGAAGCGTGACGACTGTAGTGGTGAACGGCTAGTCTGGTTCTGTTTCGTAAGGGAGGCATCGTGGCACTATTTATTCACCCAGTGCTCAGATGAACGCAGGTCTTAGATACACAGTTAGCTGCTCTTTAGTTAAAGCACATTGGGAAATGATTGTGTTCCCCAGGAACAGTGAATATACACTAATCAGTCATACGATTGATATCAATCAATTGTGCTGCAAGAGTAGTCTCTTACAACATAACCTACATGTGTTTATATGTAGCAAATTCACACCTTGTCTTTTTGATGTATGTATTGATTTATTGTTGAAATGTTTGTTTTGTTTTCAGGTCCTGTATCTTTGCTCTGCACTGTAATGAACCTCCCATTTCAGCCCAGCTCCTAGCCTTCCTCAGAGTCTTCTGCATGGCCGAGGGTAAGACACTCTCTCACTCACTGAAATACCAGCAGCACGACATTAACCACAAACACGGCAGCACACCTGAAACAAAACACGCCACGGTTTCCGATGCTCCTCCGAGACTGTTGTCGAGTGACTGCTTCCTCCAGGAGGAGGAGGAGGAAGGGAAAGAGCAAGGCCTGTCCATTCCTTGGCGGGTTAATGGATCAAGGCAGGCCACCAGATGTGTGGAGGGAGCAATCCACCAGGGGATTTACAATATTCATCGGCATGTATGCAGAATGGCGTCATGAATCCCAGCCGCACAAGGCCACATCCCCCTCTGTCACGGCTCGTCTTCAGGACCGGCTTGATATATTATTCACATGTTTTGCTGCATGTTCATTTTCAAACGGGCTCACCTGTGGATGTGTGAGCGTGTGCATTGGGGAGGGATCATCTCTTGCCTGCTTGTGTGTTGACATTGCTTAACAGATGTGACCTGATGGAACAGTGCACACCCAGAGCAGAGAGCTGTAGTTCTGCCTGGAAACGACCTGATCAGTGACCAACCCAGCTTGATTCTTGTTCTTGTCTCTGGCCCTTAGGCTTCTTTTTCCTTTCCTCTTTGCTGATCCTGCTCCGGTTCAGACTGAACTTAAAAAAATAAATAATAATCTCCTCCTGCTTCAACTTTGCCTGCAAAATAGAAACCTCGGCTTCTCTGGTGTGCGTGCTGTACATGGTTTAGTCTGTTGTGGGAAATCCGACCTTTAAGAACGGTTTCAGACCAATCTGACTGTCATCAGGACCATTTCAGATTAGGGTCGCCGGTTCAATCCCCTGCTCTGCTAGCCCATGTTGATGTGTCCTTGGGCAAGACACTTAAGGGAGTTTTTTCTGTGCCGATGTGAGGTCCCGGGACAGAGGATGTCGTATGTGTACAGATCGTAAAACCCTCTAAAGCAAACTCGTGATTTTGGCCTGTACAAAATGTATTGAATTGAACCCCAAATTGCTCCCGGAGCTGTGCCTACGGGGTATGAATGTAGCCCTGTCGTCAGAGTGTGAACAGATGATGACATGTACTGTTAAAGTGCGTTGAGTGATGGAAGACTAGAACAGATCAGTACAGTCCGTTTTCTAATACCATTCGCTCCAAAGCCTTGGACCCATGAAGACCTTTACTCTGGTTCCAGTTTTTAGGAAGCAGTAACCTCAATACTGCTCGCCTTCAGAACGACAATCTTATGACTTACAGGTGCAAGAGAAACAAAAAGTGTGTATTGTGTGTGTAATGCTAGCATTTATTTTGATTCCAGAGGAACTGAAGGACTACCTGCTGGGAGATGGAGCCGTCAATAAGATCTTCACTCTGGGCAACAGCGAGTTCCCCGTCAGCTGGGAGAATGAGATCAAGTTGTGGACTTTCCTTGAGACCCGAGCTGCTCTGCTGCTCAAGACCTACAAGACCACCTCACAGGTCAGTCGGCTGGAGTTCAAGTTGAAAGGGTTCAGGAGGATTTAAACACTTTCTTAACCCATTACACACTGGCTTGGTCTCTTCTAGGAGGACTGCTCCATGCTGGAGAAACCGGATCTATCTCTCCATTCTCGCGTGGCGATCCAGCTTCGGCTGGCCGAGAAGCAGATCCTGGAGAAGGCGTCGGCCAGCGGACGTGCCAAACGTCTGCATTTTGAGAAGAAGCTGGAGGACGGCGCTCCCTTGCCTCGGTACGAGGAAAGCGATATCGCTTTGCTAGAGAATACTGACGTGGATGCAAAGCTCATCCTACGCAAGCTGGAGCAGGTTGAAGAAGGCCAGGAGCACAGTCACCTCCTCAATGGGGAGAAGGATGTGTATGGTCTGGAGATGGAGGCTAATGGAGAGCCCGTACAGGAGGAGACTGAGGAGAAGGGCAGAAAAGATGCGTATTCAACATTGGACTCAATTGACAGTTCGACCCAGAGAGGCCAAAGGGGCGGGGCCAACCTAAGTGCCAGTCGAACTGAAGATGATCCCAAAGAGAACAGTGAATAAAGTGATTTCACTTAATGCCACAGCCCATGCTATTTATTTATTTTTGTGTCTGTTAAATGACTCAGAAATAGAGAAGCTGAAAACATGTACTTCAAAGTCACAGAAGGTTTCTGACGTCCGTTCCTCCGGCGTCTTTTCTTAGTTCTACGCTGCTGGACTTGTTTAAAGATGCTGCAGTGTCTCTCAGCCTTCTGCAGAACAGCTTTGGCCTAGAACTCGCTATTTTGTTTTAACATTGAAACCGCTGGATAGAATAAAGGGATGGGCGGGTTCCAGCTGACTGTTGGGTGTAGAGAGAAGAAACGACTAAATGGAGTTAGGTGAACGTTTTCTCCACAAAGCCAAAATGTCTCTTACTGCAGTTTGTGTCCCTATATGTTGAGTTGACGTCGTATATTCCCCAGTGCATTTTGGGATGTGCTACTGAGTTAGGACCGTCATGCCCTCCGCTCCCTTTTGCATTCATCAGAACACTTTTCAGTTCATGCTACTTGTTGAGGCCATAATAGAAGCTGGGTTTTTGCTTTCTTATTGAAAATGGCAGTTTTTACCATCAAATTGTACATTTTCTAGCATTACTTTGTTGCAGGCATCCTTAAGAAACATGGAATCATGTTTTACTGTGTGTTTTAATAAGTATCTTTATGAATGATCAGTTTACGTTGCAGTGATTCTTTGCGGATGTGATGAAAGCCATACGCTCCTCTGAGGACGCAACGGGTCCGAAGACCAGTTCTCTTGTCGGAAGCTTTTTGGTCAACTGAATTCCAACGTGACACTTTTTGTATGAAAACCGTGTGGGTAGGGTCTTCTCTCTTTAGTTGGTCACTGTGAGAGTGGCCACAATAACTTTAACTCTGTGCTGGCATGAAGACTCCCTGCCTGGCAATTCATCTTCCTTCAGCCTTATGGTGGAGGATTCCAGTTCAACCCCTTTACTCAAACCACTAGTCTGGTTGTGAATGAGTTAAGTGAAATTCCAACGCCGTAAGCTGAATTGTCCATCAAGCCATTAGTCTCCTCCAGGTGTGTTATAGTCTTACTGTATGGAGCTCAATGGCAATACATGAATACATTGGATTGACACACTACTCTCACCTCAAGGCCCTCCCAATAGATCTTTGGAGCTTTTGACCACATTTCAGTCTTCGTGAAGTTGTTGGTCAAGATGTCCTCACATCACTTGGGTCAGGTGACAGGAAGTAGTGTCATTAGGCTGCCGCCTGATGGTACACGATTCCAATCCTTCCAGAAGTCCAGAGTCTTTGTAGT
>NC_136589.1:48012311-48054811 GCF_910589615.1 Taurulus bubalis | reverse complement strand
GCAGAGAGAGCACAGATGCTTAGAAGCACCCCATACAGGATGATCACACTCCTGGCGCCTCTCTTACTGGAGGAGACAGCATGGCTATCCTTGCTCCGCTGGGAGAAGAGGACCTGCTGGTAAACAAGGCAGCAGGTTTCACAGGAGGGACTGCGACCGAAGGAATCTGGTCAAATTTAAAATGTGTGTGGTTAAAGTCATGGAGATGAACTGCAGTCGATGGGCCGCTTCTCATTGAAAGGAACAGGTGGACATGTTTGGAGGTACACTCGTTTGCTTTAAATTGATATTAATCTCATTCCTCTATGTTATCTTAGCATACAGAAGCTAGGGGAAGCAGTCTGGCTCCCTAAACAATGTGTTGTATCTCACGTGTAACAACAGGACGAGACGTGCAACCGTTTGTTTTCTTAAAGGAAGTTTTCACTTTGGACAAAGCCTTGATAGTTGTTCCCGGTCTTCAGGTCTTATGCTGCGCTCGGTGAACCACCGCCATGATATTGGCAATCAAGCAGAGCAACACAATGGATCTGTTCCTGCTCCGACATGACAATACAAGCCATGGATGTCCATGTAAAACATGTGGCTTTTTAGGTATATCATCAAGGACTGTAAACACCCTGTTCATGTATATTCTGACCTGTCTGCTCTGACTACTGGGATGGCAGCGATTGACAATTGACCAGATATATTTAAACATGTTGCCCCGGTTGTAGCGACTGCATTGACTCACACAGTCTTTGGAAGCGATTGCAAGGTTCCTTTACGTTTGTAAAGCTCTTACCTGTGGGGCTGACCTGCAGTCTCTTCACGAGCTTGCAGATCTCCCACTGCAAGTACATACGCAGCACAGCGTTTAAAAAGTGTGCTCAACATGTTGGTATACCCTACAAAAGCTATAAGAGACGCATGCCCTGTGAAGATGTGCCGGCAGCCTTGTAGGTAATACTCTGTCTCTGGATGCTCACACAACCCCACTTCAAAACCCCACGCCATCCTTTAAACCAGGCACAAGCATTATAGAAGAAACAATTATATCATCAGGGCTCAAACAATTGTGGAGGCTGGACCTAGGATACCTTTCCAAAAACTGAACTGTATCTATTCTGAGTCCATGGAGATGCACAGAGGGACGTCCCTTCACCTGCTACGTTCTACCCCCACATCCTGCCTGGTCCTGCTCCTGGTTATGGTGTGATGGCCTGTCAGGAGATGCTGCTGAGAGGGCATCGAGCCGACAAAATCATCTCCGATCAGACCTGATCCCCTCTCACACACACACACACACACACACACACAGCGGTGTGCTGACCAGTGAGCGGTGAAGAGGCCCAGTGCCTGTGTCCCACCTCATCTTCATCAGACCTCCCAGCCCTGACCCAGAATCATCCAGACCTGCCGCCCGGGTCCCCGTGTGTGTGTGTGTGTGTGTGTGTGTGTGTGTGTGTGTGTGTGTGTGTGTGTGTGTGTGTGTGTGTGTGTGTGTATGCTTCCTCTGACCACAGCTAATATCTAAGAGTGGAGAAGAATGAAGGGATGGAGGAGAAAGAAAGAGGTGATGAAAGATAGTGGAGGGCATTGCGCTCCTTCCTTCCTCGATCTTCTAAGCTCTTGTATCAGAGCCTCAGACGGCAGAGCCTGACTCTTTATGAATGATTGTCTCCTTCCTTCACCTTCTTCTCCCTTCTCCTACTCTTTTCCCAGTTGCACTTGGTGTGTTGGTGATGTGTTGCTCTGCTCTCTGTGAAGTAGCACCCTGACATGTTCTCCATGCGGCCCTGTGGCAGCATCACGCTGGGATGGGCTCTGGCCTCTGGAGGCGAACATGGGATCTGCTTATGGGATGTTTGTTTCCAGTCACCTGCTGAAGCTCACCTTGAAGCTTAGTTCCAACACCTGGATGTATCTGTACGGTTTGGTGACATCACAACTATTGGAGGCCAATCAGGTTCCTGCCAGGTAGAATGAACTGCAGAGACAACTGGAGTCCAGCTTTTAACTTTTGAAAGGAAAAACACATCTGCACAGTCAGATAGGTGTAACTTTAAGAACTTTTTTGTGGGAAATTAATATTATACAGATTATTTTTTACATATCCTGCGATGATTGTTTTTTTCTTTGGAGCAGCAGAAACACGTCGTGAACACAATGTTCTCATATCTTTAGCTTTCCACGAGCGGGTCGTGTCGAGCGGGTCCATCAGAGAGTGAGCGTGAACCAAAGAGTGAAGCTGAGAGCCAAACAGATAAACAATGAGCGGAGCTCTGGAACAGAGGAGCTGCAGACCCAGAAACACCTTTCACACCAAACATGGGTTTCACGTTGTGTTAATACATTGTTATTCAAACGAATGTGAATTTTAGCCGCTTCAACAGAATAAGCAGTGGAGTAGATAATAGCAGTGGTTGGTTATCTGACAGTTTCCCTGTATGTATGCATCCACAGGTTAAAAGGTCAGTTTGGGAAGTCCGATCCCCCTCTCCCTCTACAAAAACAGTATTGCTACACATTACCAATATTGAATGAAGTAATAGTAAATCCTATTGTAAAATATTGCAATTCAATTGAATAACAACCTCAATCACAATGACAGGACATAATGGGAAATAGAGCCTATAGCATCAGCATGGAGGTATTATTATTATTATTATTATCACTAACATGCAGCACTGAGGAGCTGCTCCGGTTCCACGTGACGACAGAGTGACCAGCAGAGGGCAGCGGAGGACCGGCAACCAGGCGCACACTTTAATAACCCACACTGAGAGGAGGATTTCATATAATCATACAACATGTCTCACTTCTTACTGAGAAGGATTTAAGAAAGGTTGTCTAAATATGAATAATGATGTCCTGAGTTTATCCTCAGAAACAGCCATATATGGAAAAAATATATAATAATAATAATAATGCATTTCATTTTGATCGCACTCTTCCTTCAAAAGAATGCCACACATATAGTAAAAACAAATAATAACGATTAAAACATAGTTAAAGCAACCCATAAAAATAAAAAAATAAGAATGTAATAGAAAAAAATATATGCACAATATGAGCTGCAAAATATGTTTCCATAGAAGAGAGGTGCTATAACTCGGTAGTACATGTTTGTGATTGTGTTCTGTACATCTGTATTGACTGATCCACAATAGTTGGACCTTGATCCGCTTATTTTCTAAAGCCTTCGTCTACTTTGCTAGGAATTCTAGAGGACTTTCCCTCCCTCAGCAGCGCTGCACCTCACTGCCATACGCGTCTGATCCACGCATAGGATGAGCCTGTTCCCGTGATCACCAGTAGCCCTTGTTTGCATCTATACTAGTGTTTTGAATGTTGTATATGTGGCTCCTTTGAATTTCATTTGATTAAGCTCCTTGGCTCTTATTGTAACGCTGGCCACTTCTTTAGGATTGAAACAGAGCAGTTCACCCTGGAAGCAGATTTCAATTCCTTGAGCGACTACTGGCCCCGCATGTTGGTTTGTCCAACATGAGAGAGAGAGAGAGAGAGAAGTGATGGAGAGAGAGAGAGAGAGAAGTGATGGAGAGAGAGAGAGAAGTGATGGAGAGAGAGAGAGAAGTGATGGAGAGAGAGAGAGAGAGAAGTGATGGAGAGAGAGAGAGAGAGAAGTGATGGAGAGAGAGAGAGAGAAGTGATGGAGAGAGAGAGAGAGAGAAGTGATGGAGAGAGAGAGAGAGAAGTGATGGAGAGAGAGAGAGCGAAGTGATGGAGAGAGAGAGAGAAGTGATGGAGAGAGAGAGAGAGAAGTGATGGAGAGAGAGAGAGAGAAGTGATGGAGAGAGAGAGAGAGAAGTGATGGAGAGAGAGAGAGAGAGCAGTGATGGAGAGAGAGAGAGAGAGAAGTGATGGAGAGAGAGAGAGAGAGAAGTGATGGAGAGAGAGAGAGAGAGAAGTGATGGAGAGAGAGAGAAAGAGAAGTGATGGAGAGAGAGAGAGAGAGAAGTGATGGAGAGAGAGAGAGAGAAGTGATGGAGAGAGAGAGAGAGAGAGAGAAGTGATGGAGAGAGAGAGAGAGAGAGAAGTGATGGAGAGAGAGAGAGAGAAGTGATGGAGAGAGAGAGAGAGAAGTGATGGAGAGAGAGAGAGAGAAGTGATGGAGAGAGAGAGAGAGAGAAGTGATGGAGAGAGAGAGAGAGAAGTGATGGAGAGAGAGAGAGAGAGAGAGAGAGAAGTGATGGAGAGAGAGAGGGAGAGAGAGAGAAAGAGAAGTGATGGAGAGAGAGAGAGAGAGAGAAGTGATGGAGAGAGAGAGAGAGAGAGAAGTGATGGAGAGAGAGAGAGAGAGAAGTGATGGAGAGAGAGAGAGAGAAGTGATGGAGAGAGAGAGAGAGAAGTGATGGAGAGAGAGAGAGAGAAGTGATCGAGAGAGAGAGAGAGAGAAGTGATGGAGAGAGAGAGAGAGAAGTGATGGAGAGAGAGAGAGAGAAGTGATGGAGAGAGAGAGAGAGAGAGAGAGAGAAGTGATGGAGAGAGAGAGAGAGGGAGAGAGAAGTGATGGAGAGAGAGAGAGAGAGAGAGAGAGAGCAGTGATGGAGAGAGAGAGAGAGGGAGAGAGAAGTGATGGAGAGAGAGAGAGAGAGAAGTGATGGAGAGAGAGAGAGAGAGGGAGAGAGAAGTGATGGAGAGAGAGAGAGAGAGAGCAGTGATGGAGAGAGAGAGAGAAGTGATGGAGAGAGAGAGAAAGAGAGAGATAGAGAGATAGAGAGAAGTGATGGAGAGAGAGAGAGAGAGAGAGAGAGATAGAGAGAAGTGATGGAGAGAGAGAGAGAGAGAGAGAGAGAAGTGATGGAGAGAGAGAGAGAGAGAGAGAGAGAGAGAGAGAGGGAGAGAGAGAGAGAGAGAGAGAGAGAGAGAGAGAGAGAGAGAGAGAGAGAGAGAGCAGTGATGGAGAGAGAGAGAGAGAGAGCAGTGATGGATGGGCTTGGCTCAGGAGTCAGTCGCGGTTCAGCCTGATAAACGCTGAACACCAGTGAATGTCTGTCTGTGTGTGTGTGTGTGTGTGTGTGTGTGTGTGTGTGTGTGTGTGTGTGTGTGTGTGTGTGTGTGTGTGTGTGTGTGTGTGTGAGAGAGAGAGAGCGTTTTCTAACATTTTGACAACTCTTTTTTTCAAAATATTACCATTATGTTATGTCATATTTTACTAAATTGAACCCAAAGTCTTGCAGTGCAGGTGAGAGGGTTCAAACTGTGCTGCTTTCCTGACTTATTTAATTTCAGTTATCTCCTGAAAATCTGTCATTCATGTGAGATTGTGCATCTTTTTTCTTTGCATGGTGATCTACTGACTCGAGTCAACCAGCTTGTATGAGTTTACATATTGAGTGTGTTCATCGCCTGCAGCAACACTTTGTCAGCCACATCATATCCTGCTATCATCTTTCATCCAGCCTCCTCATCCAGCCTCCTCATCCAGCCTCCTCATCCAGCCTCCTCATCCAGCCTCCTCATCCAGCCTCCTCATCCAGCCTCCTCTCTCTGAACACTGGAGGAGACTTGCTTGTTTGATTTGCCCTGATGGTCAGTGTGTTCTGGCTGTCTTCTCAAAAGCAGAACGTGTGGGGTGAGACGGCCAGAGGTCATGTGACACCGGAACAGAAAAGGACATGAGAGCTTCTTTAAAACAATCGCGTGGACTTGGCTCACCACCTCTGGGTTCAGGATGAGCGTCTGAGGACGGAACCAATGTGGGGAATACAGAGCTTGGCAGCGCTGGGTTACATTTTCAAATGCCAACGTTTGCACGTGTGTGTGTGTGTGTGTGTGTGTGTGTGTGTGTGTGTGTGTGTGTGTGTGTGTGTTCTGGGCTGTGCATTCCCTCACTCGCTTGTTTGCTCACTCCCCCGCTCCTCCAGGGACTCTGATGGAAGTCAGCCTGCCGTCCGGCTGCCAAGCTAACCTGATGTATTCCTACTCCACGTTTCTCTTTGACACAACACTTGTGTTTGGTCTGGTGGCCGCCGGCCTCGTCTCCGGCTCATAGCCGGGGCCTCCGTCAGACCTATCTAGCCTATCACAGGCTGCTCAGTGTTCTAGCTGTGTGTGTGTGTGTGTGTGTGTGTGTGTGTGTGTGTGTGTGTGTGTGTGTGTGTGTGTGTGTGTGTGTGTGTGTGTGTGTGTGTGTGTGTGTGTGTGTGTGTGTGTGTGGAAGGGGTGGACCTCTATGTTCTGATGTAGCTTCCAATTCAATCTTCAGATTTTTGCTGTTCAAGTCAAAAACATATACAGGTGTTTTTCACTTCTTGCTTTATAATGGTTGTATTAGGTATATATATATATATATATATATATATATATACCACTGACATGACTGCAGCATCATCCTCAATGTTCACAATACCAATTGATTTAAACTAATTGCTCTATATACTTATGACCAAAGTTTACTCTGATTTCGGAGGAATTCTCAAATAGTTCCAATAAACAAATTAATAAACAAAACAATTGTGTAAATCTAACTCCTGCCTCTCTATTGGAAATAACCAAGTTACCAAGGTCTCATCGACTGGTTGGAGTCCTAGCTGGTGAATCTCTAGCTGGATGATGTACATATATATAAATGTGTTGGCATCGTTGGCAGAATTCATAGCTTGGTTCATCAGAAGGGTTTCTTAACTCTTTATCATAGATGTATTCTTCCCTCATATACTGCAATATCATTATGGGAGCTATGATCCCTCTCACCTCCGTTAGCCTCTCACACACACACACACACACACACACACACACACACAGACACACACGCAGGCTGTTTGTGTCCATGGTGGCTGGAAGAAGGTGTGTAACACCACAACTCCTGGTCCGTTCTTTCCTCAGCCTAGCCAAGTGGGTTGCTTAAACCGACATCTTGCAATGTGTTGAATTGACAATGTTCTGTACTGTTAAGAGGTCGTGGTCATTTCACATTCTGGCTAATAAAGATTATAAAATATTTCAAATGAAAGTTTTCTTAATTTGCTTTTCAAATGTTTTTAGATGTATGTCTTCAGAACAAACTCAGGAATTGTTTCTCAGGTCTTTTTTTTCACTATTTAAGACTCCACACACTTTTTTACAGCCGTACACTAAAACCATTGTGTGAGTCTCTCAGTACATAAAGCTACATGAAGGCACTACAGGCCGGTCTGCTCATCTACAGCTCTAATTGAAGGCAAAGCTAATTAGGACATTACACTTTGAGTTGAGAACGCATCCTCTTTTCTTGTTTCCACTCTCTGCCTCATTATATGAGACCCTGAATAATGACCAACATATACATTAACCACGACTCTAATTGCGGTGGAATTAATTATTCTGAAAATAAATCTCTTTGAAAAGAGAGGAGGAAGGAAAAAAGAGTGTGAGAGAGTAAAAGGTCTTGAAGTGAGAGTGCACACATGTTTGTGTGTGAGAGTGTGTGTTGGTAATGAGAGCTCAGTGCTGCTGCTAACTTGCTCTAAATAAATCTATGATTAGCATTTCCCCTTTAAAAGGAATAATTTCAACTTTGATATCCATAATTGTGCTTAAGGGCTTCTGCGTTTCTCCACTAGCCCTCAAACGCTCGCTCTTCAACCCATGCAGAGACTATCACAGCAGCGTTTTATTCACTTAACACTTCATTTAGAACCTGTAATAATGAGCCTCGCTGAATAACATTTTTAATAAACCATTGCAAGCCCCAAAGAGAAGCACATACAAGATCTGTAAAGTGTTGAAATCCGCCTGCAGGCTACAGCATGCAACAGTGTGCACACACAGAACACAGCAGAGCGATCCACTGCACACCTTCACACAGTGTGGACACTCAGAATGAGGGAGTCCGCTAATCCACCACACACACACACACACACACACACACACACACACACACACACACACTGAAAAGAGGTGTTTGCATGTCCGTGGCTCACCAATAGAGGGTGGTGTTGCATTGCAGGTCTGAGTGCAGAGGGTCATCAGACTCAGCTGAGCAGAGCTCATCACATCAACACCTGCCTTCTAATCTGGGTTTCATTACTGATGACTGGAGGAAAAAATACAATCTCCCTTTGAGTTGCTGCTGCTGACATTAAGGAGGATGTGTAAGCGGCTCACAGGACCTGCTACAGCATACTGCCGGGTTTAGAGTTTCAATACATTTTGCATTTAATTCTGTTTTAAACAAACTTTGACTTGACTTAAATGTATCTTCTTCGCTTTGAGTAAACACTGTCACCACAAGGTCCATTCTGGAGCTTTCCACCAGACCACCTGATCTTCATTTGCTACTGAAACCTTGTTTTCAAGGTTAAGAATGAACTTTGAAGTGCTCAGAAAGAAAAGCCCATCTGCTGATGAAGATCATTTGATAAGATCAAAAGCCATGAAAGACTAACTAAATGGACCCTGAGCTGCTATTTCCAAGGTCAAGAAGGAACCTTTTAACCTCGGCAATTTATCTTCATGATTTGACAAAAATGAATAAATAAAAAAGTTACACTGACTTCATTTTCAGGAGATATTACCACATACTTCATCAGCATATGGGATTTTTATCAGATAAAAGCTGCTCGATTAAAAGGGTATTCACCAGCTGCATCTCTCCCCAGAATACTAGCTTCCTATTGGCTGAGAGCATTCCCATCATGGCTTTTCTTTAAAGTAGAGAGCTCGATGTGCAGATCTGTTCCTCCCCACACCCTGCTTTATCTCCCAGAATGCATCTGAACACATAAACATCAATATTAGCAGTTTAGTGGTGAACAGTTGTTGGGAAAGTGATCTTAAAACTCTAAAGGACACCTCCACGTCCCTCTAATTAAAACTTAACCGCCCAACCAAGGCGATGTGAGATAGGAAGGGGGAGAAAAAAGGCTTATTTAGCATTAACATAAAAACAAACAACCGCATATATATATGCAAATGAAGGAAGGGCAAAAGCAGGATGCCGGGAGCCATCCGCCATAACTCACACTGATGGCCTTTAAGTGAGAAATCGCCTTCGAAAAAATGTCCAATAAGAAAGTGGGAATGATGCACCTGTCGCCCATCTGACTAATGAGCCAATCAGGTTGCAAGGACAAGAAGCACATCCGGGTAGCGGTGCTGGCCTGGAGTGTCACTTGGCACAGAATGCACTCATGATTCCACGACAGTGAGGATTTAGGAGCCTGCGATCATATGGAAATGGTCCACAAAGGCAACATAACATCTTAAAAACATTAAAGCTGCAATAGGAAGTGATTTACACGTTGTAACATTAGCAGGGCTCAAACCAGAAACGGCAAGAACCTGAACATGAATGTTCTGGAGGCTTCCCTGAGATAGAATACTGCATGAGCGACAATGACGACAGCTTCGTCTCCTCTCTTCCGTCCGTCCACGAGCCGCTCAGAGCAGCTTTAATCCCATATCTTCATGAAAAAACAAACAAACACTGGCACTGAGTCGCGCCTTAAAAATGACAATGATTTACATTTCAACATAATGCTCTCTGTCGGCTGTTATTGTGACAAAGTGCCGCATGTATCGCTTCCAAATGAAAGTGGGTGTTCTGTTATGCGTGCGACAAAGACACTTGGACGAACCTGCCATCCTCTCCTTTTTCTTGTAAATGAGCATGGGAAATCTATTTATGTCCTCCTACAGGATACTGCTGAAATAAGGAGAGGCTTTTGGCTTATTGGGAGGCAGCAAGCAGCGAGATGAGCCCCTGTGACGATGTATAGAAAGAAAGAGCGATGAAGAGGGACGGAGGAAGAAGCGGGCAGCACTCGAGGCGATGCGGGAAAAGCAGCGAGAAGTCCAAACACAAAGCCGGCGCATGAGGGATGGGGAGAAGCGCTCTCTGCGGATGATCTGCCGCTCTGACAACACCTGGCCCAGGAACAAACTAGAGGCTTGTCTAGATGCGAGGTAGAGTGGGATAAAAAAAAAAAGCCTGAGGCCTGTATCCCCCCACCCCCTTTCGTCTGTAAGCCATGGGGTTGAGGATAGAGATGGAGCGACAAAGTTGAGACGCAGACATGCAGATGAAGAAGGGAAAAAAATAAGGAGTGTTTTTGGAATGTGATAGCAGCTAATCCAGCTCAGACGAGGCGCTGCGGGGATGAAGGGCTGGCAGCCGTAGTTCTAGTGGAGGCTGATGGCCACTAGTTCACACCTCTGCTTTAAGAAACTCTGTTCTTCTAATCTAAACCGAGCCAGGTGGGTTTCATTATAGAGATGCCACTGTTCAGCTACTGCAACTTAGACATTCACTCTCACCCACTTTTCTGTCTGCACACGAACACACACACACACACACACACACACACACACACACACACACACACACACACACACACACACACACACACACACACACACACACACGCTCCCCATAAGCCACCCAATTTTACTTTTGCTTTTGACTCTCCTTCTCCCCTCCCAAAGGGACGAGTGAGGATGAGCATCACTGTGTCTGCCTCTCTTTTTACTGCTGGTGCAGCTGGAGAGGCACACACACACACACACACACACACACACACACACACACACACACACACACACACACACACACACACACACACCAGTACAGTATTTGATGGTGTTGACTTTTCTCTTGTGCTCTGTTTTAATTCTCATTTTATTTTGAAACTCTCTGGATGAGGTCAAATCCTTCAACGTGTAAACTGTTAATCCTAATTCACGTCTTCCCCTTGACATCACCATAAAATCACAAAGCTGCCCTATTAAAAGCCCTACACCTAAATTGATAATTATTTTCTGATATTGATACCACATTCTAATAAATATGATGAATCAATTGCGTGTGTATTAATACACTGCAAGCTCCTTATTGTTAAATATTAATACATGTTGGTGGAATGTGTGTGATCCATAAATGTGTGCGCATATCTAGGCCACCAGGACGCAACAGTGAGAATATGTCGTATGAAATTACAGCCAGCTATATGAAAGATTTGATGAGGCGTACATCCCTATTGTAGGAAACTTGTAAAAAATATGTGGATCTGATCAATTGGTCAATAAAAATTATAAAACGATAACAAATAGAGTAAATTAATTATAACGGATTGTATTATAGGCCTCTATTGTGGTAAAGGTGTGTGCACCCACGTGGATCAACGTAGTGTAGAGTGTAGAGTTTAAATAATATTTAATAATCAGATAATTGTATGCACGCTATCCAGCACAATGGGAAAGTGTAGCGATCGGCGCATAATTTCGCACTGCGAGCCTGCATGCATTTTTAAATATGAATGCATGCTCCTGCAAAGGGTCCAGCGTCCTGTGGACGAGATACGGAAGCCCCTCAGGTCACAATTTAACAGGAATAAACCCCATTCTAACAGTGATGAGACGCGGTGAGAGGACTGGCGCTCTGACCGCCGCTGCCTGCGCGAGGGTGTGTGCGTGTGTGTGTGTGTGTGTGTGTGTGTGTGTGTGTGTGTGTGTGTGTGTGTGTGTGTGTGAAAGCCACCACTAGTCGCCCCCAGTGCTCTTCAGTCTCCACTCTCCCTTCTCACCGCAGACTGAACGTCACGTCCGCACTTGAACTTGAGTTTTCTCCCATTGTAGAAGCCAGAGAGCCGCACAGAGCCGCACACAGCCGCACACTGCCGCACACTGCCGCACACTGCCCGGGGATGCGGGACTCTGCGCGAGCACAAAGACAAGAGAGGGTGGCAGTCTGTCCTCACACCAGCACCGGGCTTTGACTTCCACAGTGAACGCGTAACCCGCCCGCCCGGCTGCGCTGCCAGTGCAGCAGAAGAAGTGCCCACCACTTGGCGACTCCCAGAGAAGTACCGAGGAGGACGTTGGATTCCTGTTTGACACACTTTCAGACGTTAATTGGCGTCATTTCACCTGCTTTGTCCGGACAGGGACGCGCTGTGTCCAGGGTGGCCGGAGAGTGGACACAAGTAGTGACTGTCCATCCGGAGCTGGCCGCCGACCTCCCGCGCCGCGCCGCACTTTACTCCAACAAACTCCGCTCCCTTTTCCGCTCTTTTCTGACAGAAGGTGTGACGGCTGCGGAGGTAGAACCGGACTACGCTCCCGCTCCACCGAGGCTCTCCTGCGCACTGAACTCCGACCGGCGACCCGGCCGCCCCGCGCCGCGCCACGGCCGCTCACCGCAGAGCGCCGGAGCCGCTGCTCGCTGCAGGGAGACCCGCCGCGCAGGGGTCAATTCAAAGGGCCACATTTGGGGCCAGCGCAGAGTGGTCAGTTTGGAGTGGCCAGCCAGCGGACGGTTTTTGGGGCCAGTTTGCGGCCGGTATACACGAGCAGCAGCAGGAGGAGAGCCGACCCTTCCAGCGCCGCTCTCCGGGCGATGCCAGTGTAAATGCCAGGGCGATGTCCCGACGCAAGCAGGGGAACCCGCAGCACCTGTCCCAGAGAGAACCCACGCGTAAGTATCCGGCACACATCCACACGCACAGCGCACAGCCCGCCTCTCCTCTCCGCTGGCACCGACACGCTGAGCTGCTTTTTACCTGGATGATCGCTGCGTGAAAAATAACATGTTCTGACTTGGAGCGGAAAGTTTGTCGAAGTCCGTCCTGGAGGCCATGCGCTCCTCTCCTGGTTCACTGGCACAATTAGATAAAGGCCATAATGTACTTAACTGATTATTAGGGTCTATACATAGCCCGCTATTATTAGAGCACATTTACACATCGGCAGAAATGAGGGAAAGTCTGAGCTGATTTCTCCCTGCAAGTCAAAAGAGAGAGGACTTCTTTATTATTTCGCTTTTACTTTGAATTTAATTAATAACCAGCGTCATAACCAAATTGAATATTACTCTTCAATTTCAACTGAATACAAAAATATAATTCTCCTCTCCATCAATTTAAATCAGAAATAAAATACTTTTTTACGCTTTTTTTATAAGCAGATGTCGTTCCTTCCCAAAGAGCATATTAAACACAGCTCTGTTTAGATCGTTCTATACTACATGAACACACACACACACACACACACACGCACACACACACACACACACACACACACACACACACACACACACACACACACACACACACACACACACACACACACACACACACACACACACACAAATAAGTCAGTTATGATTTAATTTAATTCGAACAAATTATTTTCGCATTTTGCCTAAAGACCACGGCCGATAATTTATTTGAACATATGAGCCAACTACTAAACTTCCTTATAGCGCCGCGCAGGGAAGTGATGGATCCAGTCCTTGCAGCGGCAGAGCTGCTTCTCGCGCGCCGCGGCAGAAGCCTCGCAGCGCGCTGGACCTGGAGAGGCGCTCCTCTTCTCCGGTCACCGCGTCTCTGATGACACGTTCCTGCCTCGTGCCAGCCTGTTTGTCCCGTTCCATGTTTTTCTGCTGCGTGGCTGCAAAGCTTCTACTTTGTAATATTAATGCTCGGTTTGGATTATTTAATACCCTGCACGCCTTGACAGAAACATTCCAGGGTTTGCCCACAAGCAGTTAAGCAGAGTGAGTTAGTGACGGCATTTACGGCAAACACGTTGACATGAAGCAGATATTATAATAATGTGGAGTATTAATACGATGTTAAAGGAACGGAACGGTCGCGAGAAAATACATTGGATATTTTAGAAAGAGAAACACTCACCTTTTTGTATGTCATATGCCAAACCTAAATTAGGCAAAAGATGAAAAGAGCAAACGCATCGCTCTTCCTCCTTATTTAACGCAAACACTTCATCTTTTGGCGCGGACATTTTTGCCGCTAAACTTCTCAGCAGTGATATTTTCTCCTGGCCTCAGATGAGTTTTTCAGCTGCAGATGTGCTGCAGCTGCGGAGTCCTGACAGCAGCAGCGAGCTGCATGCAGGAGTTCAAGTCTCAGCAGCAGAAGGGACACCGTGAGGACAAAGCTGGCAAACTGCTATTGATTTACAACAGGTGCAGTGAAGTCTCACTCAGAGATGCTTTTCAAATGCTGCTCAGTCACATTCAGTTCTGCTCCTCTCTTTACTCGGCTGGAGGTTATTTGGAAAGACTTGTCTTGAAGCCTGTGGGATCAGATCTCTTGTGTCATGTGCACTTCAGTGGCCCAGTGCGTACAATGGAGCGCCGTTACAATGTAACAAGGTAACAGCATATTTCCAGGAGAGACTCGGCTCTGAGTCCTCCGGTCTTGGGCCTGCTGGGTGCCTCACTCTTCAGGCTCAACCTAAAGAGCATGCATGTGGCTCACACTCAGATCCTCTCCTGACAAGTGCAGATGTGATTGCTTAACAGCTGCATCGTGTGTGAGGCCGGCCGTGTGCTCGCTTACTTTAGAACTGGGTCACCGTCACATCGTCACGGCCCGTATTAGAAGTGATTCACACCATGGGACAGACAGGTAACGGGCCTCCAGAAGCTAAAAGAGCTTCCTGTTTGTATTGTAACCAAGCTGCTTTAAGGTCACTGTGTGTGTGTGTGTGTGTGTGCTCATGAGTGTGTGTGAAGTGTAAAATGCAGTCGTCGTGTCCACAGAGCAGGTTTGACCCGCCTGTCTGATTTATCACCATTCAGGCGGCAGCACGGTTCTATATATTCCATAATTTATGTGTAAGAGATGCTCGGCAATTTAGTATGCTTGAGTACACACACACACACACACACACACACACACACACACACACTTATATATGTGTATGTTGTCACATGGATACACCCCCCCCCCACACACACACACACACACCAACAATACTCATAATTCTTCTCAAGCGGTCAGGTCATAAAATCCCACTGACCTATGTTTTAATCTGAGCACTTTTTATTTGGATTTCACAACATGATGCATTACAGTCCAACATATTATATTGTGCATTAATTAAATAAGCTCTGAGAAGGAGGAACAGAGGAGAAGATGAAGAGCTCCTCCACCTCGTTTGTCTTTTGTTGGCGATAAGAATTGTTTGGAATGTTGAGACAGATTCCTTAGCTTTTTAAATGCACGTTGACAGTTGCCTCAGTTGTAATGCAATATTCATACACTCAAAAAATAAGAGATATTGAAGCCCACATTGCACACTTCTGTTTTCTGAAAGCTTAAAATTATTCTCGAATTCATCTTCTTCTCTTTCTGATCATCTTTGTGGTGTGAACAGATAAACAGGCAGCGGTGGAGATCCGTATATTTGGGTGCAGGTTTTGGCATCGCCACGTCCAGACAGTTTGCACCCGAAGGGGCAGACGTGCGTCTGCTTCTCATTCACTGCAAATAACCTCCAAGAGGCGGATTTAGCGTGAAGAGACGCAAACAGGACGAGAGCTCCCATTGTACACACACACACACACACACACACACACACACACACACACACACACACACACACACACACAGAGAGCTCCGTGTAATTGCAATCGCCCACTTGAGATGCATGTTTCCCTTTGGCTTGTCAAATAGCCGTGCACCCTGCTGGGGCTAAGTCTTTGTCACTGAGAGAGAGAGAGAGAGAGAGAGAGAGAGAGAGAGAGAGAGAGAGAGAGAGAGAGAGACTCCTAACTTCTTCATAAATGAGTCGTATTAAGTGTTGCAGCTGATTGTAATGAATACATAATGATATGCCTAATCGTCATGTCATTCATTATTTTAAATACATGTCCTCCGTATTGTAGAGACTTTAGTTCACTGAGATGAACAACACACAGTTTTCATTGCAACTAAAGGAATAGTCGCAATTAAAACAATTGACAGATGTGTTTTGTACAGAACATCCAGCAAATAGTTTGAGAAAAACACATTGTTATGGACATTTTCTATTTCAATTTATTTGTAAAGCCATGGACAACAAAATATAATTGTATTCACCACTGTAGGTAGGTGAAAAAATATATGTGTATGCTATATTGGATAACATGGTCCTTTAGATGCCAGCTGTGGTTATTTCTGGTTTGAGAAGAACACAACAAATACTTAGTTTCATAAATGTTCATACATGCAACATACAGAGTGAGGCTCCTCAACACGTGTGTGTGTGTAACGAGTGTTTCCAGTTCCAGAGCATGCCGTAACTCATTGTGTTCATCAGCAAGCTGTACACACTCTCCCACTACTGATACTACAGCACACACACTCACACACACACACACACACACGCACGCACACACACACACACACACACACACACACACACACACCATAGCCTGCATTCCAGAGTGTTGGTTTGCTCAGCTGAGGCTTGGTGAGCTGTCTGTCTGTCAACGGCTCACCTTCAACACCACACATCAATCCCCAACACACACACACACACACACACACACACACACACACACACACACACACACACACACACACACTCTCTCTCCCTCTCCTCGGCCGTGTCCCTGTCTCTCTCCCTCTCCCTGCTAGGGGGAGCTCTCAGGCTGTCAGTGCGGCGCTGGCTCTGCCAATGAGACGAGTAGCTGGGTGCAAACGTGTGTGTGAGTGTGTGTGTGTGTGTGTGAGTGTGTGTGTGAGTGTGTGTGTTAATCAGATGACATCAGCGCTGAAAGACCACATTCACTTCTTAACTGTCAACACCTGCACACTCGGTACTTTACTGTCTCTGCACTCACTTTTTATTCACATCAGACAGTGGCTGACTGTATGTGTTCAGCATAGAGCGATAGTAGAATACATTGAATATGTTTATATAAATATATATATATATATATATATATAATGTATTCTAGCTTTTGTAAATGATTGGACTAAATGACTTTTTCTGTTTTGTGTGTGCGTTTAGCTTTATTTCTGTTCAGAGTATTTGTTGTCAGTTTTGTTTGAAGATATCAACTCTTTTAGTTTAATTACATTTTGTAAACTGCTAAAAATATTGTCTATGCTGAACAGCAATGAGAGCATATTAACTCTAGATAAATCAAATTATTACGTACTGTTATTCATTTGTAAATGGTTTATTACGAAATCATAAGATATGTGATGCTATAGAATTATATTATTTTGGAGCTGCTCTGCTCTGTTTGCTCTGTGATTCTGAGGAGCGCTTGCTGCCGCCCGCAGCACCTCTCGGGCGGGTGGCTCTGTGCTTACTCACACTCTCCTCCCTTCTCTAGTTTGAATCTGTATTGTCAAATGTTAGTCCAACTGCTACCGCCATCAAACTGAAACACACGTGGAGGATGAGCTGCACATGTCTGATCACTCCCACGTCTGCTGCTCGACGCCGTAATCCTGACGGGCCGCAGCGGTAAACAGGTTTTCCTCTGAAATCAGGTCAAATCTGAAAATAGGCTGCGAGTCATAACAGTGGAACGATTATTCTCAAGCATTCCTGCTATTTCTGCTTGTGAAGGCATTTGTTTAATTACTGGAGCGCCAACATGTATGTTTCAGTAGAATGAATGCTTCTGAGTGGTGGTGCCCTTCCTGTCCCGTGATAGCTGGCGGTAGAGAGGTGACAGGAAATGAGCTGAAAGCGAGGAGACGACATGCAACACGACTCAAAGCGGGGCTTCCCCCCGCGCCCCAAGACATGCACTCACACCAAGGAACACGTTGTAGTCAACGCTCTACAGTTTTTTACAAGAGGAAAATTTCTCCAAAAAATAACAAGATAAACGAATGACTTTGAATACTGAACAAATTATTAATGCTAAAAAAACACGACTCAATAAAATGACTTGAGCTAATGTCTCACTCCTAACCCGAGATGTCACTGTGACGTAGTGACCAAGGGGTACAAGAAAATATTAGAAATACTAGAAAAGTGGAGCCTGACTCCTCATAGCACATCATGCAGTGTGTACAGCATCACTGCCACCAGGGATCTTCTCTGGAATCTGCCTTTGTTTAAAGCATTTGGAACATTTCAGAAGCCAATTGGACATTTTTAAAAGTTATGTTTAACAAAAAAAGAGTAATTTTAACCTCCAGATCAAAAGTGTTGAGAAAGATGAGCTATAGTGAGCAGCTGTCAATGCAGTGTGTGTGTGTGTGTGTGTGTGTGTGTGTGTGTGTGTGTGTGTGTGTGTGTGTGCGTGTGTGTGTGTGTGTGTGTGTGTGTGTGGTAACCATATTCGGCTTTGGAGAAATGTGGAGGTGTGGCTATGGCTTTGTGGGCGACTAATAAAGTGTGTCCATGCCGAGAGTGCCGACTCTTCTGATCTGCGTGAGAGAGAGAGTGTGTGTGTGTGTGTGTGTGTGTGTGTGTGTGTGTGAGTACCGTGCAGTCTCAGCCACAAGCATTTCATCTTGATTCCAGCCCTTGCATGTGTATCTGTGTGTGGTTGAGGAAGCAGTAACAGTAAAGTCAAGTTATAGTTTCCATCAAGTCTTTAAAGACCTTTCTCCTTCTGGGAGACTTTTGTAGGCTTTCATCAGTCAAAATGGGAAAAGATCATGAAAACATAAAAATCTATTGAAGAGAGGGGAAAACAAATATTTGAGAAGCAGCTTGCAGCTAATATGCTATCTCATTTGTGTGTGTGAATATTGTGAGGCTTGTGTGGAGAGCGTGAAGGGTGGAGATGGATTAGCAGCACAGAAGAGAGAGACCCGGAGACGGGAGCTGCTCACAGAAAACTTCTCCTTGGCGACAGGAACTCGCAGCCCCGGGAGTTTAGCTCCTTAAATACCTGTTGCTCTCCCGTTCCTGCACACGCTGTAGATGGCGTGTGTTATTTTTGAGCGGTTCATTTTTAGACGTTCCGTTTCCTTTGATTTTTTTGTTCTTCTTCAGCCTTGGTTAACTGAAATCCTATTAGCGCTCACCCGGGCCTTATTAGGTAAATCAGGCAAAGTGACGCTTTTTCCTTTGCGTCTGTCATTTGCAAACACACACACACACACACACACACACACACACACACACACACACACACACACACACACACACACACACTGAAACGGGCTCTGGCTGTGGACATGTAGGTGTTTACAGTTTATTTATGAGCATTCGTGCACACAGATCTGCATTTAAGTGTAAATATAAATATTTTTCTGTGGTTTGAAAATAATCAGACTCAGTTGATCAGTGTGCCTTCACTGTATATTTGAGGTTGGGCTGTCTTTTTTTAATAAAAAATCATATTATGGGACTCATGAATCTCTGTGATGAAGTGAAGTCCCGTCAGCACGAGTGTAGCTGTGGACGTTTGTTCCAGGTCAGCTCACTGCTTTCATTCTCTATGTTTATTAGAGGATACACTCTGCTGTATATGGCTGTTCACTTCAATAGCGGACAGATGGCTGCAGCCTGCAGGCCACACACACACACACACACACACACACACACACACACACGACGTACACCATGATGTACACGTGCACATGCAAACGATGGGACACATCTCATGCACACATGCAGTGGGTGTGTGGGGATGTGGGCTGACAGATCTCAGGCCTGCACACCTGCGCACACACACACACACACACACACACACACACACACACACACACACACACACACACACACATGCTTCCTGTAGCCGTAGAAACATAACTAAACTAAAAAACTATTGTATATTATACATTTGGCATAGAAAGCTTTAACCAAAGGAAGAGCATCCTTATCTCGATTGGCCTGAAAGTTTCATTAAAAATTATGTTGCCAAAGCATCAAAATAAAAAGTAGATATTAATATTACAATGCAAACATTAACATAACAATACATTTTTATACTATAATGACATATGTACTGTATTACAATTGCATTTCCACTGTGCCTCAGGTTGTGGCATGAGATACATATTGGGCATCTCTCTCTCTCTCACACACACACACACACACACACACACACACACACACACACACACACACACACACACACACACATTTTTCATATATATATTTAGGTGTAGCTTGGTTAACTATATATAGTCATAAAAATTACAGACTATCATTATAGTCTCCTTTTTTGAATTTTAATTGTGGTACTTCTCGCAGTAAAATATGCGCTTGTGTCCTATATGATTTACTATAACTTCATAATCATAGTTTATAACCTGGACTTTATTATATTCAATGTTTGAAACCCTCCATCAGGTGCAGATAAATCTGAGGGGTCAGAGGATGATTTCGGATACTGCCTGGTTTTCGTATTATAATTGTTTTACACGTTTTTGTGTAGTTTCTCTACCGTCCTATCGCATTATTTTTAAATGGTAAAATTCCCTTTTTGGTTGAACCTACCTACAGTATGCTGCTTTGTGTGCTTCATTTAAAGTGGATACCACCAAACAAGGTCAGGAATCAATGACATGCTCGACATATTTGCAGAGGCGTTGGGTTTTGGTTTAGTGGGGCAAATGGTAGCAGAAAAATATGGTTTTAGTGGTAATGAGAAATCAATATTAACACCTGACAAAAAAATCCCCTGCTGCTGTTATTTATCTTTATTCTACAATTTAACATCAGTGGCTGATATAATAATTTTAAAATGTTGTTTCATTAGTGCTGGGCTCGAGAGGCAGCGATGTGGGGATAGCCCCTCACTCCCAATGTCAAGTGCCTGAGTGCATGCAAACAATACGCATCCAAAGCCTCTGGCAGGGAAACCGGATCGGACACGTTTGGCGCTGAGTGGGGCTAATCGCCTGAAGCTGCTCTGCAATTTGATTGGCTATTTGCCAAATACTGTTGTCGTCATTTGGTCCTATATTGGCAGAAGTTACTATTTATTTTTATTATGAATTTGTATCAGTGTCTCAGTGTTTTAACAGTAATGAACTCGGTACAATTTAATGTCCATAGCATGGGGTCTATATAACCCAGCATATTATAGTGTGTCATGTGTTTCTACATGTATATATATATATTCAGAAACACATTCGTGCTTTTCAAACTAAAGGAACCACTGATACAGATAAAGGATCATTTCTCTTCCCTTACTCTTGAATTATTCTTCTTTTTTCCCTCAGAAAAAAATACGCAGCCTTTTAATTCAAATAAAAGTTCCAAAGTATTGAAAATGATTGGACGTCTCTAAACAACCAGATAAGCAATTTAATCAAACTGAAGCCTTTTGATAGAAGCTACTGGTACACAGGACACACACACACACACACACACACTCGCAGTGTTATGTCATCTCAGTGTTATGTCCCACTCATACATTTAGTCAGTCGAAGGAATTCAAACCTGCTTCTTTTTAATTTTCTGGCTTTCCAAAGCTAAGCAACGTGAGGATCAAACAGCATTAATCTGACGTGTCTCTTCTGGTTTTCTTGTTGACAGCAGAGGTCGAGCTCCCAGATGGCGGCCTGCTCTCCGACTCTCTTTCCCTCCACCCGCTCCACCCGCTCCGCCTCCCTCCCCACCCGCTGGAGCCTAGTCTGGCCCACGCCCTGCCGCCCGGCCTCCACGCCGACCATGACTTGCTGACCTGCGGCCAATGCCAGATGACCTACCCGCTGGGGGACATCCTCCTCTTCATCGAGCACAAGAAGAAGCAGTGCCAAACGCCGCTGCTGGCCAATGGCTGCTATGACAAGATGAGCGACCGGAGAGGAGGAGGAGGGAGTCCCACTCTTCAGAGCCTTCATCACCCGGCGCAGCGGGGCGAGCTGAGGAAGGTGGTGCAGCCGGTGGAGATTGGCATCCAGGTGACACCGGAGGAAGAGGAGGAGGATGTGGGAAGAGGTGGGAGGCGAGAGAGGACGCCCATCAAAGGGATTTGCCCGAAGCAGGAAAACACAACGGCAGGTAGGCACAATAAAAACCCGCCCTTTAAATAAACAGTCCAGCTTTTGTATCACCCCAAATACAAATGACTTATATTACCAAATATGTAACTGCACATACACACACATGACTTACCTCTTCAGCTTCTGTGAGGCATCCGGTTGAGACTCACCCCATCCTCTCCAGCAAGAGAGAGAGAGAGAGAGAGTTGTTCATTTCATTAAAGGGAGGGGACAACAGAGAGAGAGTGAGGAGAAAGAAGGGAGAGACAGCACATTACCCACTCAAAGCCCTAAACCCACTCAAGGACTCGCCTAGTTGAAACAATTTGTGAAAAACGTGACAGAGACTCACCCCGACTCTCATGGAGGAATCCAGCCTAATCCATCTGCTTAAAAAGGTGAAAAGCTCATTAAAATTCAAATAAGCATAGGAGGAAAAAAAGAGGCCGGTTCCTCCCCATTCAGAGGGGGAAAGAAGCAGTTCAGCAGGAGAGCAGCAGTTATCTCTCAAGCCAAGACGCTGAAAGAAAACCAGAGGGGAAGAGCAGAGTATTTCAGTCTCTGACGAGAACTCCTCTCAGCTGTCCTGCCTCAGAGGTCACTGCCTCCTCAGAGGTCACTGCCTCCTCAGAGGTCACTGCCTCCTCAGAGGTCACTGCCTCCTCAGAGGTCACGGCCTCCTCAGAGGTCACTGCCTCCTCAGAGGTCACTGCCTGTAGAAGCACAACCTGCAGCTAAGAGCTCGACAGCAGCTACTCAACGACCAGCAGGAGCTAAAGCGAGTCACGAGTCAACGGGCAGATAGCAGCGTGTCATATTGAACAAGACGTTTCTCTCGTTGGACATGTGACTGTTTATGATCATGTGGCTCTTCCACCGCTCATACTGATAACCTCAAGGTCAGAAGCCTTCACTTAAATGAAGTTATTTGTGTCCAGCCTCGAGAAACAAACACACAGGACTACTCATGTCCATGTTGTACTTGTTCACCATGGTTGATGTTAAGCCTCTTCACATCAACCAGTACATATACCAGTAATGTGTTGTCTATGTTGTCTATAAACCAAGTCAAATCGGATTAAGACAGAATAATAGCATTGATTGGTCGTAAGTATTTTTGTGAATGTGGGAACTTGGCAGAGTAACAATAACAAAAATAAGTAAAATGATTATATATTTTTCATTTATATATATATATATATATATATATCATCTGCTAGAAGTATTGATCTCCATTCAGCAGCACTCCTGGTTTGTCGTTTCAAAGATGTGCGTACAATCTGCCTACCAACATAACTCCTCACCTGTCGGAGAGGCTGCAGGTGACGCTCTGACTGCCAGGATCTGGATGTCAGTAAAACACTGTTTGGTCCTGAACTTCTTTAATATTTCACCTGGCTGTTCCTGCGCAGCTCTCCTCTGAAAGCACGCCACTTAGGTTCTAACGGGCGCCGGCTTCACAGCTAATGCTTCACAATCTCAGCTGCAGGAGTTTGCAAATAGCTCTGATACAATCCAGAGTGTCTGCAGCGCTGCACTCAAGCACATTAATTGATTGGCGTTGGTCACGTTATTAGGTCGGCATTATTCAAATTTATGTGCATAAGTATTTTTACCCCCGTGCTTGAATGTTTGCCATATATCTAACTGTAGTCCTCCTATGAAATCAACTCCACATGTGCAGCGATAGAAGGCTTGAAACTGTAATTGCACAATATTTCCTCTTAACAGAAAGCGCAATAATTTTCACATTAAAAGCCAAAACATATTAGCGGCTCAATTGGACGTGCACTGCAGCAACTGTAAACTATATTGCTGCAATAACATTTTATGTTTAAAAATTACCCTCGGTATTTCACAATTTCCACATGAAATATGGCCAACTAGCACCTTATTAACACAAGGTGAGGACAGACGGGTTTATTAATGGAGCCGGAGTTTAATTTGGTGAGAACACGCTCAGCCCTGCTCATAATCAACGGGGACTGAAATATGACAGGTGGAATTTTCTCTTTGTAAATCCGATCGAGCTTTTCTTCCAGTAGAATTTTCCACCTTCCACTGAGGGAGAGGAAGAGGGTGTCAGCTCAGAACACAACTGGTGACGGCGCTCCAGAGCTCCGCTGCTGTGTGGCTCTGCTCTCAAGCTTTCTCACTTCCTTCACTTCTTCTTGGAGTGGAAGTCATGTATTCACACACACGACGGTTTAAGGAAGGATCCATTTTGATCAGGAACTAGTCATTGTTAAACGATGCACATATGTTTAAATATTGTGTAAATAAGTACTGGGAGTGCTGTGTATCCCTAAACCATCAAAGAGACATCAAACAGTATCATTCACCAAAAGGATGTCAGAGTTTAGCATCTCATATTTTACAAAACTTTCTGTTTTCTGGTCGTAAATGATCGCCATCCAGGTTTGCAGGAGGCCACTGTGTGTCTGCATATCACCACATAATCATAATCACAACACACACCAACACACACCAACACACACCGCCCTCAGGCAGCTTTGATCTCTCGAACACCTGGGGAAGGACTCTTCTACCTGGACATTCATCCACATGTCACCCTCCTCTCCTCTCCTCCACTTGACCCAGTCAGCCCACAAACACATCTCTGTCAGGGCTTTTTTTGGTGAAAATAACCTACATAATAATACTATATATTGGAATTATTTATTGAACTTAATTGTTTTATTTATATATATATATACATATATATATATATATATATATATATATATATATATATATATATATATATATATATATATATGTATATATATATATATATATATATATATATATATATATGTATATATATATATGTATTGATTGTAATTGTTTTGTATATATATATATAAAACATATTATAATATATAAACACAATAAATAATTCCATATTGTCTTTGGTATTTTTGTCATATACAGATATCAACTCACAGACACACACACACACACTCGCACGGACGCACACACACATGGCCGTATAGTTTTGAAAAGCTCAAATATGATGACACCCTTTTAATCTGACAGAGCCATTTGACAGGCTATGTGTGTGTGTGTGTGCCTGTGTGTGTGTGTGTGTGTGTGTGTGTGTGTGTGTGTGTGTGTGTGTGTGTGTGTGTGTGTGTGTGTGTGTGTGTGCCAGCTGTCTAGCGCTACCTTTGCTTTTAAATCTTTTTTTTCCAAGACTCTTTATTTAGTTTTCTGTCACATTTTATGGTTACATGAACACACCGAGACAAGGAGCTCACACACACACACGCACGCACGCACACACACACACACACACACACACACATACACATACACACACACACAAAGTAGATTATTGGACGGAAAAAGATAATCATTAATTTGCATAATTTCAAACAGGACGAGTAAGATACAAGAAAAAACACACTTAATGAAAAAAGCAAGAGGGCATGTTTGAATGTTATGTAAACATTCTGCACTTTGGACACACACACATCTTCAATAAATAATGATGAGCACAGTGGCGTGTCCCTAAAATATTTACCATATGCTTATTTATCTTCCAAATGAAACTGCACAAAGACTTAACAAAGGGCTCCGGCACAGTGTGTGTGTGTGTGTGTGTGTGTGTGTGTGTGTGTGTGTGTGTGTGTGTGTGTGTGTGTGTGTGTGTGTGTGGTATAACAGCCCGTACTTTAGAGGCATTACGGTGCCCGCTGCTCATGTTTTTTTGCGTTGTTTCAATAAAGCTGGGAGGCCTCTCGGATGGAGCGGGGCCTTTTTGAAGTGGTAATTACTTTGGTTGTATCGCTGCTCTCTCTCTCTCCCTGTCTCTCTCTACCTCGCTCGCCCTCTGTATCCTGTGTGCTTTTGGCTAGTTTCAGTTTGGGTGTTTGTGTGTGTCTGTGTTCACACACAGTATGATGCATTTTTAATAGGGCTGAAAGGATGTGGACGCTCACACACACATACACAACACACGCACACACACACAAACACCACACACACACGTACACAAACACCACACACACACACACACACACACACATCAAAACTATGCTTGCTCTTTGAGTCTTGAACAGTCACTTGAAAAATGTAATTTATTACTTACTCCTTGCAATGACATAATCTTTCCTCATGGCTCCACAGCACTATCCATGCCATTGCTCGTCATTCCTTTCTGTTGCATGGTGGTGGTGTTCCTTCTCACCGCTCCAAAGCTGGCACGCCCTCGTCTCCGTATCAAACCACAAAACATTTGAGCTACTGACTGACATGTGTCTGAAGAACTGGGCATCGAACTTCTAGCTATCAGCTTCTGAAAGCTCCCGTCAGCTTTCTAACCTTGGGACTTCTTCTTTGATCGGATCGTGACTTATCTTTAGGGTTTTATTCAGACAAAGGCTTCATCTGATGCATGAGCATGATTTGTATGTTTATTTTCAAAGGTGTTGTTTTGGTATCGGTACAGGTATTGGTGCTATACTATATGGAGACCAGAACTATGATATATGGAGACCAGAACTATACTATATGGAGACCAGAACTATACTATATGGAGACCAGAACTATACTATATGGAGACCAGAACTATGATATATGGAGACCAGAACTATGATATATGGAGACCAGAACTATACTCTATGGAGACCAGAACTATACTATATGGAGACCAGAACTATACTATATGGAGACCAGAACTATGATATATGGAGACCAGAACTATGATATATGGAGACCAGAACTATACTCTATGGAGACCAGAACTATACTATATGGAGACCAGAACTATACTCTATGGAGACCAGAACTATGATATATGGAGACCAGAACTATACTATATGGAGACCAGCACTATGATATATGGAGACCAGAACTATACTCTATGGAGACCAGAACTATGATATATGGAGACCAGAACTATGATATATGGAGACCAGAACTATACTCTATGGAGACCAGAACTATACTATATGGAGACCAGAACTATACTCTATGGAGACCAGAACTATACTCTATGGAGACCAGAACTATACTATATGGAGACCAGAACTATACTCTATGGAGACCAGAACTATACTATATGGAGACCAGAACTATACTCTATGGAGACCAGAACTATGATATATGGAGACCAGAACTATGATATATGGAGACCAGAACTATGGTATATGGAGACCAGAACTATGATATATGGAGACCAGAACTATGATATATGGAGACCAGAACTATACTATATGGAGACCAGAACTATGCTATATGGAGACCAGAACTATACTCTATGGAGACCAGAACTATACTATATGGAGACCAGAACTATGCTATATGGAGACCAGAACTATACTATATGGAGACCAGAACTATGCTATATGGAGACCAGAACTATACTCTATGGAGACCAGAACTATACTATATGGAGACCAGAACTATGCTATATGGAGACCAGAACTATACTATATGGAGACCAGAACTATGCTATATGGAGACCAGAAATATACTCTATGGAGACCAGAACTATGATATATGGAGACCAGAACTATACTATATGGAGACCAGAACTATACTATATGGAGACCAGAACTATGATATATGGAGACCAGAGCTATGATATATGGAGACCAGAACTATGATATATGGAGACCAGAACTATGATATATGGAGACCAGACCTAGCAGGTCTGTTTGTGGCTGTACCGATTTGAAGCTGGGTGTCCCGAGTCTTGTTTTCAGAGCTTACGTAGACGATCATTTCTGTCCCACTAGTTATTATAACTTAAACCAATATTTAAACATAAATAATGATCCATGCGTCTGAACTCAACCCTGTCTTTCTGACAGAAGCTGTCAGTGCGCTAATGGTTATCTGTCATGCCGAGGACACAGTGGTCTCCTCTAAAGAGTCCAGGAGGCTTCCTCCTTCCTTCATTAAGTTCAGAACAGGAATGAGGCAAATGTAGGTGCGTTCTGCATCTACTGAAAGATGACATTTATGTCACGATGTAAGAGATATTAAGACAGCCAGTCAACAATATACAGCAGTCCACATAGCTGGCAGCCTGCTCTTGTGCACACCAACACATATCCTTTTGATTAGTTTTAAAACTAAAAGCTGGACTGTGTCTGTTGTTGTCTGTATGAGTTTCCCCACTGGGGATTAATAACGCTTTCTGATCTAATAATACAAAAAGGTATCTGACCATCAATACTTATATTTCACCAACACAATCCTTGTGTTTTGTTTTGTACAGATTTATAATTGCTGGATTCTTGCCAACAAAACATAGTTTTTCCTCTCTGTGCTGTAAACGTGCACTTTTTCCCATATACTCACATTGGGAAAGATATTGAGGTAAATCAACTTCCCAGTACAAACGAATGTAAATCATTAGGCTCCAGAAGTTGTACAATACGCTAATAGCTGAATCAGAGGTATTGTCCTTCCATTGTTCATGTGTCTGGGCCGAGGGCTGGAGGCGGGACTGAAGATCTATTCTGATCTGAACTGTAGACTGAAAGTCAAACTTTTTTGGCTGCATGCGCCACCTCCAGCACCTGCTAGCAGACTCAGTGAGATGTCACCCTCCCACCAGGTCACACTGCCTCTTCTTCTTCCTCCTCTCCATCCACTTCTATAGCTTTCCTCTGTGAATCCACACAGACCCTGAGAGCAGAGCAGCTGAGCCGTGAGAGACTCAGAGCTGGTCCAGACATGAAGAGACCTTACTAGAGCGTACAAAGGCATGTCGGCATCTCCTGTGCTTCTTAGCATTTTCAAAACCCCTTTTTGTGATTTTCTCCTCGTCGCCTCTCTCTGCCACGTTAATCACTTTGCATGCGCTCATTTAAATATTAAAATTGTCTTTAATCATCAAAGCCAGTGAGCATCATGCATATTCATGTCATCTTACCCCCCTCCCCCTCCATCCCTCCATCCCCTGGATCTCAGGTTCATTACTCTGCCGCGCAGCCATTAGCCACTTCCCTAATCACACAGTTTACACACACAGACTACAGGCACGCACACACACGAACACAGCTAGCCACCAGCACTAACCAGTGCTAATCCACTAACTAAACTAAACACACAGGCATCCCTCCAGTCTAAACTGAACGAGCAGACTTGTCATCCATCCCGACTGCTCGATGGCTGGAGCTGGGAGTATTTGTCAAGAGGCTCGATGAAACCCTAATTTGCATAATGACTTTGTAGTTCTGCATTAATAAAATTTGCATATGAAGCCGTGTTAATTACTCCTGATCAGCCTTTTTTGCATTCATGCATGGTAATTTTCGGCGACTTGCGAAAATTGATGTCCTGGCGTCAGGAATGAGATTGGTGGAGGAGGCTCTGAGTGTGTGTGTGTGTGTGTGTGTGTGTGTGTGTGAAGGTGGATGAAGACGGGGCGCAGATGATGAAGACGGGATTGCGGTGTTGGTGTGGTGTGTGTAAGGGGGGGATCCATAATTTAAAACAAATCTCCTGTAATTTTGGAGAGTAGAATGAGAGGCTATTCACTAAACAAGCACACACACACACACACACACACACACACACACACACACACACACACACACACACACACACACACACACACACACACACACACACACACAGTCACAGAGGCTGGCTGCCAGCCATCTGTGAATCTATTGTTTACTCTCAGTTCTTTATTTCAAACGGTACATCATTTATTTTGCACTTCTCAAACTGTGCTTTTATAAATTAGTTTTGGTTGTAAAAAGAATATGTTTTCTTCTTGGAGGTCTTTTTGCTGTAGTTAATGTGTGCGTGTGTTAGCATTGTGGTGGAATGTGGCGCAGCAGCATTTTTGATGAAACACCCCCCTAAATAGAGTCACCTCTGATGTGTGACCCTCAGAGGTCCCTGGACCCCACTTTGAGCACCACTTGGTTTAGCAGCTACTGAGACATGACGTTTACTTGGCTGCTTAAAAAAAACGTAATAGCTTTGGAAAATCAGCTTTCCTTTGATGAAAATGGCATCTAAGTGAGCGAAGGTTGATTTTAGAAGCTTTCCGTTTATTTAAAGCCTTTCCCTCAAGGACTAGCTCATTTAAATTCCCCACAGGGACGATCAGGTTTAACAAACCTCTGCTAAACCCAGTTAGAGGGGTTCTTCGTGGTTCCTCCAGAGTTTGGGCATTTATTCATTTATACATTTTTTCTTGCCGTTCTTGTGGCGCAGGCTTTGCATGCATGTGTCATGTGTGTTTTTCTTTAAAGGGAAAATAAATCTATATGGAAGCGGAGAGCTGTTGTGAAAAGTAGAGAAAAAGTGTGTTTTCTTGGTGCTCTGTGAATCATTCAAACGCAATGACAGAATTAGAGCCAGAGCAGCATGGAGAGTCCGGGGCGCTGGCCAACACAAAGACAGTTCCAACAGGACGGACATGAATCACAGGCAGTGCTGGATAAAGACTTGAGAGGTGATGAATGAGGAAGGGTCTTCTTTTTGGTCCCTTTCTCTCCATCATCGGGGTGGAGCTCACGAGTAACCTCTGCTCTGCTCCTCATGTCTTCATCATCGTCATCAGAGCGAAGGCTGTGCTTCAGTTCAGCCACGGTAGCTCATGCTAACCACCTAGCGCTTTCTTCTCTTATAAAACATTCATGCAAAAATAATGTCAAACATACTAGTTTTGGAACTGGCATACACTATTATTTATATTTTATTTTTCCAGAGTTGTGGGGGAATTGTGTTTTTTTCTTTGCTTGGCTCTACATAGCTAGATGTTCAGTAATGCATTTTGAATCAAATATATATATATATATATATATATATATATATATATATATATATATATATATATATATATATATATATATATATATATATATATATATATATATATATATATATATATATGTAATTAACATAATAATAATAAATATATAATTAACTTGCTATTGTTGTAATTGCAGTGTCACTTTGGTTTCTATGTAGGACTAGGAACAGTAATGACCTAAACGGGGTGACTTTTTCCAAGTTTCATTTTTAAAAACAGATCTGCAGACCTTCTATTAACAATGATACACAATAATTATTTCTATGAGAAACGTTACTGAATTAAAGTTCAAACACTATTAGTAAAATCAGTCTCAGAACTTAGCAAAATGGACGTTCATTCAACATTCAACTCAAGTGTCTCAGAGCCGTGGGACTTGTGAGGGAAGTGTACTCTCTGATCAACTATAGGTTCTTTAGTGAGTAATCCCTCTGCTGAAAGGAGACCTGCATATAGCTGTTGCTTCTGCGACTGAGAGATCAGATCAGGCGATGGAGCGCTAGGTGTAGTTTGTTTCCAATTGTGTCCCTGAGCTCGGAGGTGTTGTCAGGTATGAGGAAGTGAATAGAGAGAGGAGAAAGGCTGGAGGAGGCTGATTGGGAGGCTTTGTGGAGGTGACAATGGCTGGATGCAAAGCTGCACTCCCTCTGCATTCACCACTCACTGCTGATGATATTCCAGCAAAGGCTGCTCCCCCCGTGTGTGTGTGTGTGTGTGTGTGTGTGTGTGTGTGTGTGTGTTTACAGCAAAACTGTGCCTGCTGCTTCTACTTTCCTGTGTGTATGTGTGTGTGGGAGTTTTGTGTCTATACGCCTTTATTGTTGTGTCAATTCGGTGTGTGTATGTTTGTGTTCACGCTGCAATATTTCTCTCAGCAGATCTGTAACGTGAGTGTACGTTTATTGTTTCAGCCAAATGTGTGTTTACATTTCAATTTGTGAAGGTGGAATGTCTGTAAATGTGTATGTGTTGGTGAAGAAGTGTCATTTGTGAAAATGTCTTCAGGGGCACACTCAGTTTTGTATTGGCAGCCTGATGTCTTCATTTGAACTCCGTCTGAGCTCCACTTCTCACTTCTGTCAGTCACACATTTACCCGGTGATCGCAAACTTCATTTAGTAATGCATGTTTTACTTCAGTAACAAACATTTAGCACCAAAGATGGAGACCAAAACATTTATCAAATCTTGAATTTCTAAGAACAGAATTCCATTTATATGTGTGCGAGTATGAAGTCCACACTGTGTATGGATTAGTTCCAGTGTTCCACATGAAGACATCAGCTCTGTGTGTCGTCAGGAGAACTGTGGCACCACAGCGGGGGAATAAACCTGACAGTCCTCTGGCCTGGAAATGGTAATAAAACATGTTTGGCGCCCAGCTCATCGCCAAGTCTCTCTAGCAGCTTGTTTGCATTTTTTTGATCACCTGGAAATATCTCCTGTCTTCCAGCGTAGCACCATGGCATTGTAAACTTCTCTGAATTAACTCCGGAGTTGCGCTTGGACTGAGACCAAGTCGCAAGTATCTGTGGCAGATTCCTCCCCGCTGAGTCTCAGAGGCACGCTGCTTCGTCCTGTCTCCTCCTGCTCTTCCTCACCGTTTTAGAGGATCTGAATCCGTGCAAAGCTCTCACACACAGAGCCCCTCATGAGAGCTAGCGCACACGGTAATGCTGACGCTACACGCTGGGTCTTCGGACAACACCGCCTTAAAATAACTTGACAACATTGTCGCTGCACAATAGCAGGCGGCAGCGGCTCCACCGCGGACAGGATGGGATTACCGCCATGTTCGACTGCGTTGGGGGGACTCATTACTGCCCCTCTCCTTTAAAATGGGTTGTTGGCGTTTAGCACCGGCCAAATCACCACTTAACAAAAGCTAATTTCTCACTTGGTTAAACTGGGAAGGATTAGGGGCTCTGTGACGGCACAATCCATGTTTGGTGAAGAGTGAGGGATGGAGGGATGTTAGGAAAGGATTTAAACCTCAATTACAAGGGACTGAGAGCTTTTGTGTGTCCGTGGCGAAGGTGGGACGCTGAGGTTTAGCGACTCCGCTGGAAATGTTTGCTTCCTTGTCGTGCATGCGTGTGGGTGTGTATATTTGTGCATGCAGCCGAGGGTGGCATAGCCTGACAAATACATGTTGATCCCCTTGTTTAGTAGGGTTTAAGTCTCCCCAGTTTCACATGCTAGCAGCACTCGGGCTACACAAGGAGGGACGGCTCACAATCAAAGCTCATGACACGACAGCAATTTAAACCCTCCCTGTTTGTGTCATGTAATGGGGACAGCAGATGGTTTGGTATTACATTGTCTGGCCGCTATAGCTCTCATCCACTTAAAACCCCTTAAAAACTCCTTGAAGATGCTGCTTTAAGCTTAAAAGCCCAGAGGATGCAGCACCACTCTACACCCCATTCAAACCACCAACACCCCCCCGATGTTACTGTTGAGGGGCTTATCCAACTTTTCAAGACAAGACAAGAGCACCCACTGATTCCATTCTTCACAGAGCGACTACCTTCCCTTTGTGTGCTTCTCCCTCAGTGACAGCAGGTTTGTTTGTGGTCATTTGGACACATGTGTTTCAAGCCCTTTCCATAGCATCCTCCTAACACAGTCTAGCACCCGGTAGAAGCCGTTCCTGCCCCGTAGCATCCCACAGCCCTTAAGCACCTCTTAAAACCATTCAGCACCACCCTCTCCACCCCTGCAACCCGACCCATTTTTACTGGCTTTTCCTCTACCCAATATTTTGCAGATGTTGCTGTCTTCGCTCATATTCATCTATTTATTTGGTGTGAGGAACATTCTTGGTGGCTGTGCACTAAACCCAGAGCAGTGGTCTCTCTGTTTGCACCCAGAACCAGATTTTGAGCTGCTTTCAGCATGAAGAAGGGAAGAGGAGCAGGATAAGGAGGGGGTTAGATTTCCCCAATGAACACCAAACCCTTTCGTTTGTATCAAAGCTTTGCCTCACCCCCGCTGACACCCCTGAATTATTCACTTAGAGGAAAAGATAAACAAAGCTTGCTAGCTACAGTTGTTCTATTGATTTCTTTGGGCAACATCATAGATAACAAAAAGAGGGCCGGTGGAGAGGAGCTGGGCTGCTGCTGTCTCTCTTTTTTTCATCTGTAAATAAATCAATAACATGCGTAGTTTTTCTCCTGAGAAAGCAACCTGTGTCCTGTTTCCCAGGAAAGTAAATAATGCATTTAAATGATATCTCCTGTGTTATTTCAGTAGTTAGTGCATGTGTCTATGGATCGGGGCCCTGCCATGTGGGAACGGTCTTTTCTACCTGTTGGTTGGGCTACAATTGCCCATCGCTGGGGTAATTTGCCATTCGGAGCGAGGTTGGGGGTAAACAATGCTGGCTGAGGGCCAACAACCGGTAGAACAACCCCTCTGAGGAGAAACAGGCAGATCCTCCCTGTACTTTGAGCTCTAGGAAACATTCAAAATAAAAGATGCTCATAACCTTTTCACTTCATGTGTACATTACTGAGCCCACTCTTAGTCTAGGGTTGCAGACAACATCTCCACATGCTCTGTCAAAGTGTCTTTCAGCGTCTGCATGACACACAGCTGAATTTTTGGCCCATTTATCAACACTCCCAGCCAACTGCAGGATCCCTTAACTGCCTCTTTGGCGCCACTTGAAGGCTGGCAGATAAAAAGTGTATACCTGGGAGGAAATTGCAGGTTGGTGGGCGCAGTGTTTTCTCTCTCCCTGAAGAAGGCTGCTTAATCACCAGAGGGTTTCTCCATTGTTTTCGATCCCCCTGCCCCACAGCACATTATTATGTCATCAAGATGCTTAGGTACACTCCAATACCACGCGGACACCCATGAAGGCATTCACAACAACCACAGGATCTGAAATGCTTTCTTCCTCTGCCCAGCATTGGTCAGTGGATAAAATGTGACCGGCAGCCAGCAGGCCTCGGCCCTCGATGGGCCTCCCATCATGGCTGCCGGCACAGCGCCGCCATCTGCCTGCCTGTGGCGAGGAGTCTTGCTAGCTAGGGAAATCAGATCAGTGCATCCAGGGTAGCTCGATGTGAGCTTGACTGCAACAGAAAGAAACACAAAGCACTCACACTCAGAAACACTCAGACATCTCCAGTAGTGGGGGCCTTGGCCTAAATGGTCAGTACTTGAGGCTAATGATGAATGGAGCAGGATGGGATCTCAGCTCTGACCAACACAGGCACGTGTGTGTGTATGTGTGTGTGTGTGTGTGTGTGTGTGTGTGTGTGTGTGTGTGTGTGTGTGTGTGGGGGGGACAAATTAATTCTGCAAAGACACTACAAAGCCTCATTAGATCAATTAGCAGGTAAGCCTCTTGCTCCATGACTCATTTTAGACTAGTCCACGATTCATCACTGAGAAAGGTACGCACCTATTAGAATCAGAGCTTTTCCTGGGTTTTAACACAACCACAAAACAATGATATTAAAACCGTCTGGGAATCTTAAGCAAAAGTCCTTGACAGTGAACAAATACTTGGCAAAGAACTGGATTCTGATTCTGATTGGAATACAGGGAAAGTTCCTCAGTTCCTAAAAACATTCTTGCTGCAGGTCAGTGAGAGACAGGCCAGTCAGAGTAAAACACTCTGTTATTAATTTACTTCTATGAGATGAATTTAAAGCATTCTTTACCCACTCTCACTCATCACTCTCTGTTCACATCTCTGTTGTGTTTGGCTGCTGTGTGACCGCTGAGCTATGAGGAGGCTCTATCATGCGCTCTCCTTCCTGGCCTCTCACAGAGGAGTGTCCTCATATGACAAAGAGGTTCCTCCATCACTTTTCTCCTTCCTTTTGCAGCCCTCACATGTTTGCTCATAATGCCACCTCTTTTTTTAAAAGTTTGTGACACAACAGTTAGGAAGCTGCATGCTCTGATTGATCTCAGATTGACCCATGACGTCTCATGTTGCAGCATTACAGAGAGTGGCTGCACATAGTAGCATGTTGTAGCATTGCAGAGAGTGGCCGCACATAGTAGCATGTTGTAGCATTGCAGAGAGTGGCTGCACATAGTAGCATGTTGTAGCATTGCAGAGAGTGGCCGCACATAGTAGCATGTTGTAGCATTGCAGAGAATGGCTGCACATAGTAGCATGTTGTAGCATTACAGAGAGTGGCTGCACATATTAGCATGTTGTAGCATTGCAGAGAGTGGCTGCACATAGTAGCATGTTGTAGCATTGCAGAGAGTGGCTGCACATAGTAGCATGTTGCAGGATGTGGCTGCATGTTGCCGTGTGTTACAGCTGCAGGATGTGGCGTGTGTGACACTACAATCTGCATTTTTATAATCCTACTTAGATTTAGGTATTTTGGTAACATATTTTACTGACTGAGTGTTTTTTTTTTGACAGACTTCACCGATTATGTTGTTTAAAACAGATAAAACCAGTGTATTGCTCCTTTAAAAGATGGGACAGCCTCGCTAGTCTATGCTTCAGACTGTGTGTGTGTGTGTGTGTGTGTGTGTGTGTGTGTGTGTGTGTGTGTGTGTGTGTGTGTGTGTGTGTGTGTGTGTGTGTGTGTGTGTGTGTGTGAAAACAGATTGGAGTGCTTATGGGAGCAAGCCTGCTTCCAGTTAGTGTGGAGACAACAAGGGCCCCAAGGAGCTCCTCTCCTTCCCTCTCTTCCCTCCTCTCTTCTAAGAATCAAACATTGAGGCAAAACAAATTGAAACCTGACAAAATATGAATGTGGTTTTGCTGTAGTTCATATTAGTAATGGAGGTCATGTGATGGTCTACAAGCAACTGAGCTTTCAACCAGTGTACATGCAGCTGTTCCTGGTAACTCTCACCACACAGTGACAGCTCCTCTGTTGACAGTTGTATAGCAGACCAGGAGTCTGACTGGCAGTAAAGGTTGCATGTGTGAAAACGCTGGTTAATCTCACGCAGGAACGTGGTGGAAGACAGACTGTCCTGAACGTAGGCAACACTCGTACTCCTGCACTGTACTCAAAGGTATAGACTTTGGCCATTATAGATCATATATATATATATATATATATATTCTAAATTAAAGCAAAAACTAATAAAATAGACCCAAGTTGTAATAAACTAGAATTTCTCTCTAATATTAGTGTAAAGTGAGTACGACCCAGCAGGATTAAGCATCATATGGTATTTGAACTCATGAACATGTTAGTTAAACGTCCTTAAGGTGGCGTAACCCTGTCCCTTGCATGCAGGTATACAGTTTGGCTGTGTCTCTTCTGCCTCTTCATAGCTCCCAGTCATCCAGACCATATAAGGGCCTCCAGCACAGACCTGTCCCCTCATCCCTCCATCCATGCCCTCCTCTAACCTCCATCTGGTCTGGATCCGCTCTCCTCCTCGACCCCCTCTCCCTCCCGCTCCTACTTCTCGCTGCCATTTCTGTGTAAACAAGTGGAGTCTGACCATAACACTCAGACCCCAGGCTGCACTCCTTCATTCTCATCCCCTCCCTGCTTCACCTCTTTTTCTGTTTCTTTCTACATCTGTCTGTTAGTCAACTCCAATATCTCTTCTTCCACTCTGTCGTTTTATCCAGAGGACGATATTTGAATAGCAGCTAAAGGCTACATGTACAAGAAAAGATCTCTGCTTTGCTCTGAAAGTTGAAAAGGTGAAGCTGATCAGAGGGCATAACATTAAATTCCTAAACCTGGGGTTGCACTCGGTCCTGTTCCCCGGTGGAACGAGAGTAACAGCACAGAGAGAAAGAGACACATTTTTTCTTCTTGACGCTGGTGTCAGGCAGCGCTGTAATATGTCTTTTTCAGACAGGAGGGGCACTGCTACATCATAGTCTGGGATGGGGGTCTGGCATGTGTGTGTGTGTGTGTGTGTGTGTGTGTGTGTGTGTGTGTGTGTGTGTGTGTGTGTGTGTGTGTTCCAGGAGACTCCCACTTGGCATTGTGCAATTTGGACAAGCTTTATAGAAGCGGTGGGAAGGAGGGAGAGGATTTGGATCGGACAAGCGACAGGGAGCCATAGAGGAGAGAGAGAAAGAGAGAGAGAGAGAGAGAGAGAGAGAGAGAGAGAGAGAGAGAGAGAGAGAGAGAGAGAGGGATCCAAAAATGTGTTGGAGCGCTGTCCCGGTCAAATCAGGCTCATGGCAGAGTTTCTCTATTGTTGCTACAGAGACCAAGCCAGCTCTTCACCTGACAACATGTCACTGAATGCACCTCAACAGACAAAAAGAATCCCCTTTAGTGTCCACAGAGGTCCCTGTAGGAGCGACTGTAAACACTGACGATCACATTGATCATCGTATGCATCAGGTTGCTTCATCCAGAAGGTCTGTGTGTGCTTCTACACTGTGTATGGACACCCACACGCCGGGCTTCATGCATCAACGCTAACCAGTTGTGCTGAATGGTGAACCCGCTCTAGACCCTTGATAAGGCACATGTTCCATGTGGAAATACTCTGGCATATGATCAAGATTTGGTATGTTAGCAGGAGCTTAATGAATGCAATACAATCCAAGGGTTTAATAGTGTTAATTAGGATCAATGTAACAATAGTATGTATTTAATAATCCAATAATAATAGTAAAATACTGAAACTCTTACAGTAAATACACAGCTTCTTCTACCAGACCTGGAACATATTTAAAATGGTTCCACTTTGTAAACTCTACATTTGAATCAAACTACGCTACAATCCGAGGCCCCTTTAACTGAAGGCTAACGTTGGCCCCTCACACCTGGGCTTCCCTGTCTAATCATCAGTTCATGCAGGGACATGGAGCGTGTGTGTGTGTGTGTGTGTGTGTGTGTGTGTGTGTGTGTGTGTAGGATTAGTGTTTGGGGGAGGACGATGCCCCGACAGAGCCCTTCCTGCCTCCACACCTCTCACATACACACATGCATGTAGTCCATACGCACAGGTGCAGTGGTGCGGGCCAGTGTGTGGGATTAGCTGGTATGCTCTGGCACTCTCTTCTGATAATCCCTCTAATTTGTGAAGAGGCAGACACACTCTCACTGCAGCACTTTGTTTTGGTTCGCATCTCAACTCCTTATTTTGGCTCCAGCTCTGAGGACTTGTTTCTTGTCATGTCTTATTTCTCCTGATATGCTGAATGCATTCTAATTCCGCTATGATCAGCTAAGCGCTCCTTTAAAATATGAATATAATGTACATATACAATCGTGATATAAGGATACCAGCCACCCCCTCGCTGTCTTTCTCGTCTTGCTTTGACGTGCTTGTATACACACACCTTGCTCTACGACAGTCCTCTGTTGGCTAGGGAGCATGCAGAGAAGATGTGGGAATGCAACGTGTGCTGGGGGGAAAGGAGGTGGACTCTGAAAGGAAAGGACAGAGAGCAACACAGAGACATGAATACAGCTCATGCTCATTCTTTAGATGCTACCTGTTACCTTTTCATCAGAGTTAGTCCGCCAACACTTGCCGTCAGCGTCGGGGAAACCTTTGAGACGCTGCTAAAATTAGATTGTGAGTTAAGAGGGTGTCCATCACCTGCAAGGAGAGACATTCCTGGGAAAACATGTTCCAGAATCTTCCAGCCACCAATAGAGGGGATTGTGCCATGATAGAGTTGTCTAGGCGTGTTGCATACCTCTGAACTGAAGCCCACTTCTACATGTTTGAAGTGGTTGGAGGAGGTCTGCTGTTGGACTCATTGACTGCTATTTTCCATATGGAAAAACAACCGTGGCAAAAAGTGCTTTGTAGGTGAGATTAAGAATGAGGAAGTCAGCTGCGTGTTGCAGACCGAAAAAAGCCACAAAATGGTGTCAAGCGTGCGTCAGTCCACTTGTTCTATTGTTGTGAACAACATTGCATACAGTCAGTGCCTGCTGTCGGATCAGGGGTGTGGCCTTGACACGGTGACATGTCACAAACTATGTTGTAATTTGCATTGCTATAAATGTAAATGTGATTAATACCAGGGACATAAAAAACACTTTTCATCTTTTGTGAAAGAAGCATGCACCACTTTTCATTCTCCCAGATTCCTTATTTTAAAAAACTACCCATACTTGAAATGAACATAACATTTTTCAAGGCCAAATATTGAATTTTCCACTCAGCCTTTCACTTTCAGCACATCATAATTCACAAAGAGAAAAGGAAAAAAACCTTGGGCGGGAACCCAGCTCATAGCATGTAGGCTGACAGTAACAGCCTGTACAGCAGCAAGAGTTTGGGGTTTGCCTCTTGGTCTTGAGCCAACAGCATCTGTGGCGAGCTGAGCTCAGAGATGACTCAGTTTCCCCAGAAGGAGTTTTTAGTCTGGCCGACCGAAGCTTCGGGAGCTGTGAAGTAGCTGTGTTGAATCAGTGACTCAGACGCAGCAGATAAAGCTATACTGGCTTGAGACTCTCATTTCCGTACAGTTGGGGCGATTTAATTAAAGCTGCTGCTGTGTGGTCCTGGAGTGATTCTAGTCGCAGCTATTAAAGCTTTTTAAAAAGCCTGGTGGATGACGTAAAAAGCCTGCTCTCTAACCACTTCATTCAAAACTAACAGACTGCTTAAAGAAAACTGGGAAGTTGACGCCAAATGAACTCTGCTTTTTAAAATGACCTCATTAGGTGGAGAAACATGCACAGACTAAACACTTTTTAACTCTCAAGCTAAAACCAAAAGGTCTTACTATAGTATGGATATATGTTCAGTGTATACATGGTACTGTGTGTGTGTGTGTGTGTGTGTGTGTGGCTGGTGGGGGTGGGGTCACCTCCAGATCATTTACATGTTAATCACACTGCTGGTTTAATAATGCAAAAAAGAGAACATGTCAGGAAAGTTTTTACAAGCGTGACGAAAGGCCAAGAGAGGAACACACACACACACACACACACACACACACACACACACACACACACACACACACACACACACACACACACACACACACACACACACACACACACACACACAGCCGCTCGGTACCCTTGGCTCATGTCAGCTTTGTTCTGTATGTAAATGCCTCGGCGCTGACATTGCTCCACTTCCTGTATGCAAACCAGCTCAGATCTCTAATCCACTTCTGATTGGCCGGAGGAAGCGGGGCTACTGTAGAGCAGCCTCCTTGATTGAGAGATCAAGGTGAGGGGCAGAGGGGGAGGAGAGTACTACACTAACCAGTGGGATGAATGATGAAACACAGACTGCATGGAGGAGAGAGAGAGAGAATGAAGGCTGGATCAATCAGCATTAGAACTGTGATCATGGACTTCACCGTTCAAAGGTAGACAAAAACCTTATAGTCTCAAGGTCTCGACCCTTAAGTCTGGTCCGAGCGCCTCGCTGTGCTCTAATGTCGTGAAGTTCAGCGAGTAAAACAAGTCTGGTGAATCTCTTCGGGGGTTTTGAGTTTTGTTCTATGTGATGAAATCCAGTTTATAATGATCACATAAATAAACCTTAAAGTCACAAGGGAGCACCATGAGGACACACCATGAGGAGTGAAGCTGTGAGTCAAACGTGAAGATGAGTGTTTAACTTCTCGGCCACAGAGATCTCTGTGATAATTTGACACAATAATCCGCAGCGCTCCTCTGACACTCGCTCCATTAAGCGCACACTTTACAGAGATCTGCGCGTCCTCAGTAATTGCACAGATTTGACTCCCTCTGTAATCCTCTCTCTTCCATCTATAATAGCTGTGATTTAATTTAGCTATTTAACCTGTAATTCCAGCAATATTTATAAAGGAGCGGGGCGGTGGGCCATTAGCCGCCCCAGATGAATACACTGAGATGAAAATGAACGCCGCTAACTGCCAGTTGACCTTCGCACTGATTTCTAGCCGTTCCCTCTCTTCCCTTTTTTATGAGCCGCGGTCGCAGTAATTATGGCAAATTGAATCATAGTGAAAACTGGATTCAGTCAGTAATGAGAGTTTTATACTGTGTGAAACAAGAATACCTCGAAGCAAGCGCCAGGAGGATGGAGGCATGGCCAGGAGGAAGCAGGGCAGCGTGGTGCTTCAGTCTGGAGGTTTCTCACACACACACACACATATCAGAACGCTTCAGTCTGGAGGTTTCTCACACACACACACATCAGAACGCTTCAGTCTGGAGGTTTCTCACACACACACACATCAGAACGCTTCAGTCTGGAGGTTTCTCACACACACACACACACATCAGAACGCTTCAGTCTGGAGGTTTCTCACACACACACACACATCAGAACGCTTCAGTCTGGAGGTCTCACACACACACACACACATCAGAACGCTTCAGTCTGGAGGTCTCACACACACACACACACACATCAGAACGCTTCAGTCTGGAGGTTTCTCACACACACACACATCAGAACGCTTCAGTCTGGAGGTTTCTCACACACACACACACACATCAGAACGCTTCAGTCTGGAGGTTTCTCACACACACACACACACATCAGAACGCTTCAGTCTGGAGGTTTCTCACACACACACACATCAGAACGCTTCAGTCTGGAGGTTTCTCACACACACACACATCAGAACGCTTCAGTCTGGAGGTTTCTCACACACACACACATCAGAACGCTTCAGTCTGGAGGTTTCTCACACACACACACATCAGAACGCTTCAGTCTGGAGGTTTCTCTCACACACACACACACACATCAGAACGCTTCAGTCTGGAGGTTTCTCTCACACACACACACACACATCAGAACGCTTCAGTCTGGAGGTTTCTCACACACACACACACACATCAGAACGCTTCAGTCTGGAGGTTTCTCACACACACACACACACATCAGAACGCTTCAGTCTGGAGGTTTCTCACACACACACACACACATCAGAACGCTTCAGTCTGGAGGTTTCTCACACACACACACATCAGAACGCTTCAGTCTGGAGGTTTCTCACACACACACACACACACACATCAGAACGCTTCAGTCTGGAGGTTTCTCACACACACACATCAGAACGCTTCAGTCTGGAGGTTTCTCACACACACACACACATCAGAAAGCTTCAGTCTGGAGGTCTCTCACACACACACACATCAGAACGCTTCAGTCTGGAGGTTTCTCACACACACACATCAGAACGCT
>NC_136589.1:47877311-48007311 GCF_910589615.1 Taurulus bubalis | reverse complement strand
TCACAGCACCCCAGTGCCTTTGAGAGGGTGATGCGGCTAACGCCCATGGCCATGGAGTCCCAGTCCATGGACTTCTCCAGGCGCTTACGTGAGTTGGCGGGGAACAACAACAACACCACACCACCATTGTCACCCAGTAGGGCCAACCCTATGCACCGACTACTGAACCCCAACCCTTTCCAGTCTGGGCCAAAATCCCCTTTTCTGAGCACCCCTCCTTTACCGCCGATGCCCCCAAACAGCACCACTCCTCCCCAGACGCAGAACAAGGTCAAGTCCTGTGAATTCTGCGGTAAGACCTTCAAGTTCCAGAGCAATTTGGTGGTGCATCGGCGCAGCCATACTGGAGAAAAACCATACAAGTGCCAGCTGTGCGATCACGCCTGCTCTCAGGCAAGCAAGCTGAAGCGCCACATGAAGACTCACATGCACAAGGCCGGATCCCTGACGGGGCGCTCAGATGATGGACTTTCCACAACAAGCTCCCCAGAGCCAGGTACCAGTGATGTCACAGGTGAGGGCATGAAGAATCGTGATGGGGACTTTCAGGGGGAAGGCAATGAAGAGGAAGAAGAGGAGGAGGAAGAAGAGGAACTTGAGAATGAGAGTCGACCAGAATCCAACTTCAGCATGGAGTCTGAGTTCTACCGGAACAGAGAGAATGGCTCTAAACTGCCATCAGAGGAGAAGTCATCACTCGCCCTTGAGAAGATGGTGGTTGGTGGGGGGCTCAACTCTATACAGCAGTACAATAATTTGATAGTTGACAATCGTAAAAGAATGCCCTTCTCTAAGCGGGGCTTGGATGGCCGGCAGGACACTTTGGATGAGGACTCAGTTATTGGGGAGATGGGCCACCACCAACAGGAAGAGAGGACAACCATTAACGGCCGGAACTGTGGCTCCGGTGACTCTTTCTCAGGCCTGTTTCCCCGTAAGCCCACCCCTATCACCAGCCCCAGCCTGTCCAACTCCTCGAATAAAAGGATCAAGATTGAGAAGGACTTGGACATTCCCCCAACACCCCACATCCCCTCTGAGAACGTCTACTCCCAGTGGTTGGTAGGTTATGCCGCCTCTCGCCACTTCATCAAAGACCCATTCCTAGGCTTCACTGACTCCAGACAATCGCCATTTGCCACCTCATCTGAGCACTCGTCGGAGAACGGCAGCCTGCGGTTCTCAACACCTCCGGGCGACCTGCTGGATGGAGGCCTGTCCGGCCGCAGCGGCACCGCCAGTGGAGGCAGCACACCTCATCTGGGTGGAGGTCCAGGCCGGCCTAGCTCCAAGGATAGCAGGAGGAGCGACACCTGTGAATACTGTGGCAAGGTGTTCAAGAACTGTAGCAACCTGACAGTGCACCGGCGCAGTCACACTGGTGAGAGGCCCTACAAGTGTGAGCTGTGCAACTATGCCTGCGCCCAGAGCTCCAAGCTCACACGCCACATGAAGACACATGGCCAGCATGGCAAGGAGGTCTACCGCTGTGACATTTGCCAAATGCCCTTCAGCGTGTACAGCACTCTGGAAAAACATATGAAAAAGTGGCATGGAGAACATTTGATGACCAATGAGGTCAAAATTGAACAAGCAGAGAGAACCTAAACCAGGTTCCCTGTTTCCATAATCTGCGCCACACTTTGACAAAAAAAAAAAGAAACAAAAGGGGGTAGCTGGATACTCTTTTTATGAAATGTTAATTTTGGGTTAATTTTCTGTTTTTAAGAAACTGCCAACTGAGAAAAAAAAGTGAAAACAGAGATCTTAACACCAATTGAAGCTGTCTAAACTGCCTCATCTGGGGTTCCTTTTTAAACAATCAGTCAGTTGAGTTATAACATATGTGGAGCCTTTAACTGTGCAATAATTTCTGTATTTATTGGATTTTGTATTTTGGCATGTGCAGGTACAATATTATTATTATTTTTTTTTTTTACTTTGACTTTGCGTTACTGTGTTAAAACCACATGATATCCTGAGAGTTTTTTAGAAGACAAAAGTCAATTTTGAGTAATTTCTTTTGGCGGCTGCTTGTAGGAAATTGTATATTACGCTAAATGTGTGATTTCTTGAAGAGAATTTGAATTCAATCTTCAATTTGAAAGTGGCGTTAACTGAGAATGCTAGAATTAGTCTATTTTGTGTGATGATGAAACGCGGACAACAATCCTTTGGCATTGTAGCATGAACTGAGTCTAAACATGTCAATATAATTGGATATGTAGCACTGAGCGTCATATTTGACAGTAAATCTAAAATCAAAGAGGATCCCAAGGTTCATAAACCCTGTCTCCTCCTGAGAACACCATTACCAGCCAGAAGAAACAGATTCTAGATAAGGCAGCTGCTGACTGGTACAACAACTATCCCTCATTTCTTCTGCTTTCCACCCTCCCTCCATTTTACCTACATTCATAGATCCATGTATTATATTTTGCATGAAGCCATATGATCTAGGCCATATTATTTATTTGGAGTAAAGTGAGTGTGAAGCCATGCAATACGAGTATGCATAGAGATAGATAGAAGAATGAGACAAGAGAGTAAGCACAGGGACATCTCAGGGTGAGCTATACTATTTTTATTGAATTAACCGTTCACTCCTATGCTTCCAAAAGCATTTCCATGTCATAGTATGTTGAAATATTTAGGGGCATTTGTGTCCTCTACGCCATCCCTTGCTGCCCTCTGACCTCTATACCAGGTCAATGCTACCAGTTGGATTCAATTTAAATTTGAAGTCACATCCTCTCAGATTTTGTCAAGATTCATGAAAATCAACATCCCTATGCATTTTGCATTTTGTTTGCATTTGTGCTAAAATATCTTACAATCTGTTAAAAGAATACAGTACATTTTGACTGGTAATGTTATAGTGATTCTATAATTGTACAATCTGATGTCCAGGAGTAGAAGTTTCTCTTAGTTGTGGGACAGTTTTGTGTAGAAGAGGACATATATATCCACCAGTGTGTGCTGAGTAGTGATAGAAGCAGCATCAGCTCACTCCATGCCCCTTTTTTCTTTTACATATCACAACCCCAGCTTTCTTTAGGCCCCATCCACCTTCATAGTGGCACTTTTCTTCTTTTAAATCAGAGCTTTTAACAGACCCGCACTTTATGATTTTCCGTCCGACACACACACACAGAGAGCTGGACAGAAAAGGTACTAAAGGGTCTAGAGCCTGGGATCTCCTGACGCTAGTGCCCAGGGTTGATAGGCTAGGCTTTCCCAATGCTGGCACTATAAAATTGAAAAATACATGACAACAAAACAAAAAACAATTTATTTGGGACAGTTTTTGTACTGCCATTCAATTTGACATGAGTGTGCCTTGAATAATGATCTTCCTATTTATTATCTTAGACAAATGCAACCCTTTTTATGAAGCATCAAATTGAACGAGAAAAATATATAAAATTGTGTTAACTTTAACTTTTCACAGAAATATTCAAATCAATACAAATGAAACAATGCTGAGTTTGGATTTACGAGTACCCAGCACAATAGCAGTGTGTCTGTGTGTGTATATATGTATGCATATGTACATATAAAGGCACAAACCTATATATAGATATACAGTATATCAAATTCCTCACTCATAAGGACAAGAGTCTGTCCCACAACAGAAAATGCCAGGAGTGGACAGAAGCCACAAAAAAAGTCATGGAAGAGACTCGACAAAAATCAGGAAATGCAGAAACTAAAAAAAGAATTTAGTGCACTCTGTCTTAAAATAAGTTTACAGTATTGAAACAAGTACAAGGGTAAAATAATATTTGTGTGTATGTGTGTTTTAAACAAACAAGTATTTTTTTTTCCAGGTTTGCTTATAAAGTTTTCTCTGAATGCCGTATTTGGCAATGTGTATATTTGTTTCATTTCTTTTTTTTTCATTTTTTTGGTGACGGGGTTTTAGTATATATATAAATATATATGAATATATTACATTTTTCTTGTTTACTGTAAAAGTATACCAGTATTTGTAATATTGCAGAATGCCTGGGCATTTTACAAAAATAGAAAAAAGGTTGTTTTTTATTTTTTATTTTGCAGTCCAATTAAATTGTGGGTCTCTTAAACTGTTTTTGTCACTGTAACTGTAAAAGTCTTAAGTTTTAGTAACTTTTATTCTGCCTTGGGTGTAATGAAATAAAAAATAAACAAATTAAAAAATGACTGAGCTGTAACAAACTTGGATTTGGTGGTGGGATGGCTCTTGGGGAAGGTGAGGGCGGAGGGGGTTCTCTGAGAAACAATAGAACTTTGCTTCTGCTTTTCAGGAAAAACACTGAGAATCCTGACTTGTATCTATTTTTCTTCTTCTGGAATGGATTATTCTTCATGGATGGTTTGAAATACATGTGTAGGCACTTGCTGTCTTTCCTAAGGAGCTTGTCTTTTTTTTTAACTTTGTGTGCATCCTTTTGTGAATAGGGTACCTGAGTACCTCGGGACGTCTTGCTCTCATATGGGGTGCAGGGGAGAGTGACTTCATGCCAATGACAAGAGACAACTCACAGGCTGCCATTAGCTATGTGTCCTCTCATCGGGCAGGATAGGTAACCTGAGGAATTTGTACTATTGTAATGAATCACGTTGTACAGAAGGGATGTTTGACGGCCTTTTAGTGACAAAAACACAAGTCAATGTTTTGTTTACCACTCTATTGGTTGTACATAGTTTTCTATGACTACGCTGTTTTTATTTTATTTACACTCTTTTTTCTTTTTATTTGTTTGTGATTTTTAACTGGCACTGGCAGTGACTTGCTGTGTCTGTGGGTGGGGGTTGTTGGGTTGTTGCTGGGAGGGGGGGGGGGTATTCTGTTTGACCTTTGTGACCTCCATGTCAATTTCCAGGCACATGCCTCCCCATGGATATTGCTCGGCATCAGAACAGAGCACAAATACAAGCTGTTAAAATTCTTCATCCTCTGCTTGTTTGTCTCATTTTCTTTGAGCTGGTCCAACAGAAAGGGACCATGGCAACACACTGATGGACATGAACCTGACATGTCATTCACAAACATTTCAATTCTGCGTGAGGTTTAAGGCATACTTTAGTGTCCTGAGAACATACTTACTGCTGCTGTCACTGACCACAAAACCCACAATCATATAAACACAATTGCCGAGATGATGAGAAAGAAAACAAATCCATTCCTTTAATGCTTTTTTACAAGCTCGTAGTAAATGATTGGTGCTCAGATGAAACCCTGAAAGATGCTGGATTTCCACCTCTGTAATAGAAGCATAAACTAATCCAGCAAGGTGACATTTCTTATGACAGTGGACCTTAGGTGTCAGCCACTTCCTGATACTGTCAGGATGAAGCTGAGAAAATGTAGTCTGTTCTATAATGCAGAGGGGAGGGGCTGCGGCTGGGGGCGGGGCTTTTGGAGTAGAGATGTAATGCTGTTTGTGATGTCACTTTATTTAAATACATGAACTGGCTCTTATAGGCTGCGGCTTGTGTTCTCTATGATATCACTGAGATGCGGCCTGTGGACGCCATTGGCTGGTTACAGTAAACATGACATTGAGACTCCCACTGTCTACTTCTCCTTCTTTTAAAGTGCACCACAACACAGCATGACGGTGCACTAGCAGCACATGAAGCGCACACAAACAAACACCCAGGTCCACAGCAAAAGAGTCCGATGCATACAGTTGTGACAGTTTAAGCCAATCAACACATCCCATTTACTGTTATCCTGTTCATGAATGGTGCAGTCATCAACACGTTGACACCACGGCATCCCTGACAGGGTGGTTAGAAACATTTCATCTGACCCTGTCTTTTATGTGTATTTGGCTTTAAAGCACATGCATTGCACTTCAGCACATCATGTTAACTTTCAAGTGTAGTTGCTCACACAATACTTTTACACTTGTGTATCACTTTAAATTTCTTTTGAGTGTCTATAATTCATTTTAAACCTACAGTAAAAACATTTCTAATGCTCCAGTACAAACAATACTTTACAGGATACTTCGTCAGTGCAGTCTAATTTCTTTTGAGCCGCCATAATTAAATCTGTAACCACTAAATAAACTTCTAAAGCTGCAGTTTTACCAGTGAAATAGTGTACAGTAAGGTTCCATGTACTGTTAATAACTATATTGCATAGTAGTCAGTGACAGGATACTTTTATATTTATACTACAGGAATATTAAGCATCTACAATTAAACCTATAGAAACATTTCTAACTGTGTATAATTGTGAGGCGTAACATAAAATAAACACATCACAACTCACTATTATGCTTTTAATATACATTAATTGTTGTGGAGAATATTACTTCCTCTGGAGTCTCTATAATTACATATTTTACATTATAAAAAATATAATGAAAAGAAGAAGTAAGGCCAGGCTGAGAGATAAACCACATCACAGTCTCTTTTAGCATAATAGAGGTCTGACATTTGTAACATTCAAATGTATGTTAGCAACTGTAAACATGAAGTGTAACAGCAACGAGACAAGAAGAGATGCTGTCCTGCTCTTTTCCTCACGGTGCTGTGCCATGAAACAAAGGTTATAAGAAATATAGTAGTATACTACCGGATAGTAAACAATATGCTTACCTACGGACAATAAAAGGGTACATTATTTCCATAAAAATAGTAATGTTAACTGATTATGACTTTGTTAATTTTGATATTACTTAAATGAATTAGAAATTCTGCAAAGGCTTCAATTATTATTTTTTTTAAATAGTTAATAATTATTTGGTTTGATGTTTTGCAGAGAGTAATTCTAAATTCACAAATTAAACTATATATTTCAGTAATGCAAAAGGTGTGTTTTTCTTGTTCACTATTCATATGTTTTGGATAACTAAACAAGATAGAAGTAAAAACTGCGTCAGCCCCGTCTTCTGCATCGGATCATGTGACTGCTGGTCATACATTAGAATGTAAAACATTGCAGTCCAATTTACAATAAGTTGTGTTATGAATTTTTTGACAAACGTATAAAAACATGCAAAATAGAGTGTAACTATAGTTTTTGGTTGTGGTTGAGTCTGAGTGAGAAAACAGTTCAATTAATTGTGTGGCACATTAACAGCTGTTGTGCTGACTGTATAAAACTTTTTTTTAAACTGAACTAAAAAATAAATAAATAAACTAATAATGGAGCTAAATTAGTGCCCTAAAATAAGATTAGTACCTCTTTCATCCCCTGCTTCAACATTCCAGATTTCTCTACCTTAGTTTGATTTCATTTCATCTTTCTATTTTAACAACAGCGGTGGAAAAAGAGAAAGAAATACAGACCCACAATTAGTGTGAGGGAGGCAGGAGAGCAGAGTGGGACGGACCAGGGCGAGCTGTGATTTGGCTCCAGTTTCAAGGCAAATGGGTAATTAAGGCTTTTCCCCGGCCGGCCTGCACTTTGAAGTCCCCTACAGGGGGGATTATCCCGCCAAGAGAGAGAGAGAGTGGGAGCGAAGTAATGAGACCCAATACGAGGGGAGAGGAACTGAGGAAACAAGGAGTGAAGCCTCGCTCCAAAAAAGAGATTACAAATCACAAGTAATTCATTTTAAAATGATGAATCATGGACAGATCGGTGTCACAGGTAAAGCAACCCCCAAAACAAATCTCAGCGATTTGAAATACATATTAAAGCAGTGACGTTAGTATAAGTGGATTCATTCATTCATCAATTGACAGAAACTTAATCAGCAATATATTAATCGGAAAAGTCATTTTTAAACCTAAAAAGCAAATCATTCCCCGCTTACAGCTTCAGTGTTAATAATATACGGCGTCTTTTAGGTTTTTAGACTTTTGGTGGAGCAAAACATTTGAAGACCAAATGATTAATCAAGATCATAATTCATGTATTGTAAAAAATATCTTTGGTTGAAGCCCAAGTTAATGTCCTTTTGGATCCCAGTGATGGTCAGTTTTATGTTATTTTAAAAGATGAGCGTTGGTTTGTGTCGGCCGCCATTCCCTCATTATTAGCGCTGCAACCTGCTTTTATTTCCACTACCGTAAAGGTGTGTGTGTGTGTGTGTGTGTGTGTGTGTGTGTGTGTGTGTGTGTGTGTGTGTGTGTGTGTGTGTGTGTGTGAAGGGAGGTTGGATTAAGTCAGACAGACACCTCTGGTTATTCAGAGGTATAGAATTATTTCAAGACCCTGACTGGCTGTCAGTCCTCGCTGCGCCTCCTCCCCTCCTCATTAAAAAAAGAACCAACTTCAAATGACTTAAGCCGCTGGTCGTCAGCGCCAAAGCCACGCTGTTGACAGGTACAGTAGGGTCTTAAGCCTTCAAGATCAACGCCGCTATTCTCCCTGACAAAATCCCCCCGCAGGGCTCCTCCCCGACTGGATGGCAGAGGAATTAAGGAGGAAGGCGGCGGGGCAAGAGGGAAGGGGTCAGACGAGGAGGTGCCGCAGAGTCAGGCGGTAACGCTGGAGGAGAGGAAGCAGGGCTGTGCCGGGGCCTTCCATTAACGCAGAGGTTTCACAGCCAATCAGGGAGGAGTCCCTTGGCGTGGCTGGTAATTATTAACATTATCATTCAGCAGCCTTGTCCCTGTCCAATGGATTGACATGCCTGTTTCATGGCTCTTTTCAAAAACAGCTATCACACTTCTCGGTCTCTGCTTCATTTCCACTGTCAATTTCTCCCACAAATGAATCCTCATCAGACCTCCATTGGGCTCAACGTGATCCCCGAGTGCAGCTGCACACAAGTAAGAGGAAGAAGCAGCACAGCCTCTTCTTCAGGTCCTAAATGAAGGAATACAAGGTGACTGATTGTTAGTTAAACGCTCCATACATGTAGAGACTTGTCTCAAGCCTTTGTTTCCCTTTGAATCTGCATATTGTTCCACCACAAAGCCTCCTATTGCTGCTTCTGACATAAATACACCTCGGTGACAAAGAAGCCATCGATTTGTTTTCAACTCACAATCCCAGACACTTAGACAATTACACAGAAGTAGTTTGTTATTATCTGAATGAATCAAAGCCTTCATATGTGGGAGAAAACAAGCAAAACAATCAAGAGTTAAATGCGACAGGGATTTCAGCTCCGCGACAAACTTAGGGTTATGGAATCTCATGCATTTTATTCCCTCTTTTAATGCGAGCAAAGTGACAAGCGGGCCGAGTCCTTTAAAAGGAGGCAGGGAAAGAGAGAGAGAGAGAGAGAAGTAGTGCGTTGTAAGTACTGAAGGCGCCGCATAAGAGGTGCGTGGCGTCTTTTTGATATTCAGATTCGTCTGCCTACACACGGCATTATGACACATTTGGATGATCGCATTGTAGGATTAACGGGCCTGCCTTGTCATTTTCAACAACAATGCCGCGATTTAGGGATGCTATTTCTCACACCGCGCTCCGCATTAACGCCCGGCCCAAAGATTTACATAAATCTTTGTCTTAAGATGAAAGCGGAGTGGGGCTTGAGACAATGAAGTTAAGCTTTGGAAATAGGAAAGAGAAGAGAGGAAGGAGAGCCGTCACCAGGCGTTGGTGGCGGAGGGATGAGGGGATGGGAGGGAGGGAGGGAGGGAGGGAGAAAAGTTTGAGGATAAATCAACCAGTAGTCATGCTGATTATGAGAAACACTGTGCCCCCTCCCTTCCTCGTTGGCTTCCATATGCTATAAAATAATGGAGTGAACAGGGATAGGACGGAGAATTTGCATTTCCCTATCGGAGAGCCGTTGTGGATGTGGTGGATGAGGAGGGAGGGATGGAGGTGAAGGTGATGAATGCATGTGTTATTTAGTGTCGCATCCCTGAATGAAAGGCTTCTTCTTTATCATAGAAATTCTGGCTTTCTAACCCGCTCCCCTCCCTCTCTCCTCCCTCCCTCTGTCCTCTAATCTCCTGGCCTGCAGCAGTCATTGGGAATAGCCTAGATTGTTGTGCCTCCCCCTTCGCCTTGATTGGATTCATCCTGGCTGATTGGGAATCTGCTTACATTAAAGCCAGCGGAAAAAAAGAGAGGATCAGATAGCTCTGACCACTGAAGGCAATTTTGCTTCTCTCGCTTTGAAATAGAGAGGAAGTTACCGGGGTAAAAACAGGCATTACAGGCCAAGAGAGACAGGGAGGCAGAGGTCCATGTTCCCACTCGGCTCTCGCTGCTGTCAGAGCGCTTGATGAAGCCCTTCAGCAAAGGGCCAGCAGGGCGTCCAACCAGGAGGTTACACATCCTTCTGATCTAAGCATTGAAACATCATCATCATCATCATCATCATCCAACCATTCACTGGAATGCACAGTGTAAATGAGAAACTGCATGACTATGCTAAGGTTGCCTTCCTGATCGAAAGGTTTAGAAAAGTCTCGCTCTTTACGACAGAGGTCACATTTAAAATAGATAGATTGTAATCTGCAGCACTGCTCACATGTTTCTACATCTTTTCCAGGTTGAATTCATCCCTGGTGCTTATTCAATTCAATTCATTTTGAATCGCCCAACATCACAAATCACCAGTGATCCTCGGAGGGCTTTACAATCTGTACACATACAACATCCTCTGTCCCGGGACCTCACATCGGATCAGGAACAACTCCCAAAAGGCCTGTTTATGTGTAGTGCAGGTATAGCACAACCCCCATCAACACACACACTCACATGCGTACGCACCCTGTCTCATGTCAACACCTGTCACCCTCCTTTCTCTTCCCAAACCCGTCTGTCTCGTTTAGATTGCTTCTTTCTATCATTCTGCATTATTTCTCTCTCGCTCTTCCTCTGTCTCTGCTAATCTCTCTCGCCCATCTCCATCCTTGCTGCCTCAGTCCCTTATAGGAGACATCTTCTCGTCCCTCTTGAAGCCCCTCCCCCTTCCCATGCACCCAGCTCTGGCCCCGTCTCATACACCCCCTCCATCCTTTCTGTGGTAATAAAATAAACTAATGGAGTTGGAGTGACGTCCCACCTTGAACCAGCGGGGAGGTTATTTACATCAGGAGGCGTGGGGGGTTGGGGGGGGGTTGGGGGGGGGGGGGGGGGGGGGGCAACGCCGATTGGCCGCCTCAATCAGTCAGCCATGACGGGCCGAGCGAGGCTCATCAGATAATAGTGAGAGAGAGAGAGAGATACCAAAGGAAGCTGAGGAAAAAAGGGAGAAGATTATGTTTGGGAGCTTTCTTTTGTTGTCTCTTCTTATGTCCTCCTCTTCTCGTATCCTTTCCTTTCTTCTCATCTACTCGTGTCTTCTCATCTCCTTTCCTTTTATTACCTCTCCTTTCTTTTTGTCTTCTTTCCTTTCCTTTCACTTCCTCTTGTATACTCATCTCAATTGTTCTCTGTCTTTTCCTTTCATTCTGTCACCCGTCCCTTTTCTTTCCTTTCCTCTCACCCTTTCTTGCCCCAGCATGTCTTCTCATCTTTCATTTTTGTTTCCTTTCTTATCATCCCGTCACTTCTCTTTCTTTCTTCACCTCCTCTCCTTAAGTCCTTTTTTGTTTCCTCTTCTTTACCCTTTACGCTCATCACCTCACCTCCTTCCTTTCCTTTCTTGCCCCCCCCATGAAACTGTGATGTGTCCAGGCAGATAGTCTACCTTAACAAATGGAGATGATTGGTTTTAGGGTGACTTGTTCCTCCTCCAGTAATTAAGACAAAGATCTACCCATAATACACCTCTCAACAATAAACACACACAGAAATGGGGGAAAAGATCCTCATAAACCTGATTTAGCATCCAGGAAGACTGACTGTATCTAACTTTCCTTGACCAGCTCTCACCAGAGAAAAGTGTGTGTGTGTGTGTGTGTGTGTGTGAGAGAGAAACATAATGTAGGATCATATCAAATCAGAGCAGGGGTTCCAAGAGGCCTTTTGTCATGTTTCCCTTTGAGCCACCAGAGCGTTGCTTTGCAGGATGGACCGTGTAGAAGTATCACTTTACTTTATATCTATATGAACTTGCAAGTCAAAACAAATGGTGCAGGCTAGCTTAGTAAACACACACACACACACACACACACACACACACACACACACACACAGTAACACATGCACAGACATATTTTTTTCCTTGTGGGCTTCATCAGCAGCCATGCTTATTTTTGAACTGATAAGACAATATGAAAGGCTGTACAAAGGCCTTCGCCTGCCAGCTGGACACATACAAGATTCACACACACACACACACACACACACACACACACACGCACACACACAATACATGCCACTGTCTACCCATTTCCCGTCTTAAGTGCCAGCCAAGCCCCCGTGGCAAAACAAACACACACACACACACACACACACACACACACACTTACACAAACATGCATCACAGACATGCATCATGTGTGTGTGTGCATATTCACGTGTGCTAATGGTGAATAACTGTGGAAGTACACGGACACAGCGGTGTGTTGACCCAGAGGCACGAGCATTCTTCACTTCACCTGACCAAGACAAGAAGAATCAAAAGAACAACCACACACCTTGTAAGAAAGCCACTCAGCCACTACCTGAAGAAGGTTTAACAAATACAATTCAATCAGTACTCAAAATACTTTGACTTTAGAGCGACACAGGTATTGACTTCAGACACAGGTATTGACTTCAGACACAGGTATTGACTTTATTGACTTTAGACACAGGTATTGACTTCAGACACAGGTATTGACTTCAGACACAGGTATTGACTTTATTGACTTTAGACACAGGTATTGACTTTATTGACTTTAGACACAGGTATTGACTTTATTGACTTTAGACACAGGTATTGCACGAGGCCAAGATCCGACTTGCCCCTCTGACCACCCTCATCGCTGCTGTTCGTGATGCAGTGAATGATCTGTCGTCACGACAACATCTATACTCACCAGGTTAGTTCTTTGATAAAGTCAATAACTTGAGGAAAAGGACGGGCAGCCTGTGAAGCTTCATTCAGGTACATGGAAAAGGACGGGCTTCATTCAGGTACATGGTTTACTGGTGGAAGGCTTGTAGTTTCATGAGAGAAAAACCCCACAACAATGATAGCAACAGTACAAACATGTTGAACCTCCATTGTGGCTCATTTTCCTAACTGTCATTTCTTGATGTGTTTTTCATCTGCAGTGTCTCCAGAAGATGACGAGCGCCTTCTAATTATTTGCTAATTTACAACCAAATGGATCTGCGTACAGGAGGTTAATACGGCCTGATTCCACAGGAAATATCTGGCCCTGCTCCAAACAGGAGCGCCGGCCGAGGCGTCACATCTTTCCTCCCCAAGGAGAAACGGTAACATTAGTAATTACCTCGCGGACCACAGGGCCAGATATCTGTCCACCTCTTTATGAAGTCCATAAATTGAGGTCATTCGGTGAGAGAGGAATGCTGCAAGGTGTACGCCACTGGTTAGAGGGAGTTGTATTGTTGAAAATGCAGATGCAGCGAGTAAATGTCCTCAATTAAGATATTGCATTTCAAGCTTTCCCTCTCTCTGTGTTTGTAATCTTGAATTGATTTGTTATGTTGTGGTGAAACTGCTGCAATTATCCAGAGGCGGCCCGAGGGCTGGAGGGTGCTTGGCCTGATGGGAGAGACAGAACAGGCGCGTGAGAAACCAGCTCTGTGACTTTTTATTGCTTCAAGGTTGACTGTTTGCTGTTGACGAGAGTCAAACTGCCCATGCAAACCGACCTGCAGGGACGACATGCATCTTCCTGCGGAGAAATGTGGTCGAAAAGTGAACAATTCTCAAACTCAGTGAAAAGATATTAACTTTTGAACACATTGCGAACGTCTTTTTGTCGTGTCTAAGTTATGTTTCATTATTTTCATCATGCCAGTATTTCATGTTTCGTTTCAGATCACTTCACTTCCTGCCTTTGTGTGTTTTCCCGCCAATGTGATTGCCTGTCACTGATGTGTCTCATTACCTGCACCTCCCCAGTATGTTTAAACCCTGTTCCAGCCCTGTCTCTGGTCCAGTTCGCCTTCATCTTTTGTCCAGTGAATTTCCTTGTGTTATCTTCCTGGTTTTTCTGATCTCTGATCAGTTTTTCATTGACCACGTTTTTGCCTGATCTCTGTCTACCTGTGAACTGAACCTCATCTATTCAGTAAAGACCTATCTTGTTTTTTCTTATCCAGAGCTGTAACACTCTTCACAGGTGCCCATAGTGATCTTTGAAGCGTCTCTTCATGGAGAAAAGCTCACAGGGTCTGTAAAGGGACTCACAGGGACCCATAGAGCAAACATGAGTTTGCATATCTTGAGGTGAGAGGTCATAGGACCCCTTGAAAATTGCCATGTCAAGTTTTTCCCTCGCCAATTTTTTTTCCCCTAGCATAACATAGTTGGTACCAATCAATTCCTTTATTTTGCTTCATATGATATGAGTACCTTCAACTACAGTGTCCAAAAAAACATTACTATAAAACCAACAATATTACATAATGTTGGATTAAACAAACCACGTTGGACGGCGCAGGCCTGTGGGTGCCTTTTTAAAAACCACAAACATATGCACTGCCTATGTCCTGGGCTCCTTTCAAACAAGCCAACTCATCATACAAATCCAGCTGGAAGTCCTGTCTAACTACGACTCGAATACAATGTGAAGATGCAGAAAAAGCTAATGTTGGTGCTCAAAATTAAAATGTTGATAGCGTAGTCATCAAGTATCATAGAATCATACAAAGGGGTCATGTTGCAAAAGCTTAAAGGCAATATTTATCCATTTGCTTTCATACAACGCTTTCATTGAGTGGACACCTAACTTATAAACAGCATTCAAACATATTTGTATATCATTTATCTTGAATATCTTTTCTTGCCTTTCATTGTCTGAGCAGTAAATTATCATAATATATTGTCCTCTCTCTCTTTGCCTTTACTCACAGATGAGTTGACCTTTAGGAAATCTTAGCTGGTAATCAGATTTAGCCCTTATTGCAAATTCTTGTGTAGGCAGATTGAAAGGAAAAGGGCAGTTTGGTGAATGCAGTGTGGTATTTGTACAGAGGGAGAGTTCCCTAAAGCCTGTCTGTCTGCCTGTCTCTCTCTCTCTCTCTCTCTCTCTCTCTCTGCAGCGTGCCATCAGGTCTGGTTATAACTGCCACATTCCAGCCCAACAAGACCAGACAGTTTTCAGCTTGATTTAGGGGCAGCTTTCTTTTCTGAAAGGGAAATAGTTTGACGACATCTGACCAATTTCTCATAATCATGTCTTTCTTTTTTATCTGGGTCCCATATCTGTGTCCCGGGTTAGAAATATTAACCATAAGAACCCGGACCCATTTCTCCTTCAAGGAACATTATGGGGGATATAATAAAGACTAAATCGACCACGTAGAACACATTTCTGACATTGTTTTCAAAATAGTGTTAAATATTTGAAATGTTACATATATGTCACATTGGGCTTTAATGGTAAAAACATGGTATTAATAACTACATAATTACAACATGATGTTTTGTTTTTTATTTGTTTTAATATGCTTTGGATTGAACAATATAAAATATGTTAGCTAAATATTATTGAATCAGCCAAATTAAGCGAGCAGATGATAATTATTTTTCGTACTGTGCATATATGTCACACTGGGTTCTTCGTGACATTTTTAGGTTAACGTCCCGGTGTGACGCATGTATCACAACGATTTTTATCTGATTTGTTTTATATCCGTTTCTTCAAGAAATGTGCTCACAGCAGGTTCAATACATCAAAGTATACATCAAAGACATGTTAATTAAGCATTATAATTCTTAACCGGGTAAATCTTACCTTTAACAATGAAAAACAAGCTTTTTAAATTCAGCATTTTCTTCAGATCTGTCACAACCTGGATCAGCCATTTTGGAAAAGTTGTTATGGGAACACAAAATCACATGACCTTGTCACATGACCCACCAAGATGTTCAGTAGGTGTCACTTTGGGACTTCATGAGTTAAAATCAAGGATGAAGCTGTATAAGGAACTTTCCAGACGGGCAGCTGAGTGCTGGATGTATTGTAGTGTGTTGATGATTTTGAGGAGTGCCGTACAGGAGGCGGTTGCAGTGGTCCAGTTGAGAGGTGATGAAGGCCTGGATGAGTGGTTCAGCGGACGGTGTTTCTTGATGTGGCATTCAAAGGACAGGGTTGGATTGAAGATGACATCAAGGTTACATATATGTGTGTGGAGGCAGGGACAGTGGTGCCATCGATGCAGAGGGAGAAGTTGTGGTGGGATTTGGTGAGTGATTTGGGGCCGATGATGAGGATTTCAGATTTGTCGCTGTTGAGTTTGAGGAAGTTGGCTTGCATCCAGGTCTTTATATCTGTGAGGTAGTTGCTGATGGTGGAGTATGGAGTGGGTGTGATGGATTTGGTGGAGATGTATAGCTGTGTGTGGAGTGTTGAGAGACAGTTTGTATGCGGCATGTATTCCTTGTAAGCCGTGGTGTGTACTGTGAGGTTTTGTTGGAGAACGGGAGACCTCAATGTGTTTCAACATGGTTTCTTTAACAGACCTGTAAAATAATGTGTAATTTTAGCAGTGATTATTCATTTAACATTAAAAAGAAAAGTTTATCTTTTTTTATGTTGCCATGAATCATACGCAAATGGAAAATATTTCAATTTAAATTAATTATTTAATTTGAATATTGGCCCACTGGAGTTCCATACTAAGGTTCATCATATTGATTTAAAAATACTTTTTACTACACTAGTTTTCTTATAAGGAATGAACTTGAATAAGGATGAGCAGCTTCATGCAACGAGCCAAACATATGGCTGCTATTCATTTGTATTTATGTTTGGAAAGCAAATCAAAAGATCCTGCAAATCTCAAGTGTTAAAGCACAGGAATGATTATTCAAACTGCGCCCAGATCCCAGTTATCCCCCATATTCTCCTCCTTGGTACATAATGGGTTAAAATCTGGTGTCGGATATTGAAATCTGAGAAGGTCGTCCTGCAATGGGCCATCTTATCTGAGCGCTGTTCTATTCAAAAGAGGCCACAGAGATGAGAAAGGTCTGAGCAACCCAGATATTGGAAAGGAGGGTTACTCACATCCGACATTAGTCTCTCTAATAAAATGCTTCCCCCTTCTCTCCTTTTTTCTATTAATATTCAGTGCGACCGGCCAGAGTCTTCTCCCTGACTCAGACCATCCCACTATCCACTGGGGCCTCTGGTCTGTCTCTCATAATTAGACTGATAAATAGCCTCCTCCTCTTTTTTTCTTTTCTTCCTCTCTCCCTCTACATTTTCATTATCTTCTTATCCTCTTCTTCATATACTTCCCATTCTTCCTTATTCACTGCTGTAGGGGTCATCGACACGAGGTTTGGACAGTTGTTTGTCAGGAGACATATGTAGCTGCCTGGTAAACCTGAGAGTACCAGGTGTCTGTTGTATCCTTCAGGTTAATCCACCTTGGTTGTTAAACATATTGACTGCAATCTGGCAGATTCTTACAGACAAATGAATTTAATATGGTTGAATTAGGTCTTTGTTTTAGTATCTGCATTCATATATTTATTGTGAACGAGTTCCATGCAGACAGCTTTGGCACTGGGACGGTATCGTTCTGTTAGCCAAATCAAGCCCTCGGATATGTAGCTCATTTACAATGAGAAACCAGTGGCCTCTAGGCTTTGCTATGGCAGCGGCAGAACATATACATGCTGCGGCCGCTAGCTCACAGAAATTTTGCTACTTTTTTGTTTTGAATTGTTTAGTTTTTGAATGATCTAACATCTGAAATGAAACTGTGTTGATTAAGTGCAGCAGACTTTGAGACGATCAAAACCCATGGCCCACCAACCAGCCACTAAACTGCCCCAGGGAGGAGTGCCAACATGGAAGCTAAGCTAACCCAGCTAGGACCGGAGGCTACTCCACTACCCAGACTACCCAGACTGCTGGCTGTCTGATGTTTGGTCACAGAAAAATAAGATCCGGGGCGGACAGTAGGACAAAGAACAGGACTACGTTGGGACAAGAGGGGGTGGACTCTGTGTTTACATCATGGATGTTTGGTGCTCAAAATTGAGTTGATGGGCAATTTATTTTTCTCCCTATGTTGAATGTTTAAAGATGTCTGCCATATTTTCTGGCCAGAGAATTGTTTTTGTTGCTGCTGTTTACATTACATATGTTGAGTATTGTTTGAACGTGATGGGTCTCCCAGTATGTTACACTGACTCTGGGATACAAGTGGTGGATAGGACAAAAGCTTTATGCCAACATTGCTGAATCGGAGTTGGGTATTATAACATGCAATAACTGAAAGTGGTATTATGCTTTATTATAGCATGTACTTATTGTAATGTTGGACACCGCTCTAAAGGTGGGTCACTTGCGCTTCAGTCTGTTGGTCCATAGTTCCAGTCTTCTAATTATAAACAATAAGGAGTCACTAATAGGTTGTCCGGGTCCGTACGCAAGCGGCGTTGTCTCTGGACCTAAAACCGATAGATAATTGAGAATACATTTTTACAGAGCACTTCTATTTTAACAGCAGCTTTTCTAGTCTTTACGACACTCGTTCAGTGGTCCAGGAAACACACAGACCAATTGGATGCGTTGTATATCATCTCAATGGACGCTACTCATACATTGGTATTCCGATAAGCGCCGCCCTCGAGTCCAGTGAGATATTCACACACAGGGTAGAGGACAGGGAGAGAGACCCAATAGTCGGGGAGAATGTGAGTCAGATCCTTTAACCAAGAATGGACAGACTGTTCAACGTTCATCTTCCCAAAGGCATTTTAACACTTCCGAACCTGCCGATGCGGATCTGCGTTTTGACAATGTTTACGTTTTTTAAATACTCATATCTTCGCTTACTTCCTCCCGAGAGCTCGAAGGCCATTCCCACAGAGAGAGAGGGCAGGGATGTGTTGGGTGACACTGTGCCGAAAGCACTCGTCACACAAAATCCTTCACCGTGATTTGTTAATTCGTATGTCTGTCGACATTTTGTGAAAAAACTGACCAATGAACACTCAAGAAAATCACAAAGCACATACAAGGAACTACACACCTGAGCTTTGTAAACACGCTGGCGTTTTCAGTCCTAAACAAGAGAGAGATTATGACGAGCAAGCACTACATAGGCTGTGGTGGCGATTTTGGCGAGTAGCGACGAGGACACAGGAGCGTCAGACCCTGAAGGCTTCGACTCCTGCGACGAAGAGGAATATGCCAACAGAAGGGATCCATTTGAAGATGGGTAAGTATTTACTAACTCAACTTTGTTTTAGCATATTTACGCTAGAAGAGTGAGCATATTTAGCTGGTCCCGCTCCCTTCGGTGGTTGTCCCCGCAGCCCGAGTCTGGCGTCAAGCCGGGGCTGGTCCCGCTACCTTCGGTGGTTGTCGGGGAGCTAACAGGGAACTAGCGGGAGCCAACGGGGAGATAGCTGGCTACAGCGGGGACAACCACTGAAGGTTGTAGCAGCTTATAACCCGACTGCATCGTCACTATCACTTAGTACCAACTAGTAGTGTGGGATCTTGTAAGACGTAACGCTAACTACCGGTAGTTTGTTTACATTAGCAACGTTAGCAACATTTCTAGCACCAAAACCGTTTGACCACCTGAGATATATCTCACAAGAGAAATGAAGAATTTCCAAAATCAAGATAACATTTTTTAGCTTTAGGGTCATATTTCCTCTTTACATTTGTGCCTTATGACAATGGTGCCTCATTATGTAGAGAGCTGAGATTGTTCTGCAATTTTTGATGTAAAACATGGGTATGTATCTGATGTGCAAGTGCCTTTAAAAGGTGAATTTAAGAAATTATGTAAAATTGATAAAATGACCTCAGTGCCCAGAGGGTTAAAACCAGTGTGTCTCATATGTTCAGAGACCGTGACGATTATTAAAAGCGGCAATGTGAAGCACCACTACGCGTCAAAGTCAAATCTTTTGAGAAAACATCCGAAATAAAGGCACAGAAAAATAAACCTAAGATGATGTCCAACAATGATTTGTTGGACAGTAAGAATATAGAGAGAATCAGAGAGAATATATATATATATCTATATATATATATATATATATAGATATATATATATCTATATATATATATATATATATATATATATAGATATATATATATCACTGACATAAATATTGTTGAGATATTATTTAATTGACAACATACAATTAAATATTATAACTGTTGGCTACTTTAATATATATATGGGACTGAATCATAGCAAAGTTAGACATTATTGTGATGTTCCGGATCTGTGCGTGATTAAATTCTCTGTGACTGGACCTCATTTTAGAGACCATCAGCTACAAACATCCATCCATCCATCCATCAGCCGCTTATCTGGGGTCGGGTCTCGGTGGCAGCAGGCCTAGCAGGCCGACCCAGGCTTCCCTCTCACCCGCAACATTTTCCAGCTCCAGTGGGAGGCATCCGAATTAGATGCCCGAACCACCTCAGCTGACTCCTTTCTACACGAACGAGTAGCGCCTCAACTCCAAGCTCCTAATGTCCGAACTCCTTATCCTATCTCTAAGGCTGAGCCCGGCCACCCTACGGAGGAAACTCATCTCCTTACCCTATATCTAAAGCTGAGCCTTAGAGATAGGGTAAGGATATCTGAAGGCTCAGGAGGAAACTCTACAGAGGAAACTCATCTCCTTACTCTATCTCTAAGGCTGAGCCCAGCCACCCTACGGAGGAAGCTCATTTCGGCCGCTTGACGCCACGACTTCGTTCTTTCGGTCATGACCCAGAGTTCGTGACCATAGGTGAGGGTCGGAACGTAGACGACCAAGGCGGCCCGTTTTAGTGCCTGTTTCACTGCTGCAGCCGCACCGATCCGCCTGTCGATCTCCCGCTCCACCTTACCCTCACTCGTGAACAAGACCCCGAGATACTTGAACTCCTTCGCTTGGGGCAGGCAGTTTGTCCCCACCTGGAGGGAGCAATCCACCGGTTTCCGGCAGAGCACCATGGCCTCAGATTTGGAGGTGCTGACTCTCATCCCTGCCGCTTCACACTCGGCTGCAAACCCAGTGAATGCTGGAGGTCACGGTCCGAGGAGGCAAACAGGACCACATCATCTGGGAACAGAGAGGCAAACCGGATCCTCTCCACCCCCTGGCTGCACCTAGATATCCTGTCCTTGAAAGTCACGAACAGGACCAGTGATAAAGGGCAGCCCTGGCGGAGGCCAACACCCACCGGGAACGTTCAGCTACAAACACATATACTTAAGAAATTGCTGATTGCTAAAAGGTACACGGCTGTTTTCACTTCATTAAGTTAATGTGCTAAACCAGTCCAAACTATCAGGATTATGATTCACATTATAAGTGTTAGTGGTCATCATCAATGTGGAAGCTTTAACTCTAAATGCCTTCATCCAAGAGGGGATTAAGTTAGCATACATGCCCAAGTGTCTCAACTGCATAGGACATGTGCACTTGCAATTAGCAAAGTCTGGTCCCCTTGTTGTCTATGGGGCCTTTAGCAGCAGCTGCTTAAATCGTTATTGCCTTGGGCATTTGGGCTCTTCCTCTGTTTTTATAAGATTATCTGATACAGTTTGATGGAATCTTTTTTCATCCAGTGCAAACTGGTTTGATCAGGTCTCCAAATCTCTGATGCAGTGTGTGCAGAGGTTTCATTTGCATTCATCGTAGTAAAATCCATGCCTGTCCCAAGGGTTAGCTGCATGCCAGAGAGGCAAACCAACAGAGAGCGAGAGGAGCTTTAATATTGATGCATGTCTAGGAGAAAATGTGTGTAGGGCAGGGAGGGATCCCATTCAGCAGCTAGTGTGTGTGTTGCACCATGTCTTCGCCCTCCACGCCGTCCTGGGCAATAGGATGGTTTTCCTTCTCTCCTCTATCAAACCCAGTTCGGAAAGCCTCACATCCTCTGCAGCAGATCTGATAACCGCCATACTGGATAACATCTAGTCACACTCGTCTCTAAGAAGTCCTTCCCTGGGGTACAACTGCCTGTGCCGATCTCAGCATTAAAATATAATTTTGATGGTCATTATTAAGATAAGCATCGTGTTCGTCTGGCAGAAGATTACACTGATAGCGTCAGAGCTGAGAACAACTGTCCTTTCGAGGGACTCTCTTGTTCAAAGTTATTAGATGAAAAGAGCCCCTCGTGGCCAATCACAGGGCTTGTTACCAGGGGCAAAAGTGGGCAGATATAGAAATCCTCCATCATTTATACTTGATTGGTGATAACGTCCTTTCCTTCATGTTCAAGTTCAAGGCTCTGTACTTCAAGACTTACATGTCTTCTTTTTTACTGTGACAAATTAATTACTGTGCTTTTAGATTTTTCACATTTTCCCTGTGCAATTAGGGGTTATTATCAACATTTGTGATTGGTTTGTTTACATCATCCTGTTCATGTTTCTTTCCCCGTTTGTGTCTTGGACACAGCATGAGGAACCTAACCAGCTCTAGATCTGAGCCCTGACCTCCCCAAAGTAAGACAGTTTCTCTTCAATGATTACAGTGATTTAATTATCCCAAAAAATCCTAAAAAATATTGTATTAAATGATCTACTGCTATACCTGGTACTTCACTTCGTAACATCTCCTGTGATCGTTTTCAGATTTTAATTTCCTCACCTTTTGGCTTCATGATAAAGTTGTAAACTCAAAGAGCAGACCTTATTGTGTTACCCATTTCCAAGAGATGTTAATTGATTCTGGCGAAAATTGCAGGATGAGACAACAAAACAATTATTAGGCAGACATTTACACCACAGCCTGACACCTAACAAGAGATCTCAGCTGAGAATGCAGCAGGAAGTAGCATGTAGCACCAGCAGCTAGGAGGCATGCTACTCATATGGATTAGCACTTTAATTGTATTCTCTAGATATTAACATGCATGCATCATGGTGTTTGGTTCCTGTCGAGTGGTTCATGCCGAGGAGCCAATTAGCATCTGAAACTCAAACTTTTTTAAAACTTCACACAGGGTAGCATGCAAAGTGGGTTGGCTGTTTTAAATCTCCTCAAAAATGGATTAGTCGCGTCTTTAAATCAGATGTGCACGGTGCTAACATACCGGTATTTAAACGTCTTGTTCCTAAAGAATTACATTAATGTTACATGAGAGCAAACTGCATGAAATTTGCTCTCACCATTTGCTCACTCAACCCTATTAACTCCAGTGGTAATTGACACCCCCATTCCCCATGAATCCACATCTCATCAAATCACTCTTAATGTTAACACACCATAGAGGGAGTAATAGTCAGAGGCAGCATTATCCAAATCGCTCTCATGAATAATGTAAATACATGTAAGGGTGCTTGGTTACCCTGCTAAAAGGTCCCTTTTTCAACATGCAGCAGCATTAGCTCTGGTTAATCTGAGATCCATTTCACCATGATTCTGTCTCACAAACGAAAGAGAGTACAGATCGGCTGAATACCACTGATACCATCCGGTACACTGTTATGCTTTTTAAATTGCACGGGTAAATATTGCTTATGGAAGACTAATTAATTCACAGACTGAACAATTATTCCCTCAGGCTTTTCCTGTTAACGGCCGCATTATGCTTAATGCACCTGAGCTTTCATAAACCCCTAATAAGGAATCTGATCATGACAGCATGCATTTACTGGGTTCCACTGCCGTTCAGTTGATAATATGAGTAAAGGCTGTTCTCCATGCAAAACGTGTTCAAGTTGTTTGTGAAAGTAGAAACACACATGAAGAGAGAGTTACTCATTTTCAAGAAGGAGGGAGAGCACGTAAAGTACAAAAACATCCGTACTGTGTGTGCCTGGGAAAGTGGAAAATAGTGTAAGATCTAAGATTTCTTCAGCCTGAAGAAACAACACTGAGCAGCCACCCTGTGGACTCACCACCCGCAGGGACAAGCATCGGGGTACTGTGGGTGACGGGCTCTGGGGACGTGGAACGTTACCTCGCTAGCGGGGAAAGAGCCGAAGCTGGTGCCGTAGGTGGAGCGGTACCACCTCCACGCACAGCACTGGCTCTGGATCCAAGAACTATGGTTATCACTTATACCCAGTGGAGTTCACATTTCAACATTATTTTGATTCACTGATCATTTTCGAAGAAAGGGGTACATTTTGCATATTTAATTTAAACGTGCAAATAGCACAGTAGCACGGAGACGCTATTTGCTTAGCTGTGCAGTTAGGGGTTCATTTCACCCTTAGCAGGTGTTTTAGATTTTGCCTCCAGGAAACAGTGTCTTTTGGGCTAATTTGTGAAGGATTAGCACCTGCAAAAGCCATTTTGTGAATTCCCTCCTAAGTGTTGTGTTTGTTCCATGTTATCCAAAGGGTCTAGTTCATGAGTCATCCAATATGCTCGAATCACAGATAAAACTAAGAAGAAGAGCAAGAGTATCCAGGATGTTTACAGCCTCACTGAAATGAAGTGAAATCATTTGAATACTTTCACCTCTTCTGGTCTCCAATGATTTGAAACAAATCTGGGAAGAAACCCATGGCCACAGTAAATAAATGACCTGTTTCGAGGCTTCTAAAGCAAACATTCCTTCTGTTTAAAGATGCACAATTCCATATTCAGAGCATTCATCTTGTATGTAGCACCTTCAGGGATTACAAGTCCCCCAAAGGGGCGAATTGAGGGGGAGGACTACATATGGCCGTACAGACCCCTGTAATGAGTTTGTGTGTTTTGTTGTGAAGAAAGGAAAAAGAAAGCCCGACCCTTAACCCCACCCTCAACTCTATCACCTGCATTCAGACAGATGGTAGGAGGAGATGGAGGAGAGGCCGGCAAATAAGAGAAGATAGGAAGAAAGTGGGTTTTGGTGTGTGTGTGTGTGTGTGTGTGTGTGTGTGTGTGTGTGTGTGTGTGTCTGTGTGTGTCTTTGGGGTTTTGTGGGGGGCGGGGAGGGGGGGTGTTTCTAATTGGCCTTTTCCGGATCCTCAAGTTCACTCTAATTAAGGCCCTGAGAGCCAGGGTCCGGGCATCTGGACACCAGCATTTTGCCACCACTGTTGCAGCAGCGCCGGGGGAAGACAATGATAGCCAATTATCCCTTTTTATTCAGCCAAAGGAGGACTTAGCAGGTCACCATTAAGGCATATGGAGGAGGTCTGTGAAACGGGGAATGCCAGACAGTGGGGTCGGGGGCCAGGCAGGTGCTCAGGCGGTGTATGAGTGTGTGAGTGTGTGAGTGTATGTAAGTGTGTGTGCTGGGTTGTGTTGATAATCCTGGACAGAAGATCCAAAGGGTAGTTGTGTGATGACATTCAGTGGTTAAGTTAAGTCTCACTTTGTGTGCAATTACAGAAGGTTCACATTAGGCTTCAGTCTTTGAGCAGTCAGAAAAAAGAAACAAATAAATCCTGAAGATTAAAGAAGAAAAACTGAGAAGATATACTGTTTATGTTTTAGCTCCTCGGTCAGATTCTGAAGACATATTGAGGCATTATGTGAAATAACACATTTGCTTTGTATACTATCAAATAAGCAATGAGTACCATGTGTACCATTAATCTTTATTTTAATATATTAGTTCAGTGTCCAGCTAAAACATGCCTGGTCAGAACATACCGGATTGCAGAGCCCTGAAGCTCCGCTGTTATACAGAGCGCTGTTCCCTTGTTTATTCAAAGTTCATCAAAATGAAATGTGACGTTTGTCCAAGTTGCACCAAATTTAACAAAGCACTCCAATAATAAACCTGCCAAGTGTGAAGTAGATCGGAGGAGCGGTTCTCGAGATACGGGAAGAACAGACACACACACACACACACACACACACACACACACACACACACACACACACACACACACACACACACACACACACACACAGACAGAGTCCTTCTTTATAGTTAGTTATTTATTCTTCTTCTACTACTATACCGTGTAAGAAGTGCTCCTGATTTAATAAGCATGTATAGTTATCTGTCAGACTGTTTAGCTGGGAGGAGGTCCGAGGACAGATGTGGTGGAATGCTTCCTCCCCACAAAGAGCTGGATGGTGAGGCTAAGAAGAAGGATGTCTGGGCTACTTTGCAAAGCAAACGTCTGCCAAGGAAGGAGGAACCGGAGGGAGAGAAACAGAGAGGTGCTGGGGAGAGACCGGGAGAAGAAACCGACCGGGAGTCGGAGAAAGAGGAGACGGAGGAGACCGAGAAGGAGGAAGAGATATGAGACAAACCGGGAGCACAGAGACCATCGAAGAGTCAAGGTGAAAAAAGAGGAAACGAGAGTGAGCGTCAAACTGGAAAAAAAGAGGAAACATGATGACAATTATCTGGGTCTGGGCTTCACTTGGATTGGCGATGCAGATTGTTGTGCAGTGAGGTTCTGGCTAACAGCTGTCTGAAGCCTCTTATTTGCGGCGCCACCTGAACACCAAGCATGCCAGTGCAAGTCAGAAGCCCCTCACATTTTTTAGATCAAAATTGGAAGAGTTATAAAACAGCCAAAAACAATTGCAGTCTTAAGTAGAAATTTTGGGCATCTATACTTTACTGGAGTATTTATTTTTCAGACGACTTTTTACTTCTACTCCTTACATTTTCACGCAAATATCTGTACTTTCTACTCCCTACATTTTAAAAATAGCCTCGTTACTATTTCATTTTGGTTTGTTTTCACTCCGGCTTGTCATCGTTCAAAAACACACACAAAAAACCTCTCTGCCCCGTTGCCCACAGATACGTGCGCGCGCACTCAGGTGAGCGCTGAGCACACACACACACACACACACACACACACACACACACACACACACACACACACACACACACACACCAGCGGACAGAGAGCGTCGAAAAATATGTTGGGTGAAAAGTAGACCGCTATATCTACGTTTTAAACGCTCCCAGGGTGAAGATGCAACAGCAGCTCTCTGAACCCGGAGCAGCTCTCTGAACCCAGAGCAGCTCTCTGAACCCAGAGCAGCTCTCTGAACCCAGAGCAGCTCTCTGAACCCAGAGCAGCTCTCTGAACCCGGAGCAGCTCTCTGAACCCAGAGCAGCTCTCTGAACCCAGAGCAGCTCTCTGAACCCAGAGCAGCTCTCTGAACCCAGAGCAGCTCTCTGAACCCAGAGCAGCTCTCTGAACCCGGAGCAGCTCTCCTGCTCCAGGTGAAACGAGCCAAAGTGCTTGTGTCTTCTACCAACAATGAGCTGCTGGCTTCACATATTACAAAAGTACAAAGTACACGGATATAAAACTAAGTGATTAATAAATACATGGACAGATGCCTGTACTTTCGGGTAAATGGTTACGGTACGCCGTTAACAGGTTACGCTTTCGCATGCGCGATTTGATGCGACGCCGTGAGCTCCGTGAGCTCCGTGAGCTCGTCTTTTCCTGCTGTTCCATCCATCCATTATCAGCCGCTTATCCGGGGTCGGGTCGCGGTGGCAGCAGGTTCAGCAGGCCGACCCAGGCTTCCCTCTCACCCGCAACACTTTCCAGCTCATTCTGGGGGATCCCGAGGCGTTCCAAGGCCAGCCGGGAGATATAATCCCTCCAGCGTGTCCTCGGTCTTCCCCGGGGTCTCCTACCAGTTGGACGTGCCTGGAAAACCTCTAATGGGAGGCGTCCAGGAGGCATCCTGACTAGATGAACCACCTCAGCTGACTCCTTTCGACACGAAGGAGCAGCGACTCGACTCCAAGCTCCCTCCTGATGTCCGAGCTCCTTACCCTATCTCTAAGGGTGAGCCCGGCCACCCTGCGGAGGAAGCTCATTTCGGCCGCTTGTATTCGAGATCTCGTTCTTTCGGTCACGACCCAGAGTTCGTGACCATAGGTGAGGGTTGGAACATAGACCGACCAGTAAATGGAGAGCTTCGCCTTCCGGCTCAGCTCCCTCTTCACCAGGACGGACCGGTACAGCGCCTGTTTTATTGCTGCAGCCGCACCGATCCGTCTGTCGATCTCCCGCTCCACCTTACCCTCACTCGTGAACAAGACCCCGAGATACTTGAACTCCTTCGCTTTTCCTGCTGTTGCGTTTTTCAAAATAAAAAAACAGATCTAAGCTCAATATTGAGCATGAATTGAGAGGCCGTATCAAATCTACAACCCCGTTTATAACATATGTGTCGAGGAAAGCAGCTCACTGCTCCACTAATACTGATACAACCTGATGGCTCACATATCTGCACTCATTCTGTTTTGTTTGGCAAAAAAAATTAAAAGCTTATTGTTTTCCACAATGAGCTATTTAGTAGTAACTAAATATGAGTAATTTTTTGCACAGATAGAACTTACACAAAACATTGTCTGATGGGGCAATCTGATTTACTTGAGAGTGATTGCAATTGTCTTTATTCTGCCGCCTATTTTGCACTATAATAATACTTATAGGCCACTAGTTATCATGTCTTCCGCTCCATGAAACACATGTTAATGCTCAGTAGTACACATATGGTACTTTAATGTATTTACATTGTAATAAAATGTGATCATTTTCAATGGGCATATATGCAGCTGAAACGGGTAGCCTAGTGCATCCCACATTTTTCAACATAACATTTTAAAACATTATAGTCATTATGGCCTTTATAAAAATGATTGTTTTGGGGGAGGTGGGGTAGTGCACTATAGGCCCCTGAGACTCGGCTTAAGAGTTTGTCCTTGATGGAAAAAAAACATTCCCCTTACATTACTTTTACTTTTATACTTTTAAATAGTTTTTAAACCAGTACTTTTACACTTTTACTTAAGTAAAAAGCTTGAGTTGATACTTCAACTTCTGCAGAAGTATTTTTAAACCCTAGTATCTATACTTCTACTTGAGTAATGAATGTGAATACTTTTGACACCTCTGTTGCATTGTCATATCATCACAGTTATAAAGCTGTGTTCTCTCATTACAAATGTAATGTGAAATGTGTAGTCATGCTTACAAACAAGATAATTGTCATCCAACTCTGCAATTCTCCCCAACCGTATATTTCTGAGGCCCTTTTTTGCTCTTTGTTTTGCTCAATATTTTTTGTATTGCCTCGGTCTCAGTGTAATTACACATATCTGTAAATAAATAATAAATAATATATAGTAAATATAAATTTGGAATGAGACGTATCTAGTCAAGTGTTCCGTCAGGCGCACACTATACCAATATTCAATTCAATTCAATTCAGTTTATTTTATATAGCCCAACATCACAAATACAAGTTTGCCTCGCAGGGCTTTACAATCTGTACAATCCCTGTCCCGGGACCTCACATCGGATCAGGAAAAACTCCCCCAATAAAGATAGTAAAAACCCTTTCACAGGGAAAAGAAGGGTAAGAAACCTGAGGGAGAGCAACAGAGGAGGATCCCTCTCCCCGGATGGACAGAAGAATAGATGTCATGTGGCCAGAATGAATATCGTAACGAAATTACAGCCCATTACATGAATATGACAGAAATGATTCATATAATGAGTAGCAGGCATGGTCCATGATCCAGATAACCACGATCCATTAAGCAGGAGGTAGAGAGGAGGGGCATCAGCAGGGCCATGGCAGCTGGCAGGCCTGGTTCCAGGCCGGTTCCATCAGCAGGGCCATGGCAGTAGGCAGGAAAGGTTCCAGGCCAGTTGCATCAGCAGGGCCATGGCAGCAGGCAGGACCGGTTCTAGTCAGCCACGATCCATGGAAAAAGAAAGTAGAGTTAGTAATGTGCATTGAAGAGACAATAATTTATCCAGAAGGAGAGAAAGAAGAGGTGAAGAGGAGAGGAGGAGTGAAAGAGGAAGAGAAGGAGAGGAGGAGCTCAGTGTATCCTAAGATGTCCCCCAGCAGTTTGGCCTATAGCAGCATATCTAGGGGCTGGACCAGGGCAAACCTGAGCCAGCCCTAACTATAAGCCTGAAACAGCCCTAACTATAAGCCTGAAACAGCCCTAACTATAAGCCTGAAACAGCCCTAACTATAAGCGCTATCAAAGAGGAAAGTCTTAAGTCTACTCTTAAATGAGGTGACTGTCTGCCCCCCGGACTGAAAGTAGAAGCTGATTCCACAGAAGAGGAGCCCGATAACTGAAAGCTCTAGCCCCCAACCTACTTTTTAACACTCTGGGAACCACAAGTAACCCTGCATTCAGTGAGCGTAATGCTCTCGTGGGGTAATATGGCACTATAAGGTCCTTAAGATATGATGGTGATTACCAGTTAAGGCTTTGTAGGTAAGCAGAAGGTGGTCCTTGAGATCTGTTTCACGTGGGAGCCAAAGGACAGGTCCTGGTCAAAAATAACTCTGAGATTCCTTATGGTGGTGGTAGATGCCAGAGCGATGCCATCCAGAGAAACCATATCATCAGACACTTGATTTCTGAGGTGTTCTGGGCCGAGTAAAATAACTTCAGTCTTGTCCGAGTTCAGCAGCAGGAAGTTGCAGGTCATCCAGGTTTTGATGTCTTTAAGACACGCTTGAAGTTTAGCGACCTGGTGGGTTTCATCTGGCTACTGAAGGGACATGAACCCTCTAGTGGCTACTGTTTAGCTGGAGACTGTCTGCTGACAGCGCTGCTACCTCCACACTGCTCTGACTCAACAGGGAGTTGAGTTTCTGTTAATATAAAGAGATGCGAAATCAGAACAGGCCACGCTCATTTACTTAATAGCATGGAGCAGCAGAGGGAGATGGAGAGCCCTTTCGCCTCCTCCAAACTGTAACAATCTCACTAATGTAGAAGTTCGGGTGGCAGGGGTGGAGGTGTACATGTGCAGTCCATTGCATGCCTACCTTGTTCCTACATTTAAGTCCACTGGTCTGCCTTCATCCAGACACACTGGTCAGACGTCAGATCCTGCTGTCAGGCTCAGAGTGTGTTAATCTGTTGGAAAGGCACTCAGTCACAGGATGTGGCCTATCAACCGATGTCTACGTGTCTTCTGCTGGTGGATTGGATGCATGCACTCATTTACTCTTTTCATCTATTGAAAGTAAACATCCTGTGTTGAAAAACCACAACTCTTGGCAACAAGAAGTGCACCTGTGTTAACGGTTATTACTGGCAGGGTTTGGCTCTGACTTTGTGCCAGTATTCTTCTGCCAGTCCTTCACTTTGACTGTTTTCATGCCGTTCATTATCACATTTAAATGTCTCCCCCTGAAGGCTTGCAGGGCCGTGTGGAAAGTGTGGAGGATCCCCCACTAAAGGTCACCAGAGACATTGGACAACTTGGTTTCCTGTCAGTTGCAATGTATCTCAACAACATGTCCCTCTGCCATACTTAGTGTTGTACATTGATATTATTACATTACAGTGTAGGAGCGCAGGAGGAGGAACCCTAACCCTAACCCAGTCATTGACTTTTAAGATGAATACTTTATAAAGGCTATTGGCTGTATAGTGGTGAAACTGGAGCTTGAAGAGAAACACATTTAGGCAAATAACTGAACTACTGTGTGTATGAATGTGCAACAAGCACAATGCAGTAGACAAAGCTGACTGCTATATTGATATTAATATAAGTCAATTATAACACCTGTTTTAGAAGTCTGAGTGTAACTCCAATTGCTGCATGTAAATCTCCATCTGACCTGAGGTTAAACCGATAACTCCTCACCTTTTTTGTCATGACTGTAACCCAAATCACACATGAATAATCCTAATATGATTAATTGCGCTGAAAGTGAGTGAACAGAAAGGACAAACAGCTCGAACACACCTCAGCCTGCTCTCATCCAACCCACTCTGGTATTTATGTAAATGACAAATCCAATAAATCCACATCCAATAAATGATAACCGTTTCACCATCAGCTGATGGTTTCCATGTAGCATTCTGCTTTGTGGCTCGTTTAAATTCCTCTGTAAAACTTTGCTCAAGTGTTAACTGGAGGAAGCATCGAGCTGGCTGCTGATGTTCGGGGGGATTTAAATGAATATCACGATAACGCCTTGCTAATCTCCATTCCAATCTGATTCTCAGTAGGATATCTCTTATTTCTATACTTAGGTGACCCAAGCCGCTTCTTTTGTGGATGTTCGGTTCCACGGGATCAGTGGGAAATTGGAAAGAGATGTAGTGTGCGCGTGCCAACTCAAATTGGATTGCATGGCGTCTTAAATGAAAGCAAATAATTTCACGGTTAATGGGCTTAATTTCAGGAAATAATTCCACATTTCCACAGTGCTATTTTGCATGTGATTTCTGCAGAGGGTTTGCCACTTTTGGGGCTGTTGTTTTGTGTGTGCATGTGTGTGTGTTTATCGCATGTACCAGAATTAGAGAGCAGAATCTGATCACTTTTAGGTCATCCAAAGTTGATCAAATGTGTGACACTTTGCTTTGAGCTCCCAGCAGCTGTTGTAGGCGGCGACAGGACAAGCACTGCTGTTCTCTCCCAGCTTTCATTCACCGGGAACAGAACAGAGGAACAAAGTTAATACCAAAAAAGGATAAAAGAAAGAAAAAAACAGACATAAACAAGAAGTAAAAATGTGATTGCCAACAAAGACGTGATTAAGCCTCACAAGAAAGTCTTCATGGGTTTAATAAATAAAGAAATAGCTGTAATTAAATAATGAATGAAGGAATCAGTCCATAAAGCGTTGATTGATGTCCAGGAAAGGGGGTCTTTCTAATGGAGGCTGGCTGACAGTGATTGCGAAGGCCCATTTACCAGCTGATGTTTTGTTATGATTGGACATGTCAGTCTTCCTCCTCTGATTAAAAAGAGAGGGGGAAAAAAAGCCCAAATGCGCCCTGCGTCCTTCCCTTTATGTTTTTTTGTTTTTGTGGTTTTTTCCTTCTCCATTCTCTTTCCATCCGCAGAAATAAAGCGATGAGTGCATATTATTTTGTCAATTCGCAGGGACGGCTGACATTCAGGGGTCTGTAAAGACGCCAACTGCCCTTTACGTGTTACCTTGAAGACGACACTTTCTCTGAGGAACTTAGTCATGTAATAGGTGTTTGTGCTGTTCGGGGCAAACAGCTTTCAAATGGTTTCTTATGTGTTCATACTCAAACGATGAAACAGCTTCCTGTGAACAGCTTTTTCTAGAATAGCACAACACCCTTAAGATACATCCGTGTGAATAATGCATACAGTATACTGACCACTTGTTGGATTCCCTGTCTGCTTGTAAGTCTCCACCCCTGGTTTCCGCCCACTGCCACGCCCCTCTCCTTCATCCCAGCTGTTGTGCATTGCCTTGATCACCGGCAGGTGATTTAGGGACCACTGCGTACCTGGCTCATTTGTCGGGTTGTTCCAGTTCCAGTCTGGTTTGCTGCTTCAGGTGAGAGTGGATCACAAGAGCGGTTGAGTTGCCCTCCCGACTCTGGAGCAGGGGAGGTGGATCTCCTGTGTTCGCTAAACATTACCGTTGGTATTAGTCTGTCTATTCGTTGTGTTTTGTTTTGTCGCAATAAAGTCCGCCCTTGGAACTTGAACTGCTGCATTTGGGTCCTCAACACCACACCCCTTCTAACACCACTGGGTCAAACAAAAGACTACTTTCTCTTCTAATGAATCTGCTGGAAGGAAGGATGAACACTGTTCTGTCCTCTTATTATGACTCATTTGTCACTTGTGTACTAAAAGCCTTCAGAAAAGTGTTCTCAGAGCAGAGTGGTAAATAAAGGAGTGGACGATGAGGTCAAGTCTCAGGTAATATTTCCCTGCCGGGTCCCTGCTCAGTCCTCCCAGCTAACAAGCTGATACAATGCTTTTTACACTAGGAACGTGTTATTACATTTCAAGCTTATGTGGGTTACGTTTCTTAGAAACAATTTAGTTTTAGTTCTGTTTACATCCCAACAGCAATCAATAAATCAAATGCTCTGACAAAATAAAGAGAAATACATCTGGTATCTGTGGCTGTCACAGGACAGTGTAGCGGCTACCTGTCGGCTACCGGTCGCCTACTTGTGTGCACTCTGCTGTGAGTATTAAAAATAGCCATGTTGGTTGTTTAGTTTCATCGTGAGAGAGACCTGAAGGACGGCTGTCAGTGTTGCTCACCTTTGGAGCTCGTGCTGCTACCTACTTTCAATAGAAGACTTGGCAACGCTGGGCTGTGTTTCTTGGTTTGATTTTTTTTTGGATCTAACTTATCCTTGCTGGTTTCTCCAATGTTACCTGCCTCAAGCTTTAATACTTCATTTACAAGAAGTCAAAACAACAAGAAAGAAACTGCACAATTTCTCAAGGGAGTCTGGGGATTTTGTCCCCCAGATAACAAATGAGCTGCTTTTATATTGTATCATTACTTGCTCTGCGCTTAGTCTGGTCCTTACTGAGCCCAAAGTATACATGGGAAACGGAATAGAAACAGACTTTGTGAAGAAAGGATTATGTCGATAAAACATGTGACTTAAACGTTGCTCAAGCTTCATGAGCTGAAAACATCAGATCTGTCTGAAGCGATGAGATGACGGCAATCGTCTTTATATTAATACATAAAACAAACGGAAATACTCTATCATGATTTCCACGTGGTTTTACATGGTGAGCTTTGACTGAAGCTCTTTATTAAAAGAGTAATGTTGCATACAGCAAACGTCTGGGGAATTAGCTCAATCAACCAATGAACTAATATTTTCAAAAGGTAGTGGTGGGAAACCATTTTGCTTCGCAGAATTTATGGCAAATGTTAAAATTGACCAGTGTATGAAACCGCCCTCTCACTTTGCACAGCACTTGGCCAAGTGTGCAGAGAGGAGTTTGAACACGTTGTGCAACACCATGAATGACTTTGTGTGGAGGCCGTCCGGAAATGTACAATTCATCCCATTTCTGTAGAATTCATTGTGTTGGTACTACAAAGACAAACAAAACTATTTGAATTCTTGGAGAGAATCCAATGAGAAAAGGCTAACTCTAATCTTTTCAACATTGCATGCTGTGTCTATTGGTAACAAGGTAGGGAACAAACACCTTTGCCCCGAAGAGTTTCAAAATCGCCTACAAGACAAAAGTCCCTCTCTCCTTTCACAGACAGCATTTGTCTTGAATTCTGGGGTATTTTGGCTTAAATCTTATACACCTTTTAACTCCCTGAAGACTTCATGCCTGCAACATCCTGAGCCAAAGTGATATTTTAGTCAGAGGATTCACCCTTGTGTTGTCTTGGGGTCAAAATGACCCGTGTACGAGTGTATATGTAAGTGTGTTGATGGGTCATTTTGACCCCAAGACAACACGAGGGTACAGAGTGCTGCTAGTGAACGGTCCCTCACTTTTCCTGCATTGCAACTGTGGCGAGATAGGGCTGCAACAGATGGAGGTCTTCCTGGACCTTGCCTAGGTAATGCTAGGATTTTAGCAGAGCAGAATGGACCTTAAAGTCTCTCAATGAACATTAAACTATGACTTGAAACTACAAAAAAAAACTGACGGGCAGTTGTTTGGAAACGGTTGTTTCGGTTAAGAGCCGTTAACATATTCAAGGTGGAGGTTGGAAAGTGCTCTGCAGTTTAAACGCTGTGACTTGAAATCCCCCTAAAGGTTTCAATGCAAGGACTGCTGAGAAATGACATTGTTTGGAGGTTGGAAGTTTGTCAGGCTACAGACTACTGAAGTCAAGCACCACTGTACTGTTTGCTTTATTTCAATTTTCAAAAGACAGCTTTGTTGTCAGCCCTGTCCTGCTGAAAGTAAAATAAACATTTAAACTGAAGTAAAAGACCAAAATATTGAAACTTTTTTTTAAAACACAATGCAGTCATCTCAAACTGTATCTTACATTTCACCTAAGGCCTCTGTACTGTGACAACACATTTAGTGGAGAGATGTACACAGTAGTTGGGTTTGCATTGCAGTTACATTTCACATAAAAGACTAGGTGGTCTGATTCTAAGGCTAAAGACCACAAGAGGAATATGTGAAGTATACTTTTAAATGGATTTTAACTGAGCGAACATCCAATAGCTGTAACATAGACATAACAAGTGGACCTAATCATGGCCTCACACATTGGTTTGTGGACTGCTGTTCTGGAGCCTCAAGTTCAGCATTGTCATTTTAGATTTTGACCTCACAATCTGGATTTTCATTGCAACCAATTAATGGAAGTGACCATATTTGGACTGAGGAGGAGTAACGTACAGATGCCGTTTATGGCAAATTAGACTCACAATTAGAATCAGTCCCACTGACTCACATGAACCATTAGTTTTATTATATATACTTAAGACTTCAAGTCTAAAGTTAGTGTTAATGCAGTCCAATGAAGCTATGAAACAAGATATCCAAATATCCCCAACACACACACACACACACACACACACACACACACACACATTCATGCTCTATCTTAATGTAAGATGAGGTCATGAGTATTTGCCAACATCATTACAAATGGCTGTAGCACGAGAGACATCAACAGTAGCAAAAGAGGAAAGAGCACATTAATTCAGACCAGTCAATACTTGTTAGCAGGGCCCGCTAATAAATAACACGAGAGAGTTTGGTCCCGTGGTTGGACGATGTCTTTCAGCCGCCTGTGGCATCTAATGTGCTGTTTTAATCAGGGCCAGTGGCAGCTATAGGGCTTACGCTAGCACATTGCCTGCTACATTTCCCCACACGTTCCGGGGATTTACATGGAGGGCCAGTAAGCCATCGACAGAGCCCCTTGTCCTGCCTTGTTATTCCCATTGTCACTCCCTGTATCAAAACCTCACTACGGCATGGGGAAGCTTGTCACACTGAGATCCAACCCTCTCCGTTCTGTTATTCTAAATTCAAAAAGAGAAATGACTGGTGTTGGGTCAGGGGCAGCATGGAAGGCTTTGATAGGTAATGATGTTGGAACCCCATTTTACCAGCTTTCATCCCGTTAGAGTTAAACACTCTCTTGTGCTGGTCTGAGGTGGGGTAACAAGCAGCAGAGGGAAAGCTATGGCAGAAGTTGGATGTTAATACAGATATTGTTCAAAGATTATAGCAGGCTCACTGAGGTTCAGCTGGCAGATTTAAGTTGCTGCCTTTCTGCACTAGTAACCATGCCAACTGCACTGGGAAACTATTAAAACAGCTCTGCATCACAAAGTAGCGACACCCCCATGAAAGAAGCAAAATGGCAGTATCCTGGCCCGCAAACCCAGGATAAGCTTCTCATCAGTTTGGGAACAGCAGGCTGCTTATGGGACAGAACACTTTGCAGAGGAGAGGATTTTGACTGGCCGACTCATTTTCATACATATCTTTTACACAACTTTTGGGGTAGAATAACTTAATGGCAGCAATAGAGTTTTTCCAATAATTGTTTATCAGCAGCCGGCAAGACTATGTCACTATGTCAGATATCCTCAGATCTGACCTTACACATTAGCACCATGCATAAGCCAATGTAGGGTGCATAGACTGTATGCTAGAAGTGGACATAGTTACCGTGATGTCACCCAGTGGTTTGTGAACCACCGTTTTGAAGCTTCACACACAGTTCTGCAAAAGTAGTAGGTGTGATGTTTGACCAGGCTCTCCTTGATCAAACTCATATTTATGTGTATTTATTGTATTAGCCCTAGGGTTGCCTCCAGAATGGGTTGATGCTGTCTATCTTAAACACACACCACCTTCCCAAAACATGGAAATATATATTAAATTGGAAAACATGTCTCTTCTTCTTCCCATCCTGCTGTCCCCTCTCTTTCGTTGCAGCTCAGAGTGAGCCACCAGCTGCAGAACAAGTGAAACACCGGTGGGAGGTGTCAAGCTCTTTGCTCTTATCAAAACCCACAGACCTGTGTTGTTGCTGATGGGGTACAGGAGAGGTGAGGGGCGCAGACCGGCATTCTCTCCTTTTCTTATCCCTGTTCAGGAGGATCAAGGCAACATATGTCAGGCTTTTGAATTGGTTCCTGAAACGTGACCCCAGAGGTCAAGGTCCTACACCCCCCATCTACCCCACACCCACTGCCTCCACACTGCTCGTGTTACGTGAAGGTTAAGTAAGCAGTGTTGATGAAGTTACTCATACATATTACTCTATAAATAATCAGTCACTGTACTCTCAACTCTTGGGCAAGACACGAAACCCCAAATCGCTCCTGTAGCTGTGTCTACGGTGTGCGACTGTTGTATGAATGTTAGTTAGTCCTGATGGGCAGGTGGCACCTTGCCTGGCAGCCCATCCCATCAGTGTAGGAATAGGTGTGAACAGTGGCGGGCCATCAGGGCCTGCTAAGCCTTCTCTGCTGGCCTAAACAGAATCACAAAGTTTAAATTTACATTTTTTAAATTTTTTATATATATCATTTTTATTTTGTTATAATTAAAAGTTATAGCTATTTCATAATTGTATTGTTTTTCACAAATACACTACATGTATTATAATAATGTTTCTGCGTGACCATTAACGTGCGCTGTGATTGGTCAATGAGGGGCAGCGTGACTTCTGTCAACGAAAGAAGCTTCTAGCTTCTAGCTTCTAGGTAGAAGCTAGAAGCTAGAAGTTAGAATCTCAGGCTGAAGCCTGAGAAACGGACTTGCATGGTGGATTTACTGATGACGTCTTTCACACAGAGGGTTACGGAGGGTTATGTGCATGTGGTGAGTGAAACGCTGGTTGTGTTACTGTTTTTACACCGCAGTCGTATCTAATCATGAACAAGCCACAGCGCTGTTGCTGCTGCTGGTCGAGCCGGAGTCGGCACTGGGGCCGCGCCTCTCCCCTCGCCAAGGTGCCAGCAGCTGCTGGAGATGTTGTGTGTGTGTGTGTGTGTGTGTGTGTGTGTGTGTGTGCGTGCGGTGTCTTACTGCCAGGGTTTTGTTGGATTGTTTTGTTATAACTAAATGTGACTGGTTGTTGATTTGGACTTAATGACGAAGCAACGGCGAGGTTGGAGGCTTGCTCCACGGAGTGTCCGCTGTGTGCGCATCAAAAAAAAAGAAGAACGTTTTTAAAAACTGCACCTTAATTATCTCCGCAACCACATGCTTGTTTAACTTCATTTAAATTGCTACAATACCGTAACCCTTGTGAGAAGAGTTTAAAAAATAAAATAAGTAGTCGTTAATGAAGCGTCTTTTTTCTCGTCTTAAGTGGTTAAAATAGCTCTGCAGGCCGGTCCACGCCCCGTGTGACCTCCATCCATGCGCGTAATAATGCACAAAAATCGTCCGTATAGCAGAGTGAGCATATGACAGTCTGTATGAACGCGGTCGGTCTGACAGTAACTCCCGGGACATTTTTTTTTTGTCTAGTCCGCACCTGATGTGGACTAGACGTCACTGAAGGCCTTGGTCGATAACGCACGGCCCGCCACTGGGTGTGACAAGTAGTGTTAAAGCACCTTTGAGTGGTCGGACGACTAGAAAAGATCTATACAAGAACTGTCCACTTACCATGTTCTTAAAATAAATGAATGCTGACCGTCAGTTTGAAGCAGGAAGTGAACAGTAGCTTTGACGTGTTGTTGACCAATCCACCTGCCGCTATGTGGACTTTGTCGCTCTGTAAAAACATCACCTGACTTGCTCCTTTGCTCCCTTTATAATTATTATGGCAGCTAGCGGGCTTTTGTTGGAAACATATGCCGTTTATGGACAATTACTGAAACGACTGATGCTGTCATTTTTCTTAGCAGGTCAGTCTCCTCAGGCTCTTTTCAAACCCTTTTGGATAATGTTGCATTGCTTTTTTTTACAACACATTTATCGATTCATGAAATAGAATGTGCAGGTTTTCATCTGGCAACCCCGATTGACTGACTTGCATGAATTGAGCATTCATGGCAAAAGGTTACCAGATTTGATTTGGTGGAAAAGGCTCTGCTCTGAAGGGAGCTCTCAAAGAATCTGTGCAGCAATGAAGGTTCTGCTAATCCCTTTTAACAAACACAAACGTGAACTAGAGGCTCTTATTTAAAGTGACAATACCCAAAGCTTAGCACATGCGGGGGTTCTGGTGGAGGAGGGGGCTGTGGCAGTGAAGTGATTGTGTCTCTCAGTGTACTCCTGTATGAATTTGGGACATTATGTCAGCTGCTAGCCAAAGCAGTTGATACATGAGCCACTGATGGTGAAGCTTGAATGAGAAGCCTGATGCCAATCAGCAAATGCAATTGCAACTGCAGTGCTCTGCCTGAAATGATGTGCTATGTTCCCCAGATCAAGAGCAGCAGACGGACAGACGGAGAGAAGAGTGTGTGCTGCACGGCTGAAGCCGCTCACCCTGGGAACAGCAACATCAATAGAGCAGAGGGGGGTATTAACCCGGCCCAGGCATAGGTTACCCAGGAATTAATGAACTTGGACTCCTTATCCCCTTGTATTGACAGGATGAAGTCGAAAACCTCGCCGGTCCTCTGCGCTCTGCTCCCGAGTGGAAGAACAGAAAGGGAGTTTCCTGAAATGAAAAAGCAACGGTTCTTATCTCTGAGACAGGTTGTAAGAAGGGCCGGCGAACAAGGTGGAGGGCACACACACTCACACACACACAGTGAAATCTCTAAGTGAGAAAGCGCTCGGCAGGCCTGACCGCAGCGTGTAGAACACTTGGCTCAGGTTAGATAAAAGCAGTCTGGAATGAATCATTCTCTCACTAGTGGATGGGTGATGGTAGCTCTGTGTGTGTCTGCGTGTGTGTGTGTGTGTGAGTGAGAGAGTATGGTGGGGGTTGGAGGCCACACTATTCACATCTCTCTGTGTATTTATAGATAGAGCAAACACTGTGGAAGTCTGATGCCCAGGTAAGAGGGTCCAGCCAGGCAAAGCCAGCGGACTATTTCAACATTTTAGTTTGGAAGTCACACAAATCAGCCAAAATACAACAGAGGTCCGGGTTATGACATGACTTACTTCCCCGTTGAACTCCCGAACATATGAGGATCTACTTACATTCACATAGCAGAGTTTTGGGGGCGAGAAATCAAATTTAGAATATTAGCAGTTTTACAGAAATGGATGTCGAATCGCAAATTCCAACAAAAAAAAACACTAAAATCACTACACAAACGTAATAAAATTAACAAGGAACTGTGGTCACAGACTGGTGATGGTTACAGACTGGTTACAGACTGGTTACAGACTGGTTACAGACTGGTTACAGACTGGTGATGGTTACAGACTGGTTACAGACTGGTTACAGACTGGTGATGGTTACAGACTGGTGATGGTTACAGACTGGTGATGGTTACAGACTGGTTACAGACTGGTTACAGACTGGTTACAGACTGGTGATGGTTACAGACTGGTTACAGACTGGTTACATAGTGGTTACAGACTGGTGATAGTTACAGACTGGTTACAGACTGGTTACAGACTGGTTACAGACTGGTTACATAGTGGTCACAGACTGGTTACAGACTGGTGATGGTTACAGACTGGTTACAGACTGGTTACATAGTGGTTACAGACTGGTTACAGACTGGTTACAGACTGGTTACAGACTGGTGATGGTTACAGACTGGTGATGGTTACAGACTGGTTACAGACTGGTTACAGACTGGTTACATAGTGGTTACAGACTGGTTACAGACTGGTGATGGTTACAGACTGGTTACAGAGTGGTTACATAGTGGTTACAGACTGGTTACAGACTGGTGATGGTTACAGACTGGTTACAGACTGGTTACATAGTGGTTACAGACTGGTTACAGACTGGTGATGGTTACAGACTGGTGATGGTTACAGACTGGTTACATAGTGGTTACAGACTGGTTACAGACTGGTGATGGTTACAGACTGGTTACAGACTGGTTACATAGTGGTTACATAGTGGTTACAGACTGGTTACAGACTGGTTACATAGTGGTTACAGACTGGTTACAGACTGGTGATGGTTACAGACTGGTGATGGTTACAGACTGGTTACAGACTGGCTACATAGTGGTTACAGACTGGTTACAGACTGGTGATGGTTACAGACTGGTTACATAGTGGTTACAGACTGGTTACAGACTGGTGATGGTTACAGACTGGTTACAGACTGGTTACATAGTGGTTACAGACTGGTTACAGACTGGTGATGGTTACAGACTGGTTACATAGTGGTTACAGACTGGTTACAGACTGGTTACATAGTGGTTACAGACTGGTTACAGACTGGTGATGGTTACAGACTGGTGATGGTTACAGACTGGTTACAGACTGGTTACAGACTGGTTACAGACTGGTGATGGTTACAGACTGGTTACAGACTGGTTACATAGTGGTTACAGACTGGTGATAGTTACAGACTGGTTACAGACTGGTTACAGACTGGTTACAGACTGGTTACATAGTGGTCACAGACTGGTTACAGACTGGTGATGGTTACAGACTGGTTACATAGTGGTTACAGACTGGTTACAGACTGGTTACAGACTGGTTACAGACTGGTGATGGTTACAGACTGGTGATGGTTACAGACTGGTTACAGACTGGTTACAGACTGGTTACATAGTGGTTACAGACTGGTTACAGACTGGTGATGGTTACAGACTGGTTACAGAGTGGTTACATAGTGGTTACAGACTGGTTACAGACTGGTGATGGTTACAGACTGGTTACAGACTGGTTACATAGTGGTTACAGACTGGTTACAGACTGGTGATGGTTACAGACTGGTGATGGTTACAGACTGGTTACATAGTGGTTACAGACTGGTTACAGACTGGTGATGGTTACAGACTGGTTACAGACTGGTTACATAGTGGTTACATAGTGGTTACAGACTGGTTACAGACTGGTTACATAGTGGTTACAGACTGGTTACAGACTGGTGATGGTTACAGACTGGTGATGGTTACAGACTGGTTACAGACTGGCTACATAGTGGTTACAGACTGGTTACAGACTGGTGATGGTTACAGACTGGTTACATAGTGGTTACAGACTGGTTACAGACTGGTGATGGTTACAGACTGGTTACAGACTGGTTACATAGTGGTTACAGACTGGTTACAGACTGGTGATGGTTACAGACTGGTTACATAGTGGTTACAGACTGGTTACAGACTGGTTACATAGTGGTTACAGACTGGTTACAGACTGGTGATGGTTACAGACTGGTTACATAGTGGTTACAGACTGGTTACATAGTGGTTACAGACTGGTTACAGACTGGTGATGGTCACAGACTGGTTACACACCATGAGGTGTAGAACAGATTGTTAAAAGGATGGGGGGTGCTTAACCATGCTGTGTCTTATAGGCCTAAAATAAACTAATGTTGGTCTTAACCCTTCAGGGACTGAGGTCATTTTCTCGATTTTACATACTTTCTTAAATTCACCTTTTAAAGACACTTGCATATGAGATACATACCCATGTTTTACATACAAAGTGTAAAGAGTTAACTTGGCCCTAAAGCTGAAAAATGTAATCTCGATTTTGGAGATTCTTCATATCTCTTGTGAAAACATAACTTTACTCATGTGGACGAACTGTTTTCGTGCTAGAAATTGGTTTATCAAAGGTTCACAAGCAGTGGAATATATGAATGAAATGGTAGATACATGCAAATAAATGTCTAAAACCAAGTTTTGTATCATCGTTTTTTGAGTAGAAATGATGTCTGTCACACCTTTTACCAAAATGAAAAAAATGGGACTGAGAAATGACTTCATACTGCGACCATTCTCTCATCCACAGCGGGGTCTCTGTGGGGATGATAAAAGGCCTTACAGGCAGTCTTGCTGTTGTCCATCAGGGGTTTCACTCTGAAAAGTTTGTCATGTTGGACTGGTAAAATAAATTACTACTAGTCAGTACTAAGATCCAGGGCTCTCAAGTTTTTAAGACAGGTAAGAGTGACATATGCTCCTCCTAAGTAAGTCTATCCTCTAGTTAATTATAATCTATATAGTTATGCGGTTATAATGATGTCACACAGAGAGAGGTGCATGTTCAGTTTTACTGGTGGAAACATTATTCAGTGTTCTAGACTAACAGTGACGTCTCCTCAAAGTAAAGTGGTGTAACAGTATGACATAATATGGTCAAATAAAAATAAAATAAAAAGGCTGGTACATTATAAATATTATGGCATATAAGTGTTATATTATAAAGTGAAATGTAGTAGTAGCAAAACAATATTCAGTATAGTACAGTATTGCATATTGTAAGTATTAAGTCTACAAAATACTATATATATATATATATATATATATATATAGATATATATAGATATATATATATATATCTATATATATATATATAGATATATAGATATATATATCTATATATATATATATATATAGAGAGAGAGAGAGTTATGCGGTTCACTTGGAAATTTCCTTATTTTTCAAAGAAAAGCACAGTTTTTTTCAATGAAGATAACATTAAATTAATCAGTAATACACTCTACATTGTTAATGTGGTAAATGACTATTCTAGGTGGAAAGGTCTGGTTTTTAATGAAATATCTACATATGTGTATAGAGGCCCATTTCCAGCAGCGATCACTCAGTGTTCTAATGGTACATTGTGTTTGCTCATCGCATAGAAGACTAATGGATGATGAGAAAACCCTTGTGCAATTATGTTAGCACAGCTTAAAACAGTTCTGCTGGTGAGAGAAGCTATACAACTGGCCTTCCTTTGCATAGCATCACATGTGTGGGTTCCATTATACTCTCAAAATGGCCAGAAAAAGAGAACTTTCATGTGAAACTTGCCAGTCTGTTCTTGTTCTTAGAACTGAAGACTATTCCAATTGCGAAGAAACTGAACATTTATCTGGGTGAGCCCAAGCTTTTGAACGGTAGTGTATATATATATATATATCTATCTATCTATCTATCTATCTATCTATCTATCTATCTATCTATCTATCTATCTATCTATCTATCTATCTATATATATCTATCTATCTATCTATCTATCTATCTATCTATCTATCTATCTATCTATCTATCTATCTATCTATCTATCTATCTATCTATCTATCTATCTATATATCTATCTATATATATATATATATATATATATATATATATATATATATCTATATATATATATCATATCATATATGTGTACACAAAAGAAGAAATAGAACCCATAATGATCATAGTTTGTCAGCTTCTCGACGAGTGACGCTGTTCGTCACTGACTCGCCCGTCACTGCCCCCATCCATTGGCAGTACATTTTGGATGCATAATGTGGATATTTACTTTTTTACTACCTCAAAGTGACTAGAAGAAGAAGCTAAGTGAGTTGTAATGAACATTGAAGCAGGTTTGAACTGTCCACAAACAGTATAGTCAGTATTAGCAGTAAAAAGAAGCCCACCACACACACTTACTGCTTCACTGAACTCATCAAGCACAGTCTTTTTGTAGCATTTCGACTGTCCTGCTAATAGAAAATTGACATTTGCGAAGCTTTCATGAAAAACTAAAAAAAAACTCTAATCTCTAACCTTTTTTAATGAAGCCAAAAAAGAAAAACATCTTGAGTGGCAGAGAAAAATGCTTAGCATGTGTTGTGATCCTTCGCCCCACAGATATTAAGACTTTTGAATGAATAAATTAGCAGAATGAAGCAGACGCCAAATCCTTCCCTTTGTGATTAAAGAAACTCCATCAGATCCCTCGCTTTTTCACGAGACGGGGTGTTGCAAAGAAAAGAAAATGGCATTCTTTTGGCTTCCCTACACACATGCATGCACACACACATACATGCACACACACGTAGTCACCTCACAATCCTCCCGCCGTGTCCATTTATTCAACACATTTCTCCGGGCACTATTGCTATTCTGTCTGTCTGTGGCTGCACAAAGATCTGCCCTCTGATGTGATGAAAAAAATAAAAGGGTAATCATACTTTAATTCTTGAATGATTTCTGAAAAGAGAATTTCCACTAATTCTCCACATAATAATGGGTTTAAAACCTTTATTTTTAAGTGGATGAGTCAACCTTAATTACAGTCATTGGAGACCCTACATTATGCTTTTGTAATCTCAGACACATCGGCATTTGATGAGATTACTGTTTAATAGATGTTAATATTTCCCTTTTCAAAACCTTATTATCCTTTGTTGATATCATATCTGTACAATGCGCTGTCCTGTGTTTTGCAGAAACGCAGACATTGTGTTGTAATTAACTGACATTTTAATATACACATTTTGGTAATCGTGACAATAGAGGCTTTCTTCTTCTTTTGCTGCACAGTGTCGTCATTACTGCAGCAGCACTGGGAACCAATAAAGACCAGTGCATTCATGCTAACGGAGCAGCAGACAGTGTGGGAATCATGAGAGGGGGATGTGCCAAAGTTAAGGAACTCTAAACACACACACAGACTTAACTGACTTATTTACAATGTTGAATGAATGAATTAGTTTTTTTATTAGTTTTAAGGAGAGCATATTAATTGCATGCTTTGCAGAGTTGGGAAGTAATAAATCACATTTACTCCATTACAATAAGTAACTTCTTAGTTTGAATGAAAAATACATTTTACTCTTACTCAATTAGATAATTAGAGAAAAGGCATTACTTTCACTCAGTTACATTTGGATAAATTCATCGCACTGCTTTATTTATTAACAGGTAGGTGGTCAGCTGTTCCCAGGTCTGCTGGTGCTTTGTTATCCCACCACAGCCACGCCTCCACATGACTCCAACCAAAGCGAACCCCCGAGGACAAGGGGACATGGAAAGTATTTTTTAATTGGTCTTAAAGCAGCATGGATTGAAGCTACAGTAGGAGTAACCTTAACATTATGGCTTTAGAATAACGCTAGCAGCTACATTTGGTAGACAAATTACCGGTGCAGAAGGCTCTGGTTGTGAACGCTTGTTGGAAGTCACAAGAGAACTGTGCTGACTGCGAGTGTGTTTGCTGTGTTTTAATGCTAATAAGTTTAATGACATTTCCACACAGGATATCATGCTTCAAAACTGCTAGCCTCCTGCTCTCTGCCGTAATGTATCAAGCTAATGGTGTGCAAGTGGTGTGCTTTTAAGTAGTCATCTCATTGGTTAGCCTGATGAAGAGAGACACAACCACAGATGGTCTTCCTCAGGTCAGAGTGCAGAAGTGAACACACCTGCATTTAACAGGCAATTAATGATGACACTTCACCTCATTATCTCATAAATGTGTCATCTGATGAGACTAATTCAGAAACATAAGAGGCTCATTCGAGCACTTCTTTAATGAAATTGATAAGAGGACAGCTATACTAGTATGATCAAACTTTAAGGAAACTGTGTTGAACATATTTGCCAAATACTAATATAAGACTGGGAATATTGGTATTCCCATCTGATGTATATGTGGCATGTCTAATCGTGAGATGACGTCATGTCATTTCATCACACATAAATACATGTGTATATTCATTTCTTTAACCTGAGGAAGACCATCTGTGGTTAACATATTCATACATCAAATAAAAAACCTCAGTTACTCAACTATGTTTTCCCAGTAAATACTTTTGTAGTATTTTGATGAGTATTTTTTTGCAGTACATTTACTTAACTACATATTTTTTTAGCTATTCTACCCACCTCTAATGTATTGTTCGTTAATACATTAAATGAATTGTCCTAATCCTTGTTGATTTTATTCATTATATCACGTTAACACGTAGTATTGCAGTGAAAAAGGGGTGAAAATCAACATGTTCACTCGGTTGTCATGTTTTCATTGGAGCTGGAGACGATTTAACAAAATACACACATAATATAACTGTCTCAAGTCATTTTTGTCAGATCTATATGAGTCTAATAATCCACACATTCATACAGTCAGTGATGTATTGCCAGCTGTTGCTTCTGGGAGATAGTATAACTAAGTTTGGGCCAGAGCCAGCAGGTTAATGACTCCCGAATTCGCCTCTCGGAGCTCACTAAAATCTATGTGGAATGTCAATGTCGGACTCCGTAGTTTTCAGAGACTGTGTCTGCCCCACTGATGTAAGGGTCCCGGAACAGAGGATGTCGTATATGTACAGATTTAAAGCCCTCTGAGGCCATTTTGTAATTTGTAATTTGGGGCCATACAAAATAAATGTAATACAAATTATGCATTTAGCAGTTTAAACTGTGTTGCTTTTAGTCTGGATTAAGAATGTACCTTCTTTGTATTTGTCTAATATTATCTAACGATCCAAATCCCGAGCTCTGATTGGTCAGAGTGCGGTGTTTTTCTACGAGTTGCTCTCTTATCTAAAACATAACCTGTTCCTGAGCAGGTTACGTGTGAACTGCCTTTGGAGCACCGTAAACCCAGGGTTAACCCTGAAATGACCTTGCTAACCCCAAATACTGCTTTGTAGTACAGGCCTCTGATTTTGAATCACACTTACCACCTATTCTTCTACTCCTACTGGCCTCATCTTCTTGAGTCCTTCTCTTCCGGGCTTTTCTCTTGTCCAAGCCTCCTCCCTCATTCAGGGCTACTTCCCCTTCTGGCCTCTCTGTGCACCAGAGATCTCTGCTATCAACATAACTGGCAGAATCAGAGGGAAATTAACATAATTGCTGATGGCGGTTGTTGACTATTGTCAGATTCATTCACTCCATTATTCATGAAGGCAGAGGGCATGAATTACTGTTAGATTAAGAAATGATATGTTAGGTAGCAGAGAGGAAAGTCCAGATGTCCAGGAGAGAGAGAGAGAGAGAGAGAGAGAGAGAAGGATAAGAGAGAGAGAAGGATGAGAGGAGAATGATGGGAGAGATGAACTGAGAAAAGAGTTATGAAGAGTAGTTCACAATTTAAGTAGTCTGAACTTTAAAGAAGACTCCTGGCAAGGGCTGGAGGGAGGAGAATACAGATCAAGGCAGTATTTTTTTTTTAAAGCAAAGGCAGTCTAAGAGTTGCTGATTTGATCAATATTAAACTCTTCAATGTGATCTGAGTGCCTAACAGCAAAGGTATCAAAAGTGTGTGCTTGAGAATAACGTTTCCTTCATGCTATGTCACGCATATACCAACCACATGCAATGTTGAAGCTGAATGATTCGGTGGAACGTGAGATTATGTTCAATGACGGGCACCCACTGCCTCAATCTTCACAACCTACTTCCCCCTCACTAAAAGCTTATTAGGTTTAGTTATTAGGTTTGCCACTGTATCAACTTCCGTTTTGTCCTTGATTGAAGACGAGACGACACATAAAACAATAACTGGTGGTATCAACATGCAGCAGTGTTGATGGAAAAAGAGGTTTAAAGAAGAAAAACAAAAATGTTTCTTTATTTTCATTGGGAAAAAAAGGGGAGACAAAATATGATTAAAGATGTGGATAATTTAATTTCATTTAAATTGTTTTGAAAATTAGATACCATCACCAATAAGGTGATAGCAAAAACACTAGTTGTTTCCAGGGCGTGAAATACAGATGCTTTGTAACGCCCCTGGGTCTCTGATACCAACGCACGCACAAGGCATCCTTGAGTGTCTGTATGAATAATACATCACTTTCATCATGACCTATCCGCGTCATCATTAGACTCTCAGATAAATGCTCTGGAAGTTAATGGTTATATCCAAGCGCAACCGATGTCAAGTTTTGGATACACAAAAAACAAAATGCTGTCATGCATTTTCAGCACCACAACCAGCACCGGCCCTTTCGAGGCAGCCTTACTGTAGGCTGTAGGGAAAGAACACTCACTACACACAGTGGCGCAGAAGGACAACGGTAATAGACGCTACACAGGCGTGTGCACACCTGCTTATGGGGCACAGCTCAGTCTCCCACACATTAATATACATATGTTGAGGCTAGTTTTAAGAAGTTTCACTGCAGGCAGACATGGCAAACTGGAAAAAAACACTGTGTTCCGTCATTGGGGGGTTCCTCTCAGGCGAGTGACGTCACACAGACACTTCTCAGTCTCAAGTGGGATGTGTAAAATGGAAGAATCCTCCATCCCATCACATAAACTGTCTAGAGCTGTCCACGGTGCTAACAGTGCTGAAGCACTTTACTCTTCTGCTAAACAACTGAAATATGGGAACAGACAGTATGACAAAGGCAGACAGGGTGGCGTGCGCTCAGCCCAGCTGCTAGAAATAGAGTGGAACCTTCTGCTATGGTCCTACCGGCACCCACTCTCCATCATAGTACATCCCCAGGGTACAGAGCTGCACGACGTCCAGTCATACATTTGTCAGGTTTTGTGAGACAGGTTTGGGAAGGCGGATCTTGGAAAGGCACCAAACCACCCTTCACAAAAAAAATAAAACAAAAAAACTAAGAACACAGTATAAATACCACACACTGTGTATAAATACTCAATGTAGTTTGTTAACCAGGTAAGACTACATAAATAAACAATCTCTGCTCTGTTAGTGATGATAATTGAGTCTTTATTAGTATACATTAAATACGATCATTTGTATCAATATTTTAAGTGGATTGTTATTGGAATGTTAGCTAAAAACTGTCCGGACCAGAAAACAAGTCAGTTCCACTGATCATGTTTACAGACACTAACTCCGTCATAAGTCTCTCCAGCTGTTAAAACCTTTTTAACCCCAGTTAAGCCCCAGTCATTTTTCAAAAATATTCCGAAAGGTTTTGCATACACATACTAAATACAGAATATCTCCTCAACCACAAGAGCTAATTGAATCATTTTAAAAGGTATATTATACAGAAAACACTTGGGAGGCAGTATATGTGTTACTGGTTTATTGGTTGATGATGGGAAAGAAAGGAAAGAAAAAAGATTCAGAAAAAAAATTAACTTCCAGGATGTATTTCCTCTTTTTAATTATGTATATCATGGCTTTTTTTCTACTATATATAAAATAATAGCACTGTATTAACAGTATCTCTGCAAAGTTTGACTTTAATTAAGTGAAGTTAAATATTTTTAGTAATTCATTTAGTGCACACTTCGTGTACGGTAGGTTTAGGTCTGTGGCCAAAATGCCCTAACTTTCTTCTTGGACCTTGGACGCCGCTGGTTCCACAACAGAGGGGCTCGGCTTAAGCAGATGCGCCAATACATACCAAGCAAGGCCATGGGGAACATCGTTTCATCCAAAATTAAGTCATATTTCAGTTTTTTGCCTGGAAAAAAATACAATGTGGTTGATATCTTGCTGAGGCTTTGTCTGACAGTGGATTTGGTGGTATTGGTGGATTCCGTATGTCGTAAGCTTTCCTTGGTGTTACAGTGGGGCATCAGAGCAAACATCCCCTCTTAGAGGGCAAAGCTGTTATACGTCCCATGTGAGTACATGAGAGAGACCAGTGAGAAAAACATCTTCAGGACTGCGCATGCAAGCGACAGCCTTAGTGGGCTATGCCTATACAAATATAATCTACAGCTACAATACATAACTAACATAACTGTCCTACTGATGACTGTAGTAAAAACTGTAGTAGCTTGATGTTATAGTATTAAACCTTGCGTGGTCACACCACAAAGTGTCATAACAAAGTACATCTCTGTAGCCTTCCAAAGGATTGGTGCTAGTACAGTGGCATGGTGACTATTCACAGGATTAGTTGGTAGCTAGCTAGTGAGCGAACCACTAACACGCTAGCCAACTAAGAACTTGGCTTGCCAACTGCCAGTTTTTCAAGAAATGTACGTATAAATACCATCAACTCCTGTCTCATAGCAGTATCTAGATTCTAGACCATCACTTTATAAAGCAGTTTATAGTTCAGTGGATAAAGGGTACATAGAAGTAGATGGCCAGCTGATAGCTTCCTCTGTTTGAGATTCTCTGGTCTTCTAAATTCCCTTAAATCTCAGAACTGTTGAGTTTACAGTTGGTCAATGGTGGAAATTTGCATGCCAGGATCATGCAAAAGATAGAGATTGTCTTGTCCCCATGAGGATCTTGTCATTGCAGTAATTCCAATAAAACAAATAGATTTTTACTTTTTTAAATACTGGTGTGCCTGAACCTTCAGGTGAGTTTTGGGTTGAATGCAAATCGGCGGATGGATACGTTTGGCTATGATAGCTGTTCATATCCTAGTAACACTCAATGATGGTTCCATGACCGTATTGTAGAAAATCTTAACAATTGATGTGGCAGATCAGAACATTTTCATGTGAATTGTTTTTGAAAAAAGGTTGTTTAGGAACATCGTATATACATATTTGTTTCTTTCAGAAGAAAGCAGTACAACACTGAATCATCATGATGTTATACATACACCCCTGTGTACACAAAATAGTATAATGATGACAGAACAACATGTGAATATTTGTTAATTATTCATCTTGTGCAGGCCAATTACTGAGTGAATAGATTTAAAGCAGGAGCCAGCTTCAGTGTAATGGTGCTGCAGTGGGCCTATGGAGACCATCAGTTGTCTCTGTGCTCTCTAATGCAGAGCAGCCGTTACTTGTCTCCTTCTTCCATTCAGCAGCTCCTTGAAAGCTGTCAGCTGGTTGCGGTTTGGACGGAACAGCTCCAGTTTGGCCACACTCGCCTCTCTCTGTGGCCAGCTTTTACAAGCTTTGGTTAAGCAGAAAAGCGAAACAATGAATAAAAGGAGGCAATAAATGGATTTTAATTAATTGTCCATAGAAAGGGCAAAACCGCCATTGTGTTTTTTCTTCTTCATTTATCTTTTTCTCACTGTTCAGTATCTCTTTAGGGAGGCCTGGAGTACTCAGTCGTTGGTCGACCAGCCAAGGCCTCACAGGAACACACAGCATATGCCGATCCTACAATCCACCCTGCTTGATAAGCTCTCTCTCTCTCTCTCTCTCTCTCTCTCTCTCTCTCTCTCTCTCTCTCTCTCTCTCTCTGCAGTGACATGGTGCTGGAATCTGCCACTCATTAAGGTGAGCTGTGCCAAGGCCTGTGCTGCTCACTGCCAAGGCTTTAGTGGCTGGGTGTGTGATGGGAAAATCAGTGAGTACATGTGTGTGAGCTGGTTCCAGGGGTTTCCATGGATGGAGGTCATGGTGTGCATCCAGGAGAAGGAAGAGGAGCAGGAGGGGGTCGGTCCTTGGTTCACCTCGTCATCCTTGGTCTCCTCAGTAGTGGCTCCAGTAGGGAGGGATCTTCTTCTTCTTCTTCTTCTTCTTCTTCTTCTTCAAAAAGGGCAGAGTCTATCGTCTCAAAAGTCAAAGTTCAGCTCCGCCACCTCAGCCGAACAAGAGAACTACAATTCCTTTAAGCGGCAGTCCATGCAACATGCAATATTCAATATTTGTCTAACATTCATTCACACATTAATCATTCTACAGTAATAAAAGTGACCTTCATATGCATACAATTACAAATCTAACTAGAACAATGGAAACAAGAGCTAGATGTCATCCACATCTCAGAACAGTTACTGAGTATAGTGCTTGCCATCTTTTACTGATAGTGGAGGGTCTGATTATGAGCAGCACCCACACCTGGTCTTAAATTTGGATCTCCTGATTTATCAAAAATATAAAGTTGACAGAACCTTCTGGGATAATGGGGAATCAGCCCTTCCTCAGGAGTCTTCATCAATCTCCTACGGCCTATCAGTCCATATCAGAGCCTCTGGTGTCAATATACACTCACCTAAAGGATTATTAGGAACACCATACAAATACTGTGTTTGACCCCCTTTCGCCTTCAGAACTGCCTTAATTCTACGTGGCATTGATTCAACAAGGTGCTGAAAGCGTTCTTTAGAAATGTTGGCCCATATTGATAGGATAGCATCTTGCAGTTGATGGAGATTTGTGGGATGCACATCCAGGGCACGAAGCTCCCGTTCCACCACATCCCAAAGATGCTGTATTGGGTTGAGATCTGGTGACTGCGGGGGCCATTTTAGTACAGTGAACTCATTGTCATGTTCAAGAAACCAATTAGAAATGATTGGAGCTTTGTTACATGGTGCATTATCCTGCTGGAAGTAGCCATCAGAGGATGGGTACATGGTGGCCATAAAGGGATGGACATGGTCAGAAACAATGCTCAGGTAGACCGTGGCATTTAAACGATGCCCAATTGGCACTAAGGGGCCTAAAGTGTGCCAAGAAAACATCCCCCACCCCATTACTCCACCACCACCAGCCTGCACAGTGGTAACAAGGCATGATGGATCCATGTTCTCATTCTGTTTATGCCAAATTCTGACTCTACCATCTGAATGTCTCAACAGAAATCGAGACTCATCAGACCAGGCAACATTTTTCCAGTCTTCAACTGTCCAATTTTGGTGAGCTCTTATTTGTAGTGGAGATGAGTGGTACCCGGTGGGGTCTTCTGCTGTTGTAGCCCATCCGCCTCAAGGTTGTGCGTGTTGTGGCTTCACAAATGCTTTGCTGCATACCTCGGTTGTAACGAGTGGTTATATCAGTCAAAGTTGCTCTTCTATCAGCTTGAATCAGTCGGCCCATTCTCCTCTGACCTCCAGCATCAACAAGGCATTTTCGCCCACAGGACTGCCGCATACTGGATGTTTTTCCCTTTTCACACCATTCTTTGTAAACCCTAGAAATGGTTGTGCGTGAAAATCCCAGTAACTGGGCAGATTGTGAAATACTCAGACCGGCCCGTCTGGCACCAACAACCATGCCAAGCTCAAAATTGCTTAAATCACCTTTCTTTCCCATTCTGACATTCAGTTTGGAGTTCAGGAGATTGTCTTGACCAGGACCACACCCCTACATGCATTGAAGCAACTGCCATGTGATTGGTTGATTAGATAATTGCATTAATGAGAAATTGAACAGGTGTTCCTAATAATCCTTTAGGTGAGTGTAAGTCAATGTTTCATGTTTAATTAGCGTTCCTGTAAAATATGAGGAAAAACGCCTGTCCAGGTATACCCAAAGTAAATTGCAAGCTGTACTTGAACTATTTGGAGTATGTGTGCCGTTGTTGTTGGAATGTTATGGATTCATTCATCAATATGAGGCCTCATCGGTGAGTTGCCTGGCTTTTGCAGCTAGAATCACAAGAATCGTAGGTTTCCAGAAACACCAAGCACTTGTACCGAACTCTAAATACACAGTGTACAATAGAATGTACAGTAAAGGACGCCCGCGGGACGGCAGAACGTTAACAGGTTAATGCATTTCACTGTCACGTTGAAAGGAAATGTTTTTTATAGAAATTTGCCAACTTTATGTTATTTGACTATACATATTGACTCAATAAAATTCTTTACAGCCAATTAATTTCACAGATCTGCTGTTTGAGTCCCTGCTGTTCATACAGCGGATACACACTTACATGCATTACAACACAGTATCATGTCTGTTTTCTTAGAGATCCTTTGTAAGCATTAGACCATACAAAGTTTCAACTGGAATTAAAGAACAGACAGTTATGTTGGGAAAATGTGTGTGTGTGTGTGTGTGTGTGTGTGTGTGTGTGTGTGTGTGTCCTAAATATGGGTGTAGGTTTGAGTGTATGAGTACCTAATTGGCCCAGATATCACAGAATGAAATATTCATGTGGAGGCACAGCGTCTTTCGAAAAGGGAATTTGGTGTGTAATGATGAAGTCGGACTATTTTATCTGCCGTGCACCCCACTGACACACTTAGACCTCGCCATGCAATACCTCCCACCACTCTCACATTGTGAGGTCTCCGTACACAAATATATTCCAACATTCTAATGAAGTAATGCAGACTCATAAACCTGTGATCATCGGGACATCCTCTCCTTTCCATCTTTGACTGTGCAGACATTAATGTACATTACCATGGCGGATTTAGACAACAAGATCTGCGCTCACTGCAAGGCGGGCAGCAGAGTAAAGTGCAGTCAAACTGTGGCAAAGTGTTTTGAAATATAAAAAATATAAGGACAAACCAGGCAATGTGAATGGGGATGTATGGGACGTTTAGACTTCTAGATAAACATTCATTGCTATGTAACGCTGTGAAGCCATTCACGTCACAATCCCACCACTCTCCTGTAGAAAAGTAGCGACCATTGCTCCACAAAAAACTAAAGTGCCGAACTATTTCAATTCAATTCAGTTTATTTTGTATAGCCTAGAATCACAAATTACAAATTTGCCTCAGAGGGCTTTACAATCTGCACAAATAGGACATCCCTGTCCCGGGACCTCACATCAGATCCCAAAAAAGGGAAGAAACCTTCAGGAGAGGAGGTCATTTTTTCTCGAATTTACATAATTTCTTAAATTCACCTTTTTAAAGTCACTTGCAGATGATACATCCTCATGTGTTGTATATCAAAATTACAGAACAATTTCAGCTCTCTATATAATGAGGCACCATTGTCCTAAGGCACAAGGGTAAAGAGATAATATGACCCTAAAGCTGAAAAATTGAAGCTTGATCTTTGAAATTCTTTTGAAACTCTTGTGAAAACATAGCTTTACTCATGTGGACAAACTGTTTCGGTGCTTGAAGTTGGTTTACCAAAGGTCTTAGGTTCACAAAAGCAGTGGAATATATTAATAGATACATGTAAATAAATGTCTAATACCAAGTTTTGGATAATCGTTTTTTGAGTAGAAGAGTTGTCTGTCACTACTTTCATCAAAATGATAGAGAGACTGAGATCAAATGTAAATATTCACCAGTTCCATCATGACATAAAACTGTACTTTGAAACACTAAAATAATAAATCACAAAGGCAACAGGGTTGAATGCCTTCAAAAACCTTTTAATATATATATATATATATATATATATATATATATATATATATATATATATATATATATATATATATATATATATATATATATATATATATTAAAAGGTTATATATATATATATCCTCCAATGAATCGCCACCTTAACGTGGTGGAGGAGTTTGAGTGGCTCAGTGATCCTGGGAGCTATGTTGTCCGGGGCGTCAGCCCCTGGTAGGGTCTCCCAAGGCAAACAGGTCTCGGGGGAGAGCCCAGACTAAGAGTGGTTCAAAAAAAACCCTGATGATGTACGGCCCACGGAATGAAGCTACCTCGCCCGGACAAGGGAAACCGGGGCACCCTCCCGGAGCCAGACCCGGGAGGGGAGCTCGACGGCGAGCGTCTGGTGGCCGGGCTTTCACCCATGGGGCCCGGTCTGGCTCAGCCCGAAAAAAGATCATGGACCAGCAACCCTGTGGACTCACCACCCGCGGGGGGAAGCATCTGGGTCGGGTGCTATGCAGACCGGGCGGCGGGCCAGGCAGGAGACCTGGGCGAGCCGATCGCCGGCGGCATGGACTAGCTCTAGGGACGTGGAACGTCACCTCGCTAGCGGGGAAAGAGCCGGAGCTGGTGCGGGAGGTGGAGCGGTACCAGCTAGATTTAGTTGGGCTCACCTCCACGCACAGCATGGGCTCTGGAACCAAGCTCCTGGAGAAGGGTTGGACTTTGTCCTTTTCTGGAGTTGCCCAGGGTGAGAGGCGCCGGGCGGGAGTGGGGATACTCACGAGCCCCCGGCTGAGCGCTGCTATGTTGGAGTTTTCCCCGGAGAACGAGAGGGTCGCCTCCCTGCGCCTACGGGTTGCAGGGAGTAAAGCTCTGACTGTTGTCTGTGCTTATGCACCGAACAGCAGTTCGGAGTATCCGGCCTTCTTGGAGTCGGTGGGAGGGGTCCTGGAAAGGGCGCCGCCTGCCGACTCCATAGTTCTCCTGGGAGACTTCAACGCTCACGTGGGCAATGACAGAGAAACCTGGCGGGGCGTGATTGGGAGGAACGGCTTGCCCGATCTGGACCCGAATGGTGTTTTGTTGTTGGACTTCTGTGCTAGCCACAGTTTGTCCATAACGAACACCATGTTCGAGCATAAGGTGGCTCAGAAGTGTACCTGGTACCAGAACACCTTAGGCCGGAGATCAATGATCGACTTTGTAGTCGTATCATCTGGTCTGCGGCCGTATGTCTTGGACACTCGGGTGAAGAGAGGAGCAGAGCTGTCAACTGATCACCACCTGGTGGTGAGTTGGATCAGATGGCGGGGGAGTCGGCTAGAAAGACCTGGCAAGCCCAAACGTGTAGTGAGGGTGAACTGGGAACGTCTGGCGGAGGATCCTGTCCGGGAGGTCTTCAACTCCCACCTCCGGAAGAACTTCTCACAAATCCCGAGGGAGGCTGGGGACATGGAACCCGAGTGGACCATGTTCAAAGCCTCTATTGTGGACGCGGCTGCTCGGAGCTGTGGCCAGAAGGTCATCGGTGCCTGTCGTGGCGGCAACCCAAGAACCCGGTGGTGGACACCGGGGGTGAGGGAAGCCGTCAAACTGAAGAAGGAGGCCTTTTGGGCCTGGCTGGCCCAGGGGTCTCCTGAAGCAGCTGACGGGTACCGGCAGGCCAGAAGGGCTGCAGCTGCGATGGTCGCGGATGCTAAAACTCGGGCATGGGAGGAGTTCGGGGAGGCCATGGAGAAGGACTTTCGGTTGGCCTCAAGGAAGTTCTGGCAAACCATCCGACGGCTCAGGAAGGGAAAGCAGGGCCTACCCCAGGCTGTTCTCAGCGGGGGGGGGGGAACTGCTGACCCGGACTGGGGACATCGTCGGGCGGTGGAAAGAGCACTTTGAGGAACTCCTAAACCCGGCTAACATGTCCCCCGGAGAGGGGGCAGCGCCGGAAGTCTTTGGGGTGGTTTCTCCCATATCCCTGGCAGAGGTCGCTAAGGTAGTCAAAAAGCTCCTTGGTGGCAAGGCGCCAGGGGTGGATGAGATCCGCCCTGAGATGCTGAAAGCGCTGGACATTGTTGGGCTGTCTTGGTTGACACGCCTTTTCAGTGTCGCATGGGGGTCGGGAACAGTGCCCATGGACTGGCAGACCGGGGTGGTGGTTCCCATCTTCAAGAAGGGGGACCGGAGAGTGTGCTCAAACTATCGTGGCATCACACTGCTCAGCCTCCCGGGAAAAGCTTATGCCAGGGTGCTGGAAGGGAGGCTCCGACCGCTTGTCGAACCTCAGATTCAAGACGAGCAGTGCGGATTCCGTCCCGGTCGTGGAACAGTGGACCAGCTCTTTACCCTTGCAAGACTACTGGAGGGGTCCTGGGAGTTTGCCCAACCAGTCTACATGTGCTTTGTGGACTTGGAGAAGGCTTTCGACCGGGTCCCTCGGGGGTTTTTGTGGGGGGTGCTGCGGGAGTATGGGGTGCCGGACCCGTTGGCACGGGCTATCCGGTCTTTGTACGCCTGCAGTAGGAGCTGTGTTCGTATCCTCGGTAGTAAGTCAGACACGTTCCCGGTGGGTGTTGGCCTCCGCCAGGGCTGCCCTTTATCACCGGTCCTGTTCGTGACCTTCATGGACAGGATATCTAGGCGCAGCCAGGGGGCGGAGAGGATCCGGTTCGGGAGTCTCGGGATCGCCTCTCTGCTGTTCGCGGATGATGTGGTCTTGTTTGCCTCCTCGGACCGTGACCTCCAGCATTCACTGGGGCGTTTTGCAGCCGAGTGTGAAGCGGCAGGGATGAGAGTTAGCGCCTCCAAATCTGAGGCCATGGTGCTCTGCCGGAAACCGGTGGATTGCTCCCTCCAGGTGGGAACAAACTGCCTACCCCAAGCGAAGGAGTTCAAGTATCTCGGGGTCTTGTTCACGAGTGAGGGTAAGGTGGAGCGGGAGATCGACAGACGGATCGGTGCGGCTGCAGCAATAAAACAGGCGCTGTACCGGTCCGTCCTGGTGAAGAGGGAGCTGAGCCGGAAGGCGAAGCTCTCCATTTACTGGTCGGTCTATGTTCCAACCCTCACCTATGGTCACGAACTCTGGGTCGTGACCGAAAGAACGAGATCTCGAATACAAGCGGCCGAAATGAGCTTCCTCCGCAGGGTGGCCGGGCTCACCCTTAGAGATAGGGTAAGGAGCTCGGACATCAGGAGGGAGCTTGGAGTCGAGTCGCTGCTCCTTCGTGTTGAAAGGAGTCAGCTGAGGTGGTTCGGGCATCTAGTCAGGATGCCTCCTGGACGCCTCCCATTAGAGGTTTTCCAGGCACGTCCAACTGGTAGGAGACCCCGGGGAAGACCGAGGACACGCTGGAGGGATTATATCTCCCGGCTGGCCTTGGAACGCCTCGGGATCCCCCAGAATGAGCTGGAAAGTGTTGCGGGTGAGAGGGAAGCCTGGGTCGGCCTGCTGAACCTGCTGCCACCGCGACCCGACCCCGGATAAGCGGCTGATAATGGATGGATGGATGGATGGATATATATATACATATGTATATATATATATACATATGTATATATATATACATATGTATATATATATATGTATATATATATATATATATATACATATGTATATATATATATATATATATATATATATATATATATATATATGTATGTGTGTATGTATGTATTTATTAATAATATAAAAGTAAAATATGTATCTACCCCTTTTACTGATAAAACAAATTGTAAGAGATACAGATGGCAATAATTGTAGCTAAACTGAAGAAGTTGTTATCAAAACATCGGCCTCACTTGATCACTCTTCATGCTCAACAGAGGTCTCAGTAGTCTGATGGACACGTAACAGGTATGGCAACGAACTCCAAAATTGGTATTGTCTCCTCTTTTTATCCTCGGCCATTTTGTGGCAAAAATTGCGAATGGTTTGCATTCCCATACTAAATACTGATTATCTCCTCAACCACAAGGTCTATTTGAATAATTAAAAAAGGTATAATATACAGAAAACCATTGTGAGACGAGTTAAAGTGAGTGCATGTGAGTGAGTATGTCCCAGCACAAAGAAGGGGAAATGACTAAAGATATCTTAAAGCCGGCATACAAATCTGGAAACAAAATAAAACGCACCACTACGCACGCCCACATTTACTCACAAAATCATGTTTTTTTTCTTCCTATAAATGTAACACATACCACGTTACCTTGATTCATAGTCATTATGCTTCTTTAGTCTTTGTCAGTTTATCGTGTCATTTTATCAACAAAAGTATCACTAGTGACATCTTATTATAAAGTTTACCCGGTATTAAGGCCATATTGCAGGACATGAAAAAACACATTAATAGATGTACTGTTTTCTTTAAATGTTTTACCAAAAAGCCACAGAGGAGAGCGAGACAGCAACTGCCTTGCAAAAAGTCATGCATATTTTTTTAAGGGATTACAAGCAGTGCTAATTAATGGAGTGGGATATTTTTTTCTTAATTAGCAGTATTGTTTTCTCCGTAAAAAAGTGATTGTGAATTAAGTGCACATCTATGTGTGTTCATGAATAACCAGTAGCAGAAACTAGATTCAATGTACGCATATACTGAAGACATTTTGCATGTTGTTTCTTTGTTTGAAGGAATGTATTATGCTAATGTTCTTTTAAATACTTCTCAATAAACTCACACTGAAAATGATGCCGGAGAAATTAGCTGCATTGTGCAGCTGTATAGGCATATTGTTGCAGTATTACTATTAGGAAGCAGCTTTGTTCATATTGCAGTTTCAAATACAAATGCACTGAGTTGAGATTGGTGTCCAGTCCAGGATAATTGTTAAAATTGCAGAAAAAAAGAAAGAAGCTGAGATGGGGCTCAAACCACTGATCCACTGATTGAAGAACGGGAACTCTATCCTTTGACCCAGAGTCGCAAATAATCATAGCACTGACATTACTACAGATATTGCTCAACTACGAGGTATCTGCAGAGGAGAGCCCAGGCAGATAAACAGTGGGCTGATTTTTGGTCTTTATGTTTCTAGTTTATTGTAGAAAGGCCTTAAAATAGGGTTTATCATCCAAAAACCTTAGAGAAATATTGTCATTATGTATGCGTTATTATGCTGTGATTTTACCCCTTGAGATCAAAATGGGCAGCATGCGGCCACTTAACTAAAATTAGTTTGACACCCCTGCTCTACAGTATGCATATGCTATTGCAGCTGATACTAACAATATCTGAATATGGCGCCATGTCATCTACATTCAGCCAGAAAAATTACAGCATAGGTTGTGTATTTAAACGCTAAATGGTGTTGACATTTTCTTCCTCTTCTCTCCACTTTTACAGTTAGTTATTTCACTGTTCTGATACCCTGTCATAGGAGGAGCCACTGAGTGTCCAGGAAGTACATTCAGTCCGTTGTCTCTGTAGGAAAAGTCCAGACAGAACAATAGGTGTGAGTCATGTCAGTGAAGGGTGATGCAAGTGTGCGTGCTTGTGATTTTAGGAGAGTATTATCCATAGTCCAGTAGAGGGGTAAAGAACAATAAAGTCCACGTAGAGCAGGTGTGAGGGCTGTTTGGGTCAAACAGATGCTGGACTTTCACCCAAGAGGCACTTTTTTGTGTCCTTTGCGATACAAATAAATGACTTACTCATTTTACCGTTGTTTAGTTACGCAACCTAATGCCATTTTTGTAACACACGTATAACTGCTCCCCGCTGCGTCTACGGTGTATAGAGCAAAAATGTAAGTCGCTTTGGATAAAAGCGTCAGCTAAAATGAAGTGTAATTTAATGTAATAACCCAGATAATCTTTCCTTAAACCTAATAGGTTGGAACTAGGTGGGAAGTTTATTTTGAAGATAGACTGTTTTGACATCACATCCTTGACTTGTCCACGACTGACCGTCGAGGGTAGCATGTCATTGTTTGATGTGTAAGGAAACTGATTAAGCGTCAGTATTTGAAGACTTGGGAGTGAGAATGTGTTGGAATTATGGACATTATTCCTCGGAATCAATCGGACCAGATATTCACACACTTCTTACTAACTGTGCTGGCTTAATAAATAGCAAAATAGAGATCCATTAGAAAAGTTGTTATTACTGGCAGTGTGCGAAATATCTGGAGGCAATAAGGAGGTCCCCCCTATTTTATGCTGTTGTCTTAGACTCATACACAATCTAGCCTTCACGATTTATTGGATACAACCAAGGATATCAAGGCTTTACAGTCCTTGCATACGCACCACCAATATCATTAACAATAAGATTACTCGAACAACACGACAATGCAACAACTACGCCCCGAATGCAACAGAATCCGCTCAGCACCGCCGCCTCTCTCGTGCTAACCCGACACACGTTACATTTGAACCTGACACACAGACCATGGCTCTGCCTCTTCTCATCACCGCTCTGGTATCCAACAAGAAAAGGGACAATTTCCTGCTTTAAACCACTCTCTCACTAACGGCAGGGGATCATTTTGTCCAATGGGTGTCTGTTTAGGTTCCCAAAGACTGGATTTCTTCACGCAACCTGTTGCTCTGGCTGGCGTGTCATTTACGGTGAAAATAATGAATACTGATGGACATTAGTAAGCTCTTAAAAGAAATTTTAGTTACAATTGCAAGTGACAAATACATTTTGGGGGATTTTAGAGACCTCCTAGAATGTTGCTAGTGAGGCTTTCAGGGGGTTTTAGGTGTCAGTCACACTGATAACTGGCAATTTATTGTGTATACACAGTTTTTTCATTTAAGTTAAAAAGTTCAAACATAATCTATACTTTTATCAAACACTTAAAAGGACTGGCAAAGCACCAAGATAAGTGTACAAACATGAGACAACACATTCCTTGGTCTCTGTAGTGTAATCACAGTACTTTGAGGTACTCATCAAAAAATGTAAACTCTCACGCTGAATAGTTCTATTACAACGTTCATGTAGAACCATGATTAAAAATGCCACTTACGTCATGTTTGATTATATTAAAGTCAAAATGGTACATTGGTAAGATTACAACGTAAAAGAGAAGCCTTGGTCTCATCTCTAAAACTAGTTGTCACTTTCCACCTTTTGCCAGCCAGTAACATTACAAGTTTGAACTCGTTTTTCTTGAGGGTATTAGCCCTTTCTCTCAAGTGCTCTTAGTGATCTCTTTCATGAATAGATAATAGACTCATGTCTCAGAAATAATATGGTGATCAATTGCTGATGTTAAAAAAAGCCACACAGAGCGGCTTCATACAATATATGATGCAAAAATGTGTTTAGAATACATACAATCTGATTTTTTGCCTTAAGTCTGTGCTGAAATTGTTTTTGCTGGCCTGTCAGAGGTGCAGGTTTATGAGTCTACATCGTAATGAGGGCGCCGATTGTCTTTCATTTTGAGTTCTAAACAGGTAGTCCTCAAATTGCAATACAAAGCCAAAAACCATCCAACTCCATATGCAGATTTCCCAGCAGGCCTTGCACGCTTCCACTTTTTCCAACCAAAATTACACCTTTATCCCCCCCTTCCTCCCTCACCTCCCCCTGCATCCCTACTCCACCATTTCGCTCTTATCTGCTTGCCTCATATCTTCAAATCCCTTTTTATTGGGATTTATCGAGGCTTTTATCACTTTTCATATAAAAGGACGGGGAGTATTTCCCCTCTTTTAGCAATGTTGCCCATTTACGGCAGAGAATTGGCGCAATTTCCGATCCCTCTACTTTTCTCTCCTGACAGTCACATTAGCATGTCATTACTGGGGCTTTCTCTGCCATCCCAATGGATCTGAAGCTCCGAGGACCAAGCACTGGAGAGACAAAGGGCACCAGCTGCACCCACTTCTCCTCATCCATCTCTTTATCCCTCCCTCTCTCTTCATCCCTCTTTTTCTCTTCATTCCATGCTTGGCCTGACTTGGCGACATCCTGACATTATGGATAGGTTTTGACTTGGCCTCCAGCCGAGACTCTGGCGATTGTGGCATCTTGTCTTTTTTTCATTTACATCCAAGCCTTTAATTTCATTTTTTTATGTGAGACGATACGTCAACAATATATGTGATTAGGCTCATTCAGCTGTTAGAGCGAGTGGTATTTAATCGCTGATAATATGGGGTTTTAATTGGTAAGCCTCTGAATGGGCTAGCAGACCTCCCAAGCTCTGTAATCACTGGGTTTGTCTGCTTGAACAGGTTTATATGTCAAGGACCTTCAAATAGATATGTCAGGCCACATAGGAATGTTTGAGGCGTGTCTCAGCGACGCCATAGTGAATACCATTTCACTGTATCCCTAGAAGACACAGATTACCCCTGGCACTACCATCATGGCAGCCTGGTCTCCTTCCCAGAGTGTCAAACCCTGCCGCTTAGGCAGTGGCCCTCGGCGTCTCGATACAAACGCACAAGGCATCCTTTAGCGTCTTTATGATACGCACCAGGCTTTCAACTGCCTATGTAAACCCATGTCAGATATCTCTCTCTAGAACCCACCCAAGGACCTGCAGAATTACATGTTCCTTGCATGTCCACCAGGAAGTCCAAAAACACTTTCAAGACGTGTAGGGCCCTACTCCTAGAAGGCCTTCAGAGACCACTTGGAGCCTATAGGACAACTCCCAAAGACCCGTATTGGTTACTGGAAGAATTTTAGAACCCCTGTAGGTCTCTAAACATACTTAATCTCATAAGCACCATAAATTCTCGATCAACAGTTTTTTTTAAATGTTTCCTTAATTTTCTCCTCAACCAAATGGGTTGTTTAACTTCATTTACATTGCTAAAATACCATAACCCTTGTGAGAAGAGACCTATGGTTAAAACATTTTTTAAAGTAACCGTTAAGTTGAATTAATTACGTAAACGGCGTAGCTGTGTCGATCGTAGCATTTCACTAAAACGTTGATAAGTACCCCTTCAATAAAAAACACACATCTCCATAACCCTACGGGCTTGTGGGAGTCACAAAGCAATCAAAAATCCTTATAAACCCCCTATTAGTACCTGTAAAGTCACAAAACGGCCGGAGTCATTTTTTTTCTTTGAAGCCTTCCTGGTCGGCCCACATTTCTAAAACATTTTGGTTCCCAGCATGCCCAAATCGGCCAATGTTTTGCCATAAAATAAGTAATTTTTCCATTTTTAGACCGAATGACACAGTTTTTTGACTGAAACTTCTTCCCAACATGCCAATGCTTTGTTTTATTGTGATTCTGATTCTTTAGGTCCTAATTCTTCAGAATCCTAATAATGCTTTCCAAAAAGGTGTCTTATTAGTATGTGGGCTGTTGTTAAGGCCCTGAACCATACAGTTTGAAAAACTCGGGGACCGCTCGAGGAGGCATTTTTGGGGAATCTGGCTCATACGATACCATGTTCATAGTTATGATAAAAATGTGGTATAAAAGTTTTTTTTTTTTAAATATGAAACAATTCTGCAAAAAAATCATATAAAATAACACAAGTATTATAACTCGTTCGGGGGTTCCTACGACTACTGGAACATCTATCAAGCTGTATTGAAATCTAGTAGGTATTGTTGAATGATCCTAACATCTACAAGTACCACCCTGTGCCCTGAAACCCTTTTAGGGGTCACAGCACCCTTCTCCGAGGATCATTTCGAATGCCCTAAAAGACCCGCTGGCCTTAGAGATTTAAGTCAAATCTCAAATATCCCTAAAAAATATTCAAACAACCATTGAGATCCTATTCCAGGACCTCAAACTCTTGTAAATTCCTCCCTAAATACATTTGCATGATCATACTTATATGTCTTTAAAATCCTTATGAATCTGGCCCCCAGAACTTCTTCAAAAAACCTGGATTGCATCAAGGACCCCTTGAACAGCGAAGCCAATTTAAAAACTATTATTTCAAAAGATCTAAAGAAAAAAGGAAGTCAGGAAGCAGGGGCGAGTGACAGCTTTACTCGCGACACAGTCTGACAACTTGATCATCATTCATGTCATTCATCATTCTAGCACGACTAAGCCCCGTTGTTAAAACCCACCAGTCCACTGCTGGACGGCTTAGAGCTCAGAAAAAAAAGCCCTCCCTTCATCACCACTCTGACCAGTCACATCCTCATGTGTGAATATGAATATGTCACATTGCAAATCCTAGGACGGGACGGGGGGGCGCTTTATAATCAACGTTTTAATCCTTAATCCCTAATGTGTCCAATCCTGTAACCTGGCTGACCTGCCATGTTAGAGAAGGTTGAAGAGATCAGTGTTAAAGTTAGATGTTCTTTAAGAAATTCACTTTCTTCTCTGTCGGGCTGAAGCTTTCTTTGTGTGCTACATGTCAGTCTTCTGCTTCATTAGAAGCTCTGCTGGGTACTATACTACACTTACCTGTCATTTGATTTATATATTTTTTATTCATTGAACTGCTTGATATAAGACCTGAACTTAATTATTTTGCTTTACTTTGCTGTTGGAAGTTTGACCGCACTGATATGAAGATTTAATAATTGAAAATTCAACAGATGCATTTCTATATGTGTATTATTTTCTTCTGACCTCATAACCTAATATATTGAGAATAATTGAAGACCATCCCTTCATGGTTTCATTAAGATGACATACTTACAGAATGACAGTAATAACAGTTAATGTTAATTTTATAGTGAGAAAACATTTTAATCCTAATTTGACAAAAAATCATTTCTATTGGTACATAACTAGTTTTTACAAGTAGACTCCAGGTGGTACCATCAGGCAGACGGTATAGGGGGCAACCCTCCGAACCAATTGGGTTTGTGGATTATTTGCACATTCTAGTATTGCAGTTAAATACACTTTGAAACAAAAATAACAGAACCTCTGTGCAAGGATGCTGCACCTTATGACTGTAGGGACATGCCACTCAAAATGGCTGCTGAGCCACGATCCGTCAATTTTTCCACTTAGATAGGAAACTTCTTGCAACTTTGCAGCAGCAAGACCTGCTCTGCATATCAACTCCTTGGCTCTCAGGTATAGCGTGATACACATACAGCACTTTTCTTTAAGGACAAGGACCAAACAATGATTCTGGTTGGATCAGTACGCAAAGCCAAGTGCGCCAGTGTCTACAACAAAGTCTACCAGCTGACTTTTCCAGCAACGAGGAGAAAAGCAAGCTAACACTGAGTTGCGAGAATTAAGAGAATTAAGGACTAAAGTTACCGGTTCTCCCTCAATCGAAACTATTGGAACTCGGCACAGCAAGGACAGCATGTTTTGCCAGCTAACACAGGAATGCCTTTTCCTCCATGGACTTGCTAATGTAACCAGGCCTAGTCTAGTATAACGTTAGCGCAGTGACATATAGCTATGCAAAAGTGTTTAACTTCTGCCAATGTGTGTGTGCATATATATACGTACATATATATATATATATATATATATATATATGCTCTGCTGGCCTAAACAGAATCACGGTATGAACCTAGTCAAGTTGGTTGTGACCGCCATTTAAACTTGAATAAGAAGCAGCATTAGCTGCAGAGTTTAAGACTTGGACCACACGCTAACTCACTGTTAACAGGTGGATTGCTGTTGTTTTCTGTGGTTTCAGCTGTCTGTTCATCTGACATTTGTGGCATGGCACATGCTAAATTTCCTAAAAGACTAATACCGTCCATCTTTTAGTTGAAAGGCATGATTCTACGCAGTATAGGAAAAGTAATTAAGTATGAAGGCAATACAAAACCATTGTTGAGCTTAGCTTGACAACTGGTTCACGTCCCACACAGACCACCATACGAAGTGTGGACTCATCTTCTTGGCACTGCTGAGGTTCATGGAGGAGCATGGACTATGTGGCAGCTCCTTTGCTCTGGCATCTCTACACAACTACTGCATGTCCAGGTGCTATGAGTGCTTTAGTTTATTACAGTCATGTGTGTTTGTAATGAGTAATAACATAGTCTAAAATCCCATTTCCTTAATAAAAGGAAAAGTATGTTATTTATTATCACTTTAAACACAAATAATAATACCAACATCCCACATACTTATAAGACACATTTTTCACTGCAAAACAAAGCTTTGACATATTGGGAAGGTGTTTTAGTCAAAAATAGAAAAATTATATAGAAAATATAGAAAAGTTACTTGTTTTATGGCAATACATTGTCTCACTGGGGCCCGCTGGGTATTACAATTTGCATACGCCTTCCTCCTTGCTGTGTAACGTGTTTTTAGAAACACGGGGGGGTAGACGAAAAGGCACAGCAAGCGGATATGTGACAGAGAAAAAGAAAAAAAAACTCCAGCCGACTGATTCTACAGGTAATAATAGGGGGTTATAAGGATTTTGATTGCTTTGGTAGACTCCCACAAGCCCGTAAGATTACTGAGGTAATAATAACTTTGTAAAGGGTATTTATCATGGTTTGGTGAAACCTTAAGGCCGCCGCACAGGCACGTGCACAGACATTTGGGGGCGCAGGTGCTCAAAAGGGCACCCATCGCCAAAATTATTTATGAAATTAAAAATTATAATAATAAATACATAAAAAGCACAGTAGGATATTTTCAACTTATATATTTATTTTTGTTAAACTAACTCAAATATTCTAACTTAAAACTTATCAAAACTCTGCTCTGGATAAATTAAAGCAGGGATTTTCAAACTCATTTTCACCCCGGGCCACATCAGCATCATGGTCGCCCTCAAAGGGCCGGTTGTAACTGTACAGTGGCGGGCCGTGGATTTTCTACCTGCCCACATCCCTGTCCCGGGGCCTCACATCAGGAAAAACTCCCCAAATAAAGATAGTAAAAACCCTTTCACAGGGAAAAAAGGAAGAACCCTACAGGAGAGCAACAGAGGAGGATCCCTCTCCCCGGATGGACAGAAGCAATAGATGTCATGTGTACAGAATGAACAACGTAACATAGTTACAGCACATTACATGAATATGACAGGAATTGAATAAACAGCACTCTGCTGCATTAAAAATTCCCTTCAAAATAAAAGCACTGGGTTTGTTTTTTTGCCCATGCAAAGGACTGTGAAAGACTGAAAACGGCTCCGCGAGCGACATTAAACATGACAAACGTCAGTAAACAGCTGGACAAGGCTTTGAAATCACGGATTCCATACGTTTTTTGTTTGTTTATTTTTTAGGAAACGTCTGACCAGTTGCGACGCAATGTTTTCAGCGGCGCTAATGTTGTGGTTAATTTATCACCAAACAACGTCGGGGGGTTTGCACAAACACGTCATTACCTGTTTGTCTGGTCAGAGGAGAAGTAAGCTGCACCCGTTTGGCGCTCAGCAATGCATGAGCACTAAGTGGATGAGGAGGAGGATGAGGAGGAGGAGGAGGAGGAGGAGGAGGGAGGGGCGTGGCGGAGCATGTTGGGGGAAACTCTCACAAGAACTCAAATAAATGCTCCGTCAGATATAAAAACACATTTGGGGGGAATTGATGACTGAGAGAGTCATTTGTATTCTTAAATACTGATGAATGAAGAAAAAATTGGGCTCCAGCAGAAGGGGCACTTTTCACATCCAGGGCAAAAGGGCAGGTGCTGGAGCACCACTAGGGGTGTATCTGTGCAGGTGCCTGCCGCCGCGGCAGCTGACGGAGCAGCCGTAGAGTCGACGGAGTTTACATAAGTACTTAAACTTAACAGTTGCTTTAATTATGTTTTACACCAGATGTTTCTGCTCACAAGGGTTTGCGGTATTGTAGCACTTTAAATTAAACAACAATGTGGTTCCGGAGATAATTAAGGAAATGTTCAAACAAAACAATTATTATTTTTTGTCCCATAATAGGCGGGGAGGCGCTGCTTGCCCTTCGTGTCCAAAAGGTTTTAACATATATGGAACAATACAAAAAGTTGTCCTAGCCTGTAATCTGACTGAATTGCCATTTTATTTCACTTCAGGTGGCTTGCCTTGGGAAACAAAAGGTTCAATAAGAAAAAGGTCCAATGCTTTCCAACATATTGTTTATGTTTGACAGTAGACACCGCACTATCCCCTGACCCCTCTGATCGCCGGCAAGCTTTGTACTAAAGTATACTCAGAGATAGTTGTATAACAATGACGTGTTTTGTTTGTTTGTGCATTTGTTATAAATGTAAACAAAAAAAACATTTTTTTTTAAATTTTGAATGCACATATATATGCACATATAACTTATTTCAATTCAAAGTAACACATTTATCAAACGTCCATTTCCAGAGAAGTCGGATTGACGCCTTATGAGAGAGGCAAAGCCTCCACTGCCCAACTGGTGCATGATGGGAGGGATATCACTTTAGCTGATGAAAGCCATACCCCATCACAGGGCATTAACTTGTTTATCTCTCTGTCAGTGACGACAGAGAGAGGGAAAGTTTCAAGCTTGATTGCTCATTGTGGGCCGGTGAGATAGAGGCAGAGACACGGCAAAACAAAAGGCAGCCAGAGAAATTTGCATGGTGCTCAATTATACATTAGCGAACATCACTTGGCAATCTGTTCATATCAATTTAATTGGATTTTAATACTGCCTGTGATCTTGTTTCCTAATTAACAGCAGCGGCTGGCAATAAAGCAGAAGCATGCACCCAGCAACACCTTTGATCCGGGCCATATGGACTTGCTTGGAGCTCATTGGTAGGGGGAGAGAAAAATATCAGTCACCTAAATACGGGCCTATGACAAGCCAGCGGAAAGGGACTTTGGTGTGTGTGTGTGTGTGTGTGTGTGTGTGTGTGTGTGCATGATGTTGGTTCTCATCGTTGTTGAGCCCTGTGTGTGTCCATGCATGTGTGAGTGTGTCTTTCTCACTGCATGTATTTGCTGCACCCTGCTAATGTGTATGTGCATACTGTGTCAGTGTGTGTACGTGTGTGTGTGTGTGTGTGTGTGTGTGTGTGTCTATCTTTGTTGGACCTTGGATGTGTTTGTGTACATGCCTGTGTGTGTGTGTGTGTGTGTGCCTGCCAGGGGGTTGAGGGATCAGTGCGACCCCCAGATGGCGGATATCACTCCTACCTTGCGCCTTCATTGATTCATTTCTTCTCTGATTGGTTGTGATTACTGATAAATAAAACATGATCTAGGGATCAGATGCAAATCAGCTTGGGGGGTCTTGAGCATTGAGTGTGGGGGGGGGGCTGTTGATTGCTTTTTCAAATCTGTTTATTTCTTGCCCCGCTGCCCTCGACTCTGGTTGGAGGGCAAAAAGATGGCAGAACTTGTTTCTGCGAACACGTGCTGCTAACTCAGGATAGAGTAAACACATTTTGACTTATTTTTATTTTAAGGTCATCATAAAATCGTCACACATGGATTCCAGGAGACATAGTGCACCATATCGCAATACTTGAAGTCTGCTACACTTAAACAGAGCATGATCACTGATTTAAGTTTATTGATTTTAATGCTGACAAATTAGTGTTTCGGAATGTTGTAATGAAGGTGACGTTATAGACACAATGATGCCAAACATGGCATCCTCAAAGGGATGACGGGACGGCACACTTCCGCTCCTGGCTCGTAATATGTGTTGTGTGTAATGTGTTTATTGTGTTTTTGAACTTTGGACAGAGCCAGGCGAGGTGTTTTCCTTATGTATAATAGCTAGTGTAACCCATAGACTGTATATAAAGATGGACAGCACGGCAGCTACCCAAAAGTGAAGTCAAAACATCTTGATTCCCCTCTGTGGCTTGCTGCAGTAGGTCATAAATCCCTCCCCCTCCCTGTATACGCCAAATACATTTTTCCCAAATATGGTTTCTATTATTTTAGGCAGTTCTTAGCATGCTGATGATCAAGTTTTCATTTTTCTGCTAAATTTAATTTGAATTAGTTATTTGATGCTTTGATTTGTGAGGTCATGATGAAAGAAGTCGCTGATACGAGAGAGGAGATGTAACTTTAACGTTCTCGAACAAAAAACTTTTTTTTTATTTTAAATAATTTGTATTGTAAGACAAAAGACAATACATAAAGAGAACAAGAGGACGACAAGAACAGTCATAACAAGCCAGTTGATAACATATAGTCAGTGGATGGCAGAACAGTGATGTTGGTGTGTGTGTGTAAAATCATAAAGTCTAAAAAGAGTTGATATATGTGGTTGTAGAGATATCATGGGGAGTTGTGGTGACTCCAGCCAAACAGCCACAGTGATGCTAACATAGTAGCTATGTGGCTCATGCTAACGAGCTGTGATTGTGCTTGGATCGTGATTGGCTAGAGATCATGAATGAGATCATGATAGTTCAGTTTTTGCTTTGAGTTAAGGCTTTTACTAAACCGGTCAAAAGGTTCAGACAGTATGTGAACATGGCCCCTACTCAATACAACATTTATAACCAAGTCAGGCCAATACCAAATGACAACCAGCTTTTCTGGCTGCACCCACTTCTCCAATGAACCTCCATAGTAGCTGATTGCAAGGGTTGATGAGAGATTTGTAACTCAACATCAAAGACACATATTATTTCTTCCACCTCATGGATCAGCCAAAACAAAGCTTGGTCTCCTTCCCTTCAGGTGCAGTAATACCCTGGGCTGTGGAGACGTGGTAGGTATAGGAAGCCCCTATGTCTCTGACTGGGTACTTTGGAGACAGAGCATCAGCCAATACCAGCTGATTCAGCGTCCCCTGGAAGCCTGGGTCTTAATGTGGAAATGTGGGTCTTCTATGTGGAGAATGCTAATTTGTAATTAGGCAGATTAGCTAAATCTGGGGAATAGAGGAGGGGGAAAAAAGATTATTGACTTATATAACAAAGTAAACAATGCAGGTCCTCGGTTAAATAATCTTGGACGGAAATCAGCTTGTTGGGAATTAGACGAGCGGCGTGGGTTAGACAGCAAACTGTTGATGAGATCCAGGCAGGGAGGATGAACAGCACACTGCAGGGCTGGAGACAAACCTGCTGAAATCTAACTAGAAAGCAAGTCTGTCCGTATGCCTGTGTCTCACCCAACCTACTTCTACTTCACACTTGGTGTGTGTATTGCTGGGGCCCAAGGGAGTGCAGTGCTGAATTTGGTGCAATTTAGACATTCAATTCAATTCAATTCAGGTTATTTTGTATAGCCCAACATCACAAATACAAGTTTGCCTCGGAGGGCTTTACAATCTGTACACATGACATCCCTGTTCCAGGACCTCACATCGGATCAGGAAAAACTCCCCCAATAAAGATAGTAAAAACCCTTTCACAGGGAAAAAAGGGTAAGAAACCTGAGGGAGAGCAACAGAGGAGGATCCCTCTCCCCGGATGGACAGAAGCAACAGATGTCATGTGGCCAGAATGAATAACGTAACAGAGTTACAGCACATTACATGAATATATTCATATAATGAGTAGCAGGCATGGTCCATGATCCAGATACCCACGATCCATGAAGCAGAAGGAGGTAGAGAAGAGGGGCATCAGCAGGGCAATGGCAGCTGGCAGGACTGGTTCCAGGCCGGTTCCATCAGCAGGGCCATGGCAGCAGGCAGGAAAGGTTCCAGGACAGTTGCATCAGCAGGGCCATGGCAGCAGGCAGGACCGGTTCCAGTCAGCCACGATCCATGGAAAAAGAAAGTAGAGTTAGTAATGTGCATTGAAGAGACAATCATTTATCCAGAAGGAGAGGAAGAAGAGGAGAGGAGGAGAGGAGGAGCGAAAGAGGAAGAGAAGGAGAGCAGGAGCTCAGTGTATCCTAAGATGTCCCCCAGCAGTCTAGGCCTATAGCAGCATATCTAGGGGCTGGACCAGGGCAAACCTGAGCCAGCCCTAACTATAAGCCTGAAACAGCCCTAACTATAAACCTGAAACAGCCCTAACTCTAAGCCTGAAACAGCCCTAACTATAAACCTGAAACAGCCCTAACTATAAGCCTGAAACAGCCCTAACTATAAGCGCTATCAAAGAGGAAAGTCTTAAGTCTACTCTTAAATGAGGTGACCGTGCCTGCCCCCCGGACTGAAAGTGGAAGCTGATTCCACAGAAGAGGAGCCCGATAACTGAAAGCTCTAGCCCCCAACCTACTTTTTAACACTCAAGTAACCCTGCATTCAGTGAGCATAATGCTCTCGTGGGGTAATATGGCACTACAAGGTCCTTAAGATATGATGGTGCATCACCAGTTAAGGCTTTGTAGGTAAGGATAAGGATTTTAAATATGATTCTCGATCTTACAGGAAGCCAGTGGAGAGCAGCTAGTACAGGAGTAATGTGATCTCTCTTCCGTGTCCTCGTTAGTACACGAGCTGCAGCATTCTGGATCAACTGGAGAGATCCAAGGATTTACCGGAGCAGCCTGATACTACGGAGTTACAGTAATCCAGTCTTGAGGTAACAAATGCGTGGATCAATGTTTCTGCATCACTTTGAGACAGGATGTGCCGGATTTTTGAGATGTTCCGTAGGTGAAAAAAGGCGGTCCTTGAGATCTGTTTCACGTGGGAGCCAAAGGACAGGTCCTGGTCAAAAATAACTCTGAGATTCCTTACGGTGGTGGTAGATGCCAGAGCGATGCCATCCAGAGAAACCATATCATCAGATACTTGATTTCTGAGGTGTTCTGGTCCGAGTAAAATAACTTCAGTCTTGTCTGAGTTCAGCAGCAAGAAGTTGCAGGTCATCCAGGTTTTGATGTCTTTAAGACACGCTTGAAGTTTAGCGACCTGGTTGGTTTCATCTGGCTTGATCGACAGATATAGTATCATCGGCATAACAGTGAAAGTTTATGGAGTGTTTTCTGATAATACTGCCGAAAGGAAGCATATAAAAGGTGAATAAAATTGGTCCAAGCACAGAATCTTGTGGAACTCCATGGCGAACGGCAGTGGTCATTGAGGCCTCATCGTTTACAAATACAAACTGAGATCGATCTGATAAATACGACTTATGCAACGACATGCAACACTTAATATCAGTGAACGTTGAACTAACAAGCAAATGCTACATGAACGCTGTCGCTGGAGAACGTTAGAGTCAGCAAGTGGATAGCCTTCATAAGAACAGCGCTATTCTGCCATTGCAACTTTAATTGGATAATTTTTTGGCGGTAAAACAACTGCTTAGCTGGGCTGCGCTGGTTTAAACAGGTGCTACTGCATACTACATACTCAATCAGTGTGTACTGCATACTGCCAACTAAATCAGCAGTCCACAACCTTTTTTGCGCCACGGACCGGTTTTGTGTAAGACAATATTTTCACGGACCGGCCTTCACTGTGTGGGCGATAAATATGATGTAATGCAGTTAATGGAGCCCTGAACTTGTTTCTTTGCAATGAGCTGGTCACATCTTGGGGTGGTGGGAGACAATGACAGTACATGACAGTACAGGAAATGGAAGCAGGTTTTTCAGAGCTTTTTTGGTGATCTCAGGATATTATGCCTTGATTTTAATCCAGAACACCGGCAGAGTTGAAACGTACTTTTAAGTTAAATGTTTGGGATAACATATCATGTGACATCTTGGCATGTGTCCGGTCATTTTTCAAAATAAAACCTTGACTTCCATTCATTCTTTCTGTGCGGCGCCAGAGTTGGACAATTTCAACTCGCGCGAATGAGGCGATTTTTCGCAACGCGCCATTCGCGTCGCGTTATTCACGTCATCTGTGCCATTGGCGCCGCCCAGCGGAAATTTGTGTCGTTCACAACCATTTGCATTGAGTTTGCATGCAATCTAATCGCGCAAAAAATTTGAAACACTTTTGATGTGAACGCAGCATTGGTTGTCCCCCAGCAGTCTTAGCCAGTTAAAGGTGGAGCGGAGCTTTCAATTCTCATATAATGTAGATAGTTTCAAATATGAATGCATCATGTTTTAAATCTTATATTTTATATGAAAACTGCAGTGTAACCAGTAACATATCTTTGTAAAATAAATGTATTAGTCAAGTCAAGTCAAGTCAACTTTATTTTATTTATTGAAATTACGTTTCCCTCTTATCCCTGGTGCGACAGCATTTAAGCATGAAACACAAAATACAAGATATATATATATATATATATATATATATATATATATATATATATATATATATATATATATATATATATTTAAAAAAAAATATATATATATATATATATATATATAAAAAAAAAGTAAGAGTTTGTAAAAGTGACTGGTGCCATTTGGTTTTTGTGCATGTGGGGGGTCATTGTCCAGAGTTTGTGGGGGCAGAGGGCAGAGAAAGAAGGGGGGGAGTGCTGGGAGGGAGTTCAGCATCCTGATGGCTTGGTGGATGAAGCTGTCCCTTAGTCTGCTGGTTCTCGCCCGGAGGCTCCTCATTCTCCTCATTCTCCTCCCAGAAGGCCGAAGAAGCGGTGGTTGGGATGGGTGGAGTCGCCCTCAATGCTGAGTGCTTTGCGGGCCAGGCGTGTGTTATAAATGTCCTGGAGGGAGGGGAGGGGGGCACCGATGATCCTCTCCGCTGCCTCTTAGTACAATGTTTTCCTCTGAAGTAGAAGTATAGCAAAGTGAAGAGTGAAAAAAGAGGTATTATTAAAACAATGTACTCAAACTAATTGTATGTTTGCTGGATAGCTACATTAATAATAGGGTGGGTAAAATCCAATGTAACCAATAACATTTCTCTTCATTGAACATTGTTCTTCTGCAGTAGAATTACGATGTAAGTAGTAAACTGTTGAGTGCCATAATGTTCAACTACTTTAGGGCTTTTTATATTTCAGGGTACAAAGACTTGGATTTTTAGATGTGAAAATTATTAAATAATGTTTCTATTCTAACTATAAAGCAAGGAACCTCTGCTTGTCCTTTGCATTTCTCGTGGGAGTATTGATGGGAACGCAAGTACATTTGTCTTTGTTGGAGCAATTTGGACATCGCCAAGATGAATGAATAAGTCTCAACATTGGACCTGTGGCAAGAAGTGTTAACGTGAAACATCCAAGCCATCCATCTGATAATGTCATTCAGACCTATCTCGGTTTGCAGGTGGAAACTACACAATAATAAAAGACAGGCAGCGAGACGAACTGGAGATGTGGAATTTTAATCACGTGTTTGTAAACAGGGCAGTGACATCTAACGGAAAGATGCTATTGGTTGCACAATAGGAAACGTAGGATACAGCACTTTTGGAGGGACTTGTCATCATAATAGGAATTTTAAGTCAGGATATATCAGCCTTTGCTGCACTAATTTTCTCCTTTTTTCATTCTTTTGTCTCCTAACTTTCAGGGAGTGTAATATTAAATCATTGAAGCATCCCTTTAATATTTATTTCTTCGTCGACATGTTTAAAACAAATAATGTATGCTATATTTGAGTATTTCCTTTTCGGTTAGCCTGCAGAGGATATAGTTTGCATTGTGTATCATGTACCTGCCTCCAATCTAAAACGGGCACTTCATTTCCCTATGCAAAGTTCAGAGGTTTAACGTGACATTATTATCCCAGTTTAGAAAAGGCCTCTATAAGCAAAGTCAATTAAGTGGGAGAGGAACACTGCTCAGATTCACAGAGGGAGAGAAAACTGTTTGAGAGGAGAGAGGGGAGAGATTTCAAATACAAACAAGCCCTTTAACAAGTGCACCATTGCAACAAATTCATTTTAAAGACAATGCATAAATCTACATCTAAATCTGAAATCTCCCCCTCAAAATGGCATACGTCCAGCAGCCCATTCAGGGGTTGTCTTCCTAAGAAAAAAAGTGTATTTTACAGAAGCCAGTGTCTCTATAGCTGGATGTGTATCCAAAATGCAAAAAGATAGGAGAAGATCTTTCATCCAAGTCATACTAGCCAGGTGGATAACATTCCTATCATTTTGTCTCACAAGGATGAAAGTAGATTCATGAACACTGTTCAGACTATTATTTTGGTTTATTTGAATGTACTGTCAATCAATGATTAGGGTCAGGTGATTCATGAACACTGATTTAACAGAATTTTTTCATTTTTAATTTACTGCTAAAAAAGTGACATCACTTGACAACATGCTCACCAACCGATGTGGCTCCACCTCTTCTTCTTTTTTCCAAATGTAGTTAATAAAGTAAAAAACCTGATATATATCCAGTTGAATACTTGAATCTTGTAGATTCTCCATACACGATAGTGTCTTCCAAGTATCAATAGGAAATCTCAATCATCTTTATAAAAACTTAGACACGATTAGACTATATTGAGTGTCTAAGTTTCCATCAATAATGTGGATCCAGTGTAGTAAAGGCTACTGTCTCCAACTACAAAGCTATACTGTATGTCCATAAATGTGCTGATTACATGTTTGTTTTTTCTTTTCTCTAGATTGAATTTAATATTGGGGAAACGCACTAAATTAAAATACATGTCAACAATGCTACGGCCAGTATTTTCTCCTTTTACATTTCCATCCCATTTGTAGAATGTCTATTTTAGTTTTGGCCTATGAGATCCTGCACAGCGGCTGTCATTCAGATACTCTTCCTGGAGGAGTTGGAGCTGTATGCGGCTGCGGATAATATTATGAACCCAGACACAGGGGCGTTGGATGTTCCAACGTTTGTGAGACTTCCTCAACAAGTATAAAGATTACACTATTAGGTTCATCCCTGTGTACATGCGAAGACGTGAACATAATTGTACGCAGCCTTGTGCCCTGCATCCCTTATGTCCGCAGTTGGACATATAACAGCCATGTGACGAAAATTCTGATCCCGGAAAGGGCAAAAGGTTTTGACCGCTTCGACGGTACTGTTGGGCTTAGAGCAACAACGCGTTAGTAGTCGGCATTCAGGGGCCAAATGAATGTTCATCCACGGCATAAAAGAATAAACACGACTACTTCATTACAACGTGTCCGTGGATTACTAAATCTAGACCGATAGGTGCTGCTAACACGGCGCGAGCTAACGAGAGCTAACGAGATAGTTGACTACAGCTATGAACGGTGGGACAACATGCAGCTGCAGCAGTCTCCAGTCCGTCTGCCTGCCAACACATCACCATAGCAGGCCTCAAAGCCAGCCACAGCTCATCATCCCCACCATATAATAATACATTTGGTTTCTGACATTTATTTACATGTGTCTACCATTTTATTCATATATTCCACTGCTTTTGTGAACCTAAGACCTTTGGTAAACCAAATTCCATCACTAAAACTGATATACCACATGAGTAAAGTTATGTTTTCACAACAAATATGAAAAATGTCCAAAATCAAGATTACATTTTTCAGCTTTAGTCATATTTTCTCTTTACACTTGTGCCTTGGGACAATGGTGCCTCATTATATAGATACCCGAGATTCTTCTGTAATTTTTGATATACAACACATGTATGTATCATATGCAAGTGACTTTAAAAAGGGAAAATTAAAAATTATGTAAAATCGAGAAAATGACCCCAGACCCCAGAGTGCTAATGCTGCGTTCACACCAAAAGCTTTGCTAATATTCGCAACGCTTTACTCGCTTGACTATATGTGGTTAATTTGCTTCAATTTTCGCCGGAAAGAGGGTGCAGTTTATTTACGTGGCTTATCTCCGTAAAAACAGTTACCATTTCCGCCATCCACCACTGAAATAACCACTAGTTCTGCTTTATACTTGTTGTGACGCTCTCAGACGCCCTCGTGTCTGGGTTCATAATATTATCCGTAGCCACACACAGCTCCAGGAACACCATCTGAATTACAGCCGCTTCCAGCGCTACTTCGGCCGGACCAGCAGCAGTTTGATTCCGCAACGGCAGTACAGCAGTGATGACGGGTGGCGCATCTCAACGCTGATTGGCTTTCGCAACTCGCCGTCACGTGTATTTTCTGCAAACAGTTGGAACATTTCAACTCGTGCGAATGAGGCGAATTTTTCGCAACGCGTCATGCACAACAGAGAAGCTATTTTCTGACTCCCTTTTGAAAGCACTTTCCATAAGGAAAGCACAAAAAACGATCTTTCTACATAGTCTTTGTGGCTGTACAGAATGGCTGCAACATATGCTTTAACTTTAGATTACTCCAGCCAAATGGGACATGACGTGGGATCTGAGCCTCTCTCCACACACCAGCGCTCAAAAGCAGACCATCTACCCGTGTAGTAGAGGGAGCTGTGTTGGTAGTGCCCTGGATAGTGCACACCACTTCAGAGGGCAGTGGTGTGTTGCTCCCTGGGCGCTTCACAAGGCTGCACACTGCTCCTTAATTAAGGATGGGTTAAAATGCAGAGAATACATTTCCCCACTGTGGGACTAATAAGGGATTCATTATTATTATTATCCTTTCATCCCATCTAGGGGCGAGGACCAAAGCCGTTGGCCTATCACCAGGTGGTAGTGGATCGCACCATCTAGCTGTGACGATGCATCTCATGGGAGCTGAAACTGATTCCCCGCACCATGGTTGGTAACCATGACCCGCTTGTGCATTTTGGTGCCAGCAGAATGACCATTAGATTCTCTTCCTGAATGCACACTGAAAGAAGAGGGATCAGAGGAAATGGGGGAAACGTGTAAAGGAGAGCTCTGGGCCATGGTTTGAGAGGGCATCTGCTCCTCATGGATGGTGGTCTCGTACGTTCATGGAGATCGGGTGTGCATTGTACATTCTGTCTTATGACCACATTTGCCTACCTGAATGGTTGTGGGTCTCACTTGTTATGGAACAGACCTCTGGAGACCTTATGTCTGTAGCACAGTTCTGTACCTCGGAGATGTCCACCGCTCTAATGGAAAGTAGGTACCACAGCAGAAGGCTCTTGGCTATTACTAGCAGTCGGGCTGAGCTCATGCTGCCCTGGCGGTTGACGTACGCTGCCGTAGTGTCTGTACTCACCATGACATGTCATGTTCTCTGTTCAGCGGAGGAGCAAAGTGCCTCAGCATCGTGGTAATCTACAGACAGTTTATGTGGAGGAATGGGGAATTTCCTCATTTTAAATCCACAACCTGAGACTGGCACATCCCATTCCATCTAGAGTCAGGAAGAGAATCCGCTATTGCTGCTGCCTTTAACTGAACCAGATTCAATTACTGCATCTCACTACTGCATTTTATTTCTTAAACTGCACTGCAACTTTTATTCAACTTTTATTTTTTAAGTTGCTTTTTCTACTTTTATTTTGTTTTTTGACTGTTTTAATGTTTTCTTAACTGTTTTTAAATCTGCATTATGTTTTGATGCTTTTAATGGTTTTATGTGAAGCACTTTGAATCGCCTTGTTGTTGAAATGTGCTATACAAATAAACTTGCCTTGCCTTGCCTATTGAGGAGTCATCAGACTGGCTCGTCCGCAAGGTGTTCCTGACGGTCTGCGGGGTAAGTGCTAGCACGTTGTGGACAGTTCTGAGCCAGCTATCACAGCTAGGATAGCTGCCTATTTGTCTTACGCCTGTTCACTCAGTACAGTCTTGCAAACACTTTCTATAGCCGACAAGAACTTCTGGACATTCGTTCCCACAACTTGGACCACTCAACCTATGACTCATTCCTGAGATTGTCAGGACACCGGATGCTATCAATCCAGCTCCGCCGGCGGCGTCGAGATCGTAAACAAAGGCTGGGGAAGAGAGGAGGGCTAACGCCGCATCGGCTGTCGCTAACATTTTCCTCGCCAATGTGCGATCTCTAGCGAACAAAATGGATGAGCTGCGGCTGCGGATCATCACAAAAGAATTATGGACTGCAACATCATGATCTTCACGGAAACATCCCAGGTAGCCAGCGCACTCGGCCGTATTGCGGCTGAGTGTCTCTGACTCGGCTGTGTTCCGCCTCGATGCGGCCGAATGTGAGCCAGCTTTGGCCCAATTCATTGTTGCCATATCTGGCCCAGATGTAGCTGTTATGGACATGGGCCTATTCTGGCTGAGACATGGCAACCGGGTTTATCGGCAACCAGCACTGAAACAGGTTTTTTAAATAATAGTTGGAAAGACAACAGGCAACCATTAGGGCCTCCCTCGTGGGTCCTTCTGCATAAAAATGACCAGAGCTCATGCAGCCGCTCTTTCTTTTCTTTCTCCACCGACAACCTCTTGTGGTAAGTACCCGCATTATTAAATTGTTCAAATATGGTGGGAGATGTCTATTTAACATATTTAGATATACATTACTCGTTTTTGAGAGAAGCTCAATTCCTCCACATGGCCCGTGTATATTCAATGTATTCAATATATTCAACCGCGCTTAAGCTAGCTAACCTTGTCAGGGGAGTTCAGCACGTTAGCTAGAAAACGTGTCCTGAGGACCCGAATAATGCTGTTAGCTGACTAGTCTGTAATGAAAGAACACTTTTGTATTTATAAGCCATGATGTTTGAGCACAGACATGTGTAACAACGCCTCCACTGCAGCTATAACTGTTTTAACCAGCCAGCTGGTTTACAAAGGCAAGCAGGGTTGGAGTAACTTTAACGTTAATGTAATGCACATGTGGCGAAATTGTATTGCAATGTTTTATCTCCTGAAATCAAAATGTATAGTTACGATCTAGCAGACGTGGACGGTGTCAGATATTATTACATTATATATAGACACGATATTCAATACATAAGGAGTGAGAACGGTTTGCAATACTATTGATAGATTTACCATTTATGTTTTGTAAATTGTGAGATCTCACAACAGTTTTTTGTCTCTGGATTTTTTATTTTTGGACGTGAAGCCATGATGCCGGAGTGACGGTAGTCTTTTTGTGCTCAGTTACTTCTATTTTAAATTAAATTAAATTTGACCCTGTGTGCATTCAGTTAATAAAAAATGATTTACTGTAACATTTTGGTCTACGTGTCTTATTTTATCGTATTGTTATATAATAATAATTTATTCAACCAGACCCAAGCAGAGTCGGTAGCCGGACCCGGGCCGACATGTTTCTTCTGGTGTGCCGGCTTCGGGCCGATGCTGGCCCTGGTTAGTTTCGATTACGGCCCAGTGACGGCAGTGTCGGCCGCCGGCCCAGTATATTTGGCCAGAAGGAGCAGGGTCTACACTACAGCACCGGTTTCAACACACGGACTGGAGTATGTTTGCCATTCAGGCCACCTTGGACTCCCACATGGACGTATACTCTTTTACCTCCTACGCACTGGACTACATCAGCACCAACATCAATAATGCCACCTTTTTCAAAGACATTACGACATTCCCAAATCAGAAGCCGTGGATGAGTGCTGGGCAGCTGACTGGCGCCAGAACAGGAGTACAGAGGACGCCATCTCCACAGCGCTTCATTCTGCCCTCTCCCACCTGGACAACAACAACACCTACGTGAGAATGCTGTTCATCGATTTCAGTTCAGCATTTAACACCATCATCCCCTCCAAACTGAATATGAAACTAGGTGAACTTGGCATCGCCACCTCCCTCTGCAGCTGGATATTGGATTTCCTAACCAACAGACCCCGCTATGTTAGGTTGGGCAATCGCACCTCCTCGACCCTCACCCTGAACACTGGCGTTCCACAGGGCTGTGTGCTGGGTCCTCTCCTCTACTCCCTGTTCACCTATGACCGCTGGTTTTAATACCATCATCAAGTTTGCAGACGACAGAACGGTGGCGGGCCTCATCAACAACAACGATAAGTCGGCCTACAGGGAAGAGGTCCGGCACCTGGCGGCGTGGTGCGCCAACAACAACCTGGCCCTCAACACCAAGAAAACCAAAGAGCTTATTTTGGACTTCAGGAAGACAAAGCGCTGCACACACTCCCCCATGGTTGAGCGTGTCTCCAGCTTCAGGTTCCTGGGTGTCCACATCTCAGAGGACCTCTCTTGGACCCTCAACACCTCAACCCTGGTCAAAAAGGCACACCAGCGTCTCTTCTTCCTGAGGAGACTGGAGAAGATCACCATGTCTCCTCTGATCCTGGTGAACTTCTACCGCTGCACTAGAGGTTGCAGCGGGTGCTAGAGGGTTGTGAAAACCGGCCAACGCATCACCGGTACTCCACTCCCTGCCATCGAGACCATCCACCTCAAGCGCTGCCTGCGGAGAGTGCACAGTATTGTCAGGGACACCACTCACCCCAGCCATGGACTGTTTGCCCTCCTCCCCTCTGGGAGGCGCAATAGAAACCTCCGTTCCAGGACCAGCAGGCTCAGGAACAGTTTCTTCCACTTAGTTGTCAACGCCCTTAACTCAGCACCACGGTGACAGCCCCCCATTATTTTTATTTGGGATAAAATAACTAAAGAAGTGACAAATTAATCAATATTGACTTCTCGTTTCATACGGGGAATAAACAGCAGTCCTCAGTGTGAAAGATCGTTTTTTTTGTTTAACCCATCCACCACCTCTCCCACCCGGTCTGTGTGAGTTTAGGGGTTCTGGTTCATGATTATGTGGATTACATACGATTTGACGTCATGGGGTATCTATGAATTACAGCACATTCTTTTTTGTGGCTATAGCAACAAACCCTGTTTGAAAACACCCTCTATATGTACATAAATTAGTAGATCTTTGAGCAGAGACTGAGACACATCAGGGTTGAGTTTGAGACAGGCATCTGGACCTGAAGCTTGATGTGGTGCAACAGCCGCCCTACTTTGTTCAGCTCATATTGAGTATGGGCTGGACTGATAAGGACAACTGGCTCTCTAGCTGTTTTACTGTGCTGAGAGCGAGCAAGTGTGAGACAGACAGCATGTGGAGATAGTAGTATATAGGTTATATAGGGTTGTTTTGGGCTTTGGTTGATGGGATTTAAGGAAAACTGTTGGGTCTGGAGGTGTGTGCACATTTGTATGTGTGTTTGCCGACTGGGGCTTGGCTTGGCTTTTGGGAGTGAGTATTGGCTTCTTCTTTTTGACAGGGCCTGTCCGTTGACTAGGGATCCTTTTCTCATTAAGCCCCCTCTCCCTAATCCTCCCTCCCGTTTGAAACCCAGTCCACACCTCTCCTCCATCCAGGAAATAAAAAAAGCTCTTTGTCAGAAGATGCACTCGCTCTCTTTGCCTTTGCGCTCCTGCTCTCCCTCCCGTCTCTCTCCTCCACCTTACCCTCTCCCTACCTCTCCAACTCTCTTCTCTTTATCAATGAATATACCACTCTTGACACTAAAGACTTAACATCAAATGAGCTTGGAAATCCATTTTCACACTTTTGCCTGCCCATTTCGCAGCTTTGTTTTTTTTGTATATTTCAGAGGAGGCGAAGGGAAGAGAGGCTCACAGATAGAGTTGCCTTTGTTCGTCTGCCCTCTGGCCCTCAGTGCCCGGGTGGCCGGTACCATCGGGAGATGGCTAGAGGAGATCAAACGGGTACGCCGGTACCTGGCCCCTGAAGATGCCCCCTGGCACTCGCAATTAAATCAGCCAGCTCGCAAAAAATGTCCTGGCACCGTCAATCAAAATAATTTACCCGGGCTCGGTGGCTTTCTTAAAGGCGCACCGCTGCTTTTCTGACGGGGCCTGTCCACTTAATTTCAAAGCTCTTTATTCAAATCAGGGCAGAGGAAGAAGTGCCGGCAAGCACAGCAACCGGGATTCTTATCCTCTAGCCTGCAGTTGTCTTCAAAAATAATGTGAAGGAGTGTGGGGGGGAGGGGAGTGGTGGGTAAAGAGAGAAAAGAGGCACCCGGTGAGGCAGCGTGTCATTTGAATAAAACGCTGGACACTTTCAATCTCCCAGAACATAAGAGGGAAGGTTTTAATGCACAGGGTGCAAGGAAGCACACACAGTGCCCCTGGTCGCCTTGGCAGAGAGCAGTTAAAAAGACGTGCGTCGAAGTCAGATGGAGGTTAAACTCCAAAGTTGTGGTGACCAAAGAAGTGGGCTGAATTCCAAAAACACACCACCTCTTTGTGTTTTGCGTGTGTTGAATATGTGTCTTGCAGCTTGTCTTATTCATCTAAAATCATGTCTTTTCCACTGTAAACATAAAACAATCAGACAACTAATACACTGACTTTCTTTTTGCTACAACATGTAATAAAGTGTGAATGGGCCAGGATCAGTATTACAGTAGTATCCGCCTGCAAAATATAATTCTACCAAATCCTTTACTTTGTGGCCCTTAATCAAGGCTGTGTTGATTTGCCGGTGATGACCAACAAACACCTCACAGGTATTGTACCCTGGAAATCAAATTTGGCCTCTCTCCATTCTTATTACCTGCAATAAGTGGCAGCATCTCACCACTCAGCCTCTCTCCTGCAGCCCTCTTTGTTCTATGGAAGGACTCCGGCCATTGTTCTATTATACTGTGTCCTCACAGCATAAATCATAAGATGTCATCCGCCCGTGCAGATGCTTTCTCTGAGAATCTTAGGAACAGCAGGGTGCATCTTAAAGGCTTTTATGCCTGACAGACAGCAAGGCATTGTTACCTGATTTAGACAAAGGTGGGTTTTCATGTTTTCTGTGTATTGTGTTTATTTTTCTCTCTTCCTCTGACTGCTAGAGAACATGGAAGCACATTGAGTTTGCTGAGTTGGGTGTGCAGGAGAGTAAGGAAACGCAGATCTTGTGTGTTATTCTGAAACGCCTGCCAAGTCAACATAAGCATGCCTTGTCATCACATCACTCTGCATATAAACCCCTTGAAAGGAGTGTTCTATTATGCCCTTCAAGTCTGCAAGACAAGTTTTCCAGTGACCTCTCCTCGTGTCCTCACAGCCAGAGAGAAGGGAGTGTCGGTAATTGATGGGAACATTCCAGGCTTGTGGGCAAATACCCTGGGGGGAAAACTTGAAATAATGACCAAAATATGTTTTGACATGTTAATTAAATGTCAAACCACAATGGTGAATGTGCTGCGGATGGTATACTTTCAAAGCAAGGTAGAGTAATCAGATTCTTTTGAGTCTGCCTCTTTTCTTACCGCGAGTGTCTTCTCTATTTTTTTTTCTTCAGAGGAAATAACAGTGCAGCCAAGCCTGCATTTTTCTTCTCCCTGCGAGTAACTATCAAAAAAGAGAGATTCATCACTGACACGGAAAACAATGAAATCTGTGGCTCAGAGACTATTTTTTATCTAAATAAACACTTAAATACATTTAACTGACCAGGAGGGGAGTATGCAGTGGCTTCCAATAAACCAAGATAAAGTACTGCAATGGTACTTTGATTTGAGCGTCTTGGAACTGAAAACAAAATGGACTCTTCTATAAATCATGATAACAGTGTGACTGCAGGGAGAAAAAAGAAGGGGGCGGTTATGCGAATGCAATAAGAGATAAAAAGTAGGCCGTTTAAAAAAGTGAACTTCATTGTCATGGTATGGGGGGGCGGGGGGGAACTCTTAAGGCAAGAGTGGTTTGCATACATTGGCAAGAGATAGGTATGTCTTTGGGAGGGTGCCAACAGCTTGTCAAAGCTGAATTATGAGCTTCAGAACGGTGGAACTAGTGAAAACCGGCTGGGCCATAAGCGAGGGCCCTGCGGCACCCCTTGCCACAGACACCTGCTGGACAAGGTGGTGAGACAGATAACCTGTCTGTGGTCAAATAAAAGCCATCAATGTCAACCTGGCTCTGCTGTTACAGCTGGGTGTAATTATAGATGTGGAGGCATTTCTCCAAGAGGTGGACGGCTTTTAAAAATGTCCACCATTGAAAGTACAAGGCACTGATCTGCATGTGGACATGCATGACTTTGTAGTTAAATCAAATCAGTGGGTTGAACAGGTGGTTAGAAATTGAGGCGACCACAGAATTAACAGGCAAACCTTTTTTTGTCCATACTGAAGAACCCATACTTAAGTAGCATACAGTACAGTACAATTTCCCCTGAGGGAGTGAAACTCAGTATGTGATGGTATGTACAATATGAATGAAGAGCTTGTTGAATCAGTAAAACCTGTGTAAGAGCTTCACGTGGGAAAGGTTCTCTTATTTGAACGTAGGAGACTTCCCCTTGTATGCAACAAAAAGGTTCAAACTGAGCCCGTTGCTTGGGTCAAGCAGATTAGAAACCTAGCATAACTTTAGCACATTTAAAGCCAAAGGGATAACTCCAACCCAACCTGCCCGGAGGATCCACTTCAGAATTAAACTATTTCCCTCTGCCCCAATCTGTGTATCCACAGGTTGAAGTAAGGACACAGTTTGGCTCCTAGAAGGAACGAGTGAGGTCACAGGTGCTGGAAATGAAAAGCTTACAAACAGCAGACCATCACGCTGTGATTTATAAGGTGTTGTTCCCCTTTAAAACCTCTCCTTGAAGCTGTGGGCAGGGTATTTAAGATGTGACGGCAAGTCCGTATCTTCCTGTTCTACGATCGCTTTCAAAGGCCAATGGGGGGCAGTGAGGTGTGCATGTGTGTGTATGGGGACGGGGTAACGGGTGGGGGGGTTGCTTAGATCACGTCCGTCTGAGCCGAGACCCACTGTGCCTTGATGCCTCAGAAAGGCCAGGGTTGCTGAAGCGTGTTACTAATTACAGGAGAGCCAAAACACTGGTGTGCAGTGCAGAAAGAAATCAGGCTTGTCTGGATTTATTTCATTCATTCCTTCTTTCGAGGGCTCAATCAAACACATTTAAGACACCTTGCTGAGCCAGTCGCACTGCAATCTATCGTGGCTTGGTGGATCTATAGCACTAATAACATTTGGGGTGTAATCATGCATACACATATATTTTAGTCTCCCTTCAATCAGGGATGGAGTTGTAGCTGCTAATGTATTCACAGTCAGACCAACCGCCGTTTGCCACAAAGAGGGGAAAAAGCTGGACTTGCTTGAGTAACCGTAATAATTGGAAAATTATTTTGATAGCCTGGAACAATCTAATATATTACAGAATTTTATTAAAATAATATCAAATCAAATTAACTGCTATTCCATAATGAATTAGGTAACAAATTAGGCAGATATTAATCTATATCCCTACCCTAAGGCCAGAGCAGACTGGGGGAGAGGATGAGAGGACGATGAGCGAGGGGTGTGAGGAAGGATGATGGTAAAGAGGGACTGAGGGATGGAAGGGAGGGAGAATAAGGGTTATTAACTTGGCTCTTGCGGCTTGTTAGAACTCAGCAAGGAAGGCACAAGTAAACTCCTCCAGAAGGTCTAGACTGTTTTGCCTCTTCCTGCTTCTGCTTTCCACAGTTTCATATGCCACAGTTTCATGGGAGTTCTTGTAGAAGAGGGTGTAACTGCAAGAAAAGTATACAACCCTAGCTCACCTTGACAGGACCTGATTGGCTGGTTGAAACAAGCCCCTTTAAATGGACCTGTAATTAGGCTGGCGTGCCATGACTTCATCCATGGCTGCTGTTACTCACTGTGGCTCCCCTTACTGGCATCTCTGTGGATGCCTATGGGGGCCTTGCAGGGCTACGTGGTTTTTAATCAAGTCCAGGTCGGAGTCCTTTGAAATCATAATCAGATGCCTGGCTGGCTGGGCCGTGCCAGATATTTAATGCATCACGCCTGTGCCAGCTCTCCATTCAGCACGGCAAGTCTCCCCTTAATTCCATCACGCCAATCAATTACTGCACTCATGGACTCTGGGCCAGTGAAATAACCAGTTGCAGCACTTTGTGCACAAGCTTCATGCCGTCTGCTCTAATATTATGGCTCGATGCAGTGTTTTCAAAGACCCAACCACATGACTATGAAGAAATTACCTAAAGACTTTAAAGGGTGAAGGATGGTGAACTCTTTGCCCCTCTTGCGTTGCTGTGTCTGCGGGGATTAAAAGAGGAAGATAACCAAAGGACGGCATTGCTGATGACGTTCTCAGCAGTGGCACAAGGCTGACGAATCCCAAGCTACTGTAGCACTAATAGATGAGGCTTAACCTAGTCCAGAGGATCCAAGGGTTTTGTCAATTTAGGATCACTTTACCAGGATTTCAGCAGTGTGGCAGCATGGATTATCATTTGCAGCCTGCGGCACGACGGGGGTATCTGCCCCCGAACCCGCGATAATGGGGTCTGCTCCTCCAAAGGAGATAAGACGAGCTACTTATCGAAGACATTGCAGGTGTTTGCAAAGTCAATTGGGGGTGAAAGGCGAACAACTAGTGGGGATTTCAGTGTCGTGTGAGACGCTCACCCATTGAGTTGTTCGCTGACAAGATTAAACAAGCCCCCAATGAAGACTTGCGGTATCACACGCCACTAAGAAGCATGTCATCAAACTTACTGAGGAGAGGAAAGCCCAGCAAGTTTTCCCTGATGGATGGGAGGAGGTGTGGAAGCGGAAGTATTTGTTTAACCTGATATGTCCATGACGAAATCCCTCCTTTAAACACACTTCAAAAAAGATTCAGGAAATTGTGACGGATGTATCACCCCTGACACCTACAAATGCCAACCTCCACTCCAAGCCTGAGGAACGATGCCAAAGAAATACAAAACAACCCACTTTTTTTTTTTTAATTACTAATTATTTCAGGGAGGCTTTAATGGCTTTATTTTAGCTGTCACAGTCATCAGAGAGAGAGAGAGAAAACGATGGAAAGAGAGGACGAGAGGGAGGCAGGATTAGGTTTCTCCTGGGGAAAGCAGGGAGGAGGGAGGACAGCTCGTTCCTGATCCAGGGGGTTTTCAGGCCAGGGGGGTGACAGCTGCACTGTCTTTAGCCTGGATTTGAATTTGAATTCTATCTAACGATGCAGCGCCGGCGAGGACTTGGCAGGGCAGTCTGCTAATCTCCCAGACACAAATGCCTGGGCTTTTCTTGTGTGCCCTCGCCGAGATTTGAGTAATTAAAGTTAAATTGAAGGGAATAAAAAATATCCTTCTTGTACCCGGGCTGTCTTGCTAATGCCAAGTGTGAATAGTCAGGTTTGTCCTCAGAACTATAATCCCCAACGCTATTTCTCTTCTCTCTTTCTTTTTCTCCCTTTCTCTCCTCTCTCTCTCTAAAAAGCTGAGGTGCCGCCAAGTTTTTGCAAGCTCTAAAGACAGTGATAAGGCGAGGGCGAGGGACGCAGCCTTTCATCTCGCAGGCATCTTTGAGGAAAAGAGGAAGAAAAGAAGTGACAGAGGGAGGGAAGGAGGGAGGGGGTAAGGGTGAAGTCTGCAAGGAAAAGTGGACATTGCCAGCTGTTAGAGAGCGTCCATCATGTTGGAGGAATTGGCTTGAGAAGTCCGGACTTGTCGAAGTTTAGAGAGTTAAGCAGCAAGACAGGCCTCCCTAGCAGCTGGTTAACCCTTTTCCTCCTCCCGCACTGCTTCTCCGAGTTGGGTGTGTGGACTTCAAAGGGCCTTAAAGAGTTCCATGGGTCCTCTAGGGTGGTTCCACTGAGTCCCTGATGAAATTACAAGTAGTTTAATTTGACTGTATAATAATCCTATGGAAATAATCCCCATCAGAGAATTAAATGCAGACAATTCTACAATTAAATACTAAATCAGCAACAATGAATGTTCCCAAATGGGACTAAATCTTATTAAATGGCTTCTGGTCTGATACTGCTTTCTGTTTTTAGTGTTTTCATGGAGAATAGTGAAACTTAGTCCATCATGAACCTGTAAACACTATGCACGTCCTCTGTAATAACTGATTTACCTCAGCAGTCGAGGATCTTTGGTTTCTGGCTGCCTGGATGCTGTTGCATTTACAACTCTCATAGATCTGATGAGAGTTGTCATTACCGGTGTCATTGCAAGTACAGGTCCATTACCGGTGTCAGACTTTTATTGGCATCTCTGCCCCTTAAATACACCATTGGTAGCCAGTGGTAACAGAGGTTCCCATCCAGTGGTTGAGAACAAATCTAAGGGCTTGAGAGATGGTTACTGGGAAAGTGAATAAAGATTTTAAAGATCCACTTTTTTTCTTTTACAGTGTACTTTTACTAATTTGTGAAAAATGAAGTGTAGATTGTAGTGCTCACAACTCATAGACATGCACACATTGAGAAGGGATTGCAAGTGGACACTGCTTTGTATTAAGGGTTCACTAGCAATAAAGTTTGACACTTAACTGTCTAACTTCAGGTTGCAGATTTCTAGAAAAGCTACTGCAACTCCCAAACACTGCAGACCTGAGCGCCAAGGTAGCTGATTGGCTGATCCAACTCCTGCTGGTACGTGGCTTTAGGAGTTTTGGGTGTGCAAGTATCTTGCCCTAGGACACATTAACATGGACTAGCAGATCCGATCTTCTGACTGAAGGAATAATACACAGTGAAAAAGCAACATATGTTTTCAGAAAAAAAGGCAGATTTTATTCTTCAATAGAAATGCTTAACATCTGGTTTAGACACAAGGTGATATTAAGGTGAGGAATTCAAATATTTCAGAAATATAAATTAATGCAAAATATGACAATATTTCATATTTATATACATATATGCTCTATAAATTAGTTCTAGAGTGTTTAAGATTTACCTACTCCCGTTCCCTCTCTCTCATAAAGTGTGAACCTCTCTCATTCTGAGCCTGCAGTCGGTTTGGTGATGGATCAGTCATTACAGCAGGGACTGGCGACGCAAACTGAGTCAATAGAGGAAGAATTAAGTTCTCCCATGGCCATCTGTGTGATGATGATGATGACGACGAGGAGCTGCCACCAAATTAACCTGGGGACTATATGGACAACTGCTTCAGTATGTGTATGACTGTGTGTTGCAGCGGTGTTTACAGATCAGTGTATACTATATGGTATGGGTGTGATGCGTCGTGTGTGTGTGTGTGTGTGTGTGTGTGTGTGGTGTGGGTCAAGTGACAGTGTTTTTTTGCTTTGTTTGCTTTGTTTGCTTTCCTGACTCACAGGCCTTGCTGCCTGAAGCTAATACCTCTGGAATGCTGCTTTACTTTCCTTCTCTCTCTCTCTGTCTGCCTCCCTCTCTTTTGTTGTCCCACTAATTGGAGAAATGGGAACAAAACTCCAGACTGTAAACCAATTCTTCCATTTGCCATCTTGCCCTCTGCTTCCTCTACCATTTAGCTCTCAAAGCTACAGTTTGTTTCTCGTTCCCCAAACTACTTTCCTCCCTCTTTTACACCATCATTGGCGTCATTCTCATTCTTGGCCCATTCAGGGTTAGTGAGATCACTGGTACGAAATACATGATGGATCAAACCTCTAAGGACCATAGTATTTATGACGGGTGCAAAGGAGGAAGTCAGGTGATGTAATATAATAGGCAACAAAGAAAGACTGGGGTGGAGGTTGGTGGTGAACAAATGGATCTAACAAACACAGGACTTTCACCCAGTAGGCCGCTGTGTGTGTCCTGTATGAAACCAGTCAATGTACTTCATTACATAGGTTATGTAACAAACAAGCATTCTTATTTTAGCCAATCACAATTCATCATGTTGAGTTTCACTTTCACGATACAGGAGGTGCAGTGTGGCCCTTCTGATGCATATGAACAGGGGTGATAACCGCTTTAACGCCCTTTCAATAACATTAAAGAATGTTCAGTATTTGGTTCAGTAAGACTGTGTATGTGAAATTGAATTGATCAAGATAAATTACAGCATGTGTGTTCATGGTAATGAAGGAACATGTTACCCAGTGCAACAGTGTGGCTCTATGATACTGTTTTGATTGTTTTTTGGACAATAATGGAGCTCTGACACTGAACAAGAAGATACATCAGGCTTTGATACACACCGAAATTCATTGTTGGTTTTAATCCTTTTCTGGGATTCAGTGACAAGCCTTGATAATATCCCCTTGATTACCTTCTAAACACAAGTCTCTCGACCAAAACATAACGAAAAAACAGTGTAAAGCCCTCTGAGGGAAATTTGTAATTTATGATTTTGGGCTATCCAAAATAATTTAATTGAACTGATATACTGAAGAATCAAACTGTTAGCCAGCTAACTATTCCACAATCTCATTCAGGAAACTCACCAATGCTTAATCTTAGCAAGCCGAGACTTCCTAAATTCTAGTTTCCTCCTGTTTCAATAAGATATCCATGATGTACAGGGCAGCTGTAGCTCAGGAAGTATAGCTGGTCATCCACTAACCAAAAGGTTTGATCCCCAGCTACTTCAGTCTATGAATGTGCATGTGAACGGGTGAATGTTAATATTTAGTTGACGGCACTTTGAGTGGTTGGAAGACTACAAAGGTGCAAGTTAATTTAACATAGACTGTAAGTAACAGCTACCTTGTTCACAAGCTGACATGAAACACACAGTAGGACAAAATAAACAGAAGAAGAAAAGCCAATAGAAGTACATTACAATAATTCCTCAGCTGTTTAGTCAAATGGCATCTAACCTAATTATTTAAGTTTTAGTTTGTATGAATGATGCATGGATATTCACCTATGCACAACTACACAACACTTTGTCAGTTTTCCATCATTATCATGTGGCTTGAAAGCAATGTGTGATGTTCTGCAGCCCTCTGAAACTGTTGGATGTCTTTTCCTTTAACCTTAACACATTAGCTGTAAACCAGTTGACAACCAGATGATGAAAGCTCCAAGCATCCACGTCTAACTTTACAGCAGATGAACGCATACTCTATGCCTACGTCGTCTGTTGCTTTATATCCACCTCTCTTCCATTGCTGTGCCTATTTGGAAATAGCTCTCCCTAACGGTCTGTAAAATCACACACAGAGTCAATGGGTGCTTATTCCCCATGTGCACCCTGGATTACAGTTTGATATTACAGCCCAGCCTGCAGTTGTGCTGTATTGATAGGCTCATACATCAAACCTCCTCCAGACAATCGCAGATGGCTAATTGGGACTTTTTACGGCCTCCCAGTTTATGCAGGGATTTTGAAATAAATTAACCACACAAGGCAGCGTCCCCTTTCATGAAGGTTTACTTGGACAGGGCCTCATCTGATGAATACCTCCTTTTATTGGCGCAAAGACCTCCAAGGCTTCGGTGAGATGGAATATTGTTTTTAATACGTACCTGTCTGGGGTAATTAATTGCGGTTTGCTGGACTGCCTCCAGTCAAACTTGGAAGAAAAATCTGTGCCGTCATCTCTACTTGTCTCTCTTTCTTCTTCCCCTCTTGTTTTCTCTCCCGTTTTCCCATCCTATGGTTGTCACAGTTTCTGGCTATCGACTGATGCAGGGCAGATTAAAGGGTTAACAACAGGCTGCAGAGTTTAACTGTGAACACAATATTTTATAATGTCCAGATATAAATTACAAAACTCAGATAAAAACCATTATCAGACAAGCAGCCTTGTTTGTTGATGCTGCATTTTGGAGGCTATCCAACAGGTTCTGACGGCTCTATGAGATAGAGGGGTTGCAGCTATTTCTCAAACTACAAAAAGGCATGTAACTTTCAAAATTCAAATAAAAAAATGGTTTTCATGAGAGAATTGATTTTAAATACATAGGCAAATCAGCCCACTCTCACCATTTGGCGTACGTACTGATTGTAGTGTAGGCCCATCCACATGAATGTTTGAACAAGTGAGGAGGGGACCACTTATGGCTGGCGGCAGATGGATGGGTCAAACAAATAGTATTGTCACATTGCTGAAGTTGTTACGTGCTTTCCTGTCATGTTGTTTCTGGATATATTTTAACTAATTAATTTTGTTTACTTTTATATACTTATTTTGAAGCTGTTCCTGAAGTTTTTGTTGCCTAAACATTCCCTGAAAGGCTTGACAGTCGCAACATGGCACTTGAAAAGCAATACAGACACATAGATATGTTGAAAATGTGCTGCTATTCATGAGCCTTCCCATAAGGATCTCCAGGATCACATCATTGCATTTGTTCTACTGGCTGAAGGTTACGCTTTATTGTCTCCGTCAAGAAGATTATGATTTCAGTTTGGTTGGTCTGTTTGTCAGCAGAATTACAGAAAAAATACTGACCTGATTTTCATGGAAGTTTGTGGAATAGGCCATGGAAGAACCATTTTGTATCCATTGTCGAGGACAGTCTCTGTAATGTCACCAATAGGTTTCTAAAGAGCCAAAATTAAGCTAAGCCTGGTTGCTAAAATGCCCAACTAGCTCGAAACTACCAAGCTAGCTAAGGTTAACAAGCTAGGCTGTTGCTAGCCGCTAACATTGTGGTCTTGTTCCCGGTTGCCATGGTACCAGTGCTGACATTTGTGGCATTCACCACCTGCTCTTTTTTACTTGCCAGAGTAAATGAAAATGAATGACATATTTTATATTGTAGAACAAAACATTCAAAGCTTGTGTACACCACAGAAGGTAATTCAGGCGTCTAACCAAAGACCCATTCAAAAAGCCCACTGACCTCGAGACCGACCCAGACGTGCGAAAAGGAAGACTCCGTTTCAGGTTGTAGGATTCCTGCACCACTCTATGGCATCCCTCCACCCTTTAACAAAAATCCCCTCTTGCCTACTGTCCTTTCACTCACACACACACACACACACACACACACACACACACACACACACACACACACACACACACACACACACACACACACACTCACTTGATGGAACATTTATGTTTCCATCTGGTCTGGTGAAAGGCAAGAACCACAAGCACTTGAAATTAAAAACATGTGCATGTTGTAAGTAAAATAACTGAAGTAATACATATTTGCAGTGATATGTATGACTATCAAAGAGAGAGTATTTTGCAAACGACCAAAGAGAAGATATTTATAAAATGTGTATGTAAGTGCATAATGCTGATGCACCTTAAATGTTTTAATGAGAAGGACACAAAGTAGTGTAAAGAAAAACACAAACTAGTATTTATTTGTACTGATAATTGACTCTTTGTTTCAGTTATTTTTTAAGCAAATAATTTACTGGTGTAAGCTTTTAAAATTAAAACATTTATCGAGCAACATTTTTAAACATTGAATCTAATATTTGGGAAACACAAGTCAAATCCCAGTACTTAAGAAGTACAGTTAAGTACATGTACTTAGGGCCTTTCCACCTGGCTGTAAAACAGGGGGAGAGAGAGCAGCATGAGAGGTTCTGCATGTTTAGTACATAAGTGTCAGTATTTAAATTGAGTTTAACTGACACTGTGCCGCGCTTCCTTAGTGCCAATGTGGGTCACAAGCCTGCGAGAGATACTTTGCATGATGGGATGCAAAGTGCCGGGGTGTCCATGCCAACGTTTTATTGATGATCCTGCAACAACTTAAATCTTAATGAGATCTTTTTATGTGTTTCCCAATCTCTAACAGGATTACAAGTCATGCTGCAACGTGATGATTTGCCACTCAACGTGCAATATATGTCCTGTTTGTAAATCGTTATTGAAAAAAATATTAATCTCACAGCAGACTCGTATTATTTGGAACAGAATAATTGAAAATATTCATATGTATAAGTGTAATTTTCATCCGCATAATCTGTTGATTACTGTGATCCCAGTCATATGGAAGGATAAGGCTACTTTTAACTGTAAAGGGATTTACATGTTGGATTAGCACTAAGGCAAGAATCTATGGCAAATTACAAAACATTTCCTAATATTTCCTCATTTGTGAAAATTTGAACCGCGGGTCTTTTCACAGTAATGCGACAAGCATGTGATGGAAAGTTTGGGGGCTCTAGTCGGTCAAGGCAAAAACAAACAAGTGTGTGACAGTGCGTGTTTTATTGATTTAATCCCTGATTTTATTTCACTAACCATTATTCAAATTAGATTTCCACAGAAGAAAAATAGGGACATATTACAAACAGATGTAAATATGCATAGCACAGTACGTTGGTAGCAATATGAGCATTTAACAGGGTTTTTTTTTTCAATTTTCCAGGGGTAAAACTACAGCAGTGGCTCGTCTGCAAAAGGAGCAGCTCCAAGTGTATATCTTTTCTTTAAATTAAGTAAACTTGGTCCCCCTGGGTCCATAAATCCAGACTGGAGACCTGGAGCGGAGTGCCTTTTCTTCCCCTCTGGTCAGTGGATTTACCGCGGGAGTAATAACTGTCAGGCCAAATGCCTGGTAAAGTGGCGGACAGGAGCGAGTGGAGGGGGAGTATTTATCACGGTATTGACTTTGTGACTGCCGTGTCGTGAACTCTTTTGTCATAAACTGGAGCAGCGCTGCAGATCGATCCGAGGAAAACTGCTGTCAGCTCGACTCCCAGCGAGCATTGCTTTTCCTACAGCCACTTAAAGGGCTGATAAATGCCCCGACCCCTCCTGCCTGCTGCAGCAGTGAGAGCATGGCCGGGGACACTTATACACACACACACACACACACACACGCACACACACACAGTACATAAGTTCACATACACACTTGTGAGGATATCAAAAACACAGTGGCCATTTTCACACACTTCAAGCAAAAGGAATAAACCAAAAAAAACAATTGGAATTAGAATTTTGTCATTTTGAGTAAGGAAACAATTCAGGCAGTTAAATATCCAGGCCTGAGTGCTGGGTAGGCTGTAAAAGAGGACACACTGTTTTAAAATGGTCTGAAATCTTTACAATGCCTGATTCCTACAGTGATTCAGCCGAAGGTAAATACAGAGTTAACTGAGTGGTTGTATGTGTTTAGATTCTAGCCTGATGTACCATGGTGAGGTTAAACATATTCTTTACTTTCTATACCAAGTAACATAAAAAAGACCACCACAAAGATACAAATATCATTTTAAGATAATTAATTATCTTAACTATATTAATTAATTACCTGTTTTGTATGGATGTGTTTTGATGGAAACTAATACTGAGAAATACGATCCATGATAAAGTACCTGACAGGAGTGGTCAAATTAATTATTATCCCCTGATTGTGGCCGTATTCAAATACTTTCTCTTATCTGGCTCATCGTGCTCCCTCATCAAAATAAAGTAACTATGGTGCTGCAGCTTACAATCAATCTGTCTGTATGTGTGTATCCATATCCAACAGTCCATCCAATTTACTTCATATTGCCGCTGGTGGGAGGAATCATTGTGTCTCCATATATATATGTATATATATATATATATATATATTTTTTTTTTCATTTAACAATGCCATAGGTCACCATTTACCTTTCTGTTGGTTTCACACATATTTGACGACTGAAATGTATTCAAAGGTTCTTGTGACTTCTTCTCGTAACTCCTCTTTTTACCGCTCTTTCTTGAAAGCGGAGCAGAGCTGCAGGTAAACGGAGACGAGAGCACATCCCTGAGGCAGCTCCCCAGTGTCACAGTGAACTTGGCGGGTCAGAAATGGCCGTCAGTGTGGGCACCACATTCTCACTCCCACCTCATCCAAGACCACTTCTTGGTCAGTGGTCCTTTGAATTGGAGATCAGGTTCCCCTCTAGTGTAGTTTTCAACACGTTTTCTTTCTAAATGAACTTCTGTAATGTATCTAAGAGGTAAATACAGTAGGTACAACAGATATAGCCTGCTTTTAATTCAACTGGTAATCGCCTACCAAAATGCATGGTAGTGGAACTTTTCTTCAGCTGTTGGTCATACATTTACATGAAACGGATGAAGCTATGATAATAATAGACATATGTGTGAGAGCGGATAACATATTGAATCTCAGATGTTTTAAACTGTTGCCAAGCATTTTCTGTAGCTCAACAAGTTTGCATGTGTCTCAGTTTTAAGAGACACCTGTGTTACTGAATGCCCCCTGTTTCAGAGGGGGATTCAGCAGCACGAGCAGGAGGGAGAACAAGCAGCAACATCACGTGAGGAGAATTGCTGGACTGCTTGCCACAGATCCAGACGGACTGGCACAGACACAGGGAAACACAGGGTTCAAACACACTAGGGAGCTGTAGGTGATTAGACTCAGGTGGGATCAATCAGGGCAGACAATCACAGGGAAACACACAAAGGCAGGAAGTGAAGAGACGTGAAACAAGAGGAGAGGTAAGCAGCTCTCAGGCCCGATCTCAGTCTGCACCCTCACGCACTCACACACAGTCCGTGAGGATTTGGGACTGTCTCGCTGTCAGGTCGTCGAGTGTCTGAGGACATTTTGAGCCCTGTCCTTAAGTCAGCATTAGATGCAGACTTTGCCCATGGGAATTACCCATAATTCATAGCAATGTGACGTTAAACACGGGGTTACTAGTGGAATCACGGAGATGTAAAAATAGGTAAACAAAGAGGACAAAAACTGGACTAAAACATCACTTTTACAGAGGACAATAAAACACCAGCAGCAACTGATGATTTTAGATTTTAGTAAGAATATAGACACATTGATACAATCTAAAGATGAAACACTTTTCCTGTTTAAGACAGTATAACAAGTAGGAACAGGGCTTATGGTCTACGGGAACCCAGCTTGGTGGAAAGTAATCCAGCACTCTCTTCAGTACCAATCAAGAATCGTAGGGGCCGTTGTACTGAGTGACTAATTGCTGTGTGCTTCACTACAACCATCTGCATATTCATAAACACAACCTCTGATTTCTTCTGGAACTGACACTCTTAAGTGTGGTAAATGTGGAGGGAGTGGCTGTGGCTGGAGGATGGTGCCATCTCAAATGGCAATTACACTGACAGCCTTGGGCTGGAGGTCAGTGAAGAGACCGGAACCAACACAATGCATTGGCTCTTCTTTTCTCTGGTATTACAATGAGATCCAATACTATGACAATAGACTCAGGGAAATCATTTGCAATACAATACTGTGGTTAAAATGTCTTAATCTGTCAAAGGGTTTTGTGAAAGGGAATATGCAAGTAAGATAGCTTTGCAACATGCATCTCTCTGTGACTCAACACTATAGTTCTTTAGAATATTTCCACTGGGAAAAACTTACAGCAAAAGCAACACCATACACACATCTTTAAACCAAAATTTAGCAATCTCATAATTGTAAAAAAACTGCGAATTAAATAGTATTTTAAATGACATAATTTCAGCATATAACATTAAAAAAACAGTGCATAATGCTGAGCCTGTTATTACATTATTAGAACATGAATATAATGTAAACTAAGCACAACAAATAATGCTTAGTAGCTCATGGGGATGAGTGGTCGTCCTGCAACCACAGGGTCGCTGGCTCGATCCCCAGCCTCCCACATGTTGAAGTTTGATATTGTTAAACCTGAGCCAGCCCTAACTATAAACCTGAACCAGTCCTAACTATAAGCCAGAGCCAGTCCTAACTATAAACCAGAGCCAGTCCTAACTATAGACCTGAGCCAGTCCTAACTATAAACCAGAGCCAGTCCTAACTATAAACCAGAGCCAGTCCTGACTATAAATCTGAACCAGCCCTAACTATAAGCCAGAGCCAGTCCTAACTATAAACCAGAGCCAGTCCTAACTATAAACCAGAGCCAGTCCTAACTATAGACCTGAGCCAGTCCTAACTATAAACCAGAGCCAGTCCTAACTATAAACCAGAGCCAGTCCTAACTATAAACCAGAGCCAGTCCTAACTATAAACCAGAGCCAGTCCTAACTATAAACCAGAGCCAGTCCTAACTATAAACCAGAGCCAGTCCTAACTATAAACCAGAGCCAGTCCTAACTATAAATCTGAACCAGCCCTAACTATAAACCTGAGCAGTGTTCCCTCTAAGCTGCGTGAGTGCGCGGCCGCGCATTAGATTTTTCAGACCGCACAAACGATTTTTTTTCAGGGGTTAAAAATCTTTTTTGCACCAGTGTTTCTGAGATAGGAGTGAGCCATCTCCACAATAATAAGATCTTTGATGTGTTGAGTCTTCTTGGCCAATCAGCGTCCCGTTTCTCGACATGCGCTCTCTGTACCTCTGCTAGCGCTCTGCCTCCGTTAGCACCCCCACCCCGCTGTCCTCCTCCGGGCGCCAGGAGTGAAGCTCGCCCAGAGCGCCACATGAGCTCGGGCCGGCGCTGTTCAGGCTCCTCTTGGCGGGCCCTGCTCCAGCAGCTATAGGCTACCATGGAGAAAAGAAAGCAGAGCAGGCGCCCCAGAAAAAGGTCTGCCTAACGTTTAACATGAGGGGCTAGATGAAATAGTCCAAACTGACACAGGTAGGATGAAACTTTCAGACATATTTAAATATGAAGAATATGAAGTTATTAAATTGTTTATATAGGCTACCTTTAGGAAAAATGACACCATGTCAATTTAATAGGCCTATAATTATTGTTAAGCATTAGCATTTTTCTTTCAATGAAGTTCCACTTAAATGTTGTACCTGCTGAGAAATGACTAAACACCTTTGATACTTTTATTTTTTATATATATATCATTATCAGTCATAACCAGTGAACCAGTCATAACCTCCCCTTATTGAAGTTCAACAAAGATCCTTTAAGTTCAACTAAACTGACTGGTAAAACACCATCATTAAAATGTTCCCAAAGCCCAGCCATTATAAAGGATATTGAATAAATATCAACCTTTATACATATTGATGCATTTGCTGTCATCTCTTTGAATCCCCTGTGGCTAACCAGGCTTGTGGTCATTGTCGGCAGGTCGCGTGGTTGAGAATTGCTCACAGTGATGAAATGTGCGCTCAGAAGAAAAAAAAATTGGACCTGGGAACATTGGACCTGAGCCAGCCCTAACTATAAGCCTAAACCAGCCCTAACTATAAGCCTAAACCAGCCCTAACTATAAGCCTAAACCAGCCCTAACTATAAACCTAAACCAGCCCTAACTATAAGCCTGAGCCAGTCCTAACTATAAGCCTGAGTCAGTCCTAACTATAAACCTGAGCCAGTCCTAACTATAAGCCTGAGCCAGTCCTAACTATAAGCCTGAGTCAGTCCTAACTATAAACCTGAGCCAGCCCTAACTATAAACCTGAAACAGCCCTAACTATAAGCCTGAGCCAGTCCTAACTATAAGCCTGAGCCAGTCCTAACTATAAGCCTGAGCCAGTCCTAACTATAAGCCTGAGCCAGTCCTAACTATAAGCCTGAGTCAGTCCTAACTATAAGCCTAAACCAGCCCTAACTATAAGCCTGAGCCAGTCCTAACTATAAACCAGAAGAGGGGCTTGATAACTGAAGGCTAGCTGTTTTCTGTTCCTCTTTTTCTTTCATCTCATTGTTTAGCTTCCTTTCTTTTGCATACCCCTTCTCTCCTTTGTTTTCTTTATATCTTTGACTCGTGTTATTCTTTGCTTCCTTGTTCTTACTCCTGCCTCTCCTGTGTCCCCACCCTTCCTCTTTTCCATTGCTTCCCCGACTTTTCTCGTCCTTTACTTTTCCTCTCATCTGCTCCTTTTCTCTCTCATCTCTTCTCTGTCCTGTCATCCCTGAACCTGCTCCTCTCTTTCTTTAATATCACCACTTGCCCTCCTTTCCTTTCCTTCCTTGTTAATTGTTCTCCTTGTGTCCTCTTTTGTCATCCTCCCCTTGCTTTATTCTCTTCTTCTTTTTGTTTATTGTGTTCTCCTGTTTTTTTTGTTTTTTTCCCAACTTTCAAATGTTTCCTCCCCTCTCCATTTCCCCTCCATTCCTTTAGTTTCTTTTCTATTCCTGCATTCCCCTCCTCTCTCTTTCCTCTGGGTCTTTGGTCCAGATGAATGTGAAATCAATAGTGTGTGTGTTCACATGCAGAAGCAGCCTGCGTCCTGGACACACCCCTGTGATGGATGACAGCCTGTGTGTGTGTTCCTGACACTGAGCAGACAGGCCTTGACCGTGACCCTCCTGCCGGTCTGTCTTCTTTCCCCGGGTCCTGGGTGGAGCGGTCAGAGGTCAGGGGTCAAACTGAGGTGGCTCCCCCTGGGAGTCTGGGGCTCTTGGGAATGTCCTATGGTGATCTTAACCTCTGACCCCACCCTCGGTGGGGTCACAGGTGGAGGAATGTGGTGATTAATGGAGCAAAGAAAGTTAACTCTGACAAATGCAGTAACAGGTAAAAAATAAATACAAATGATTTAAATTAATATACATTTGAAATTAAAGTAGAAACGGGCAGGCTATGGGTGAAATCATGAAAGGAAAGAAAGAACTTAAAAAAATAATGTTTGTTGTTTTCTACGATTGTGTGTATTTATCAGTATATCAGTCACTATATGGCACTTGGAAATTTGACCTCAGTAAAATAAAAATAAAAACTCACCAGCTATACTAGACCAGTGATGTGCCGTGAGAGATCATCAGGTGTGCCGTGGGAAAATGTCCAATTTCAATTGATTGGTCAAAAAAAATATGATTTAGTTGCCGCAAATAATTTTCCATCGTTGTCATCTGAGCCTGCAATATAGTGTCTGGCAGAGTAATATAGAACAGGTTAACCTTGTTCTGTTACTAACCAAACTAAACGGCCGTCTGTTATTGATGGTATCTGCACGACAGCTCGTCATTTCTGTCTCTCCATGGTCGCGTCACAACCCTTCTCTGTGTCACACGGAGGAGTTCCACCCCGATGCGCTGCAGCCAGACAGGTGAGCAGAGAGACACAGAGCGGCGAAAAATATGTTGCTTGCTTTTCACAATGGGATTTGCTGCTGAAGCGATCACGATTTGAAGCTGTGAGCTCTCACTTTAAAGCCCAACAGTTCATGTGTTTGCAGGTCAAGTCAAACATCCAACAGGCTGCAGCCTGGAGCTCCATCAATGACGTTTCTGATATCGAGGCTCTGGAAATATTCTTCCCAAAGCCCGAAAAACACACCGCAGCGACAAAGACTGCACACTTTGTGGTCGTCATTAAAATAAATGAACAGCATGTTTCCTCTACGTCAGTATTTATCAAACTGGGGCGGTATTTATTACAGGTGGGGCGCAAGAGGAAATGATGATTTTAAATGTTCACCGTTTGACATTAATAGGTTACGCATGCGCGACTCGCCGATTCTTGTCATTTTGCCGATTTATGAGATCTCCATGAGGCCGTGTTATCTGCTGTTGTGTCTGTCATCAGAAAACAGATCTAAGCTCATCATTGAGCCGTATAAAGTCTACAACCCCGTTTATAAAGATGTGTGGAGGAAAGCAGCTCACTGCAGCCACTAATGCTGATACAACGGGATCCTTACATATCTGCACTCATTCTGTTTTGTTATGCAAAAAAAATGCTTTTTAGTATGAAGAGAATATGATGATTCTGAAATCCTTTAAGAAATCTTAGGATGAGCAACAGAGGAGGATCCCTCTCAGGATGGACAGATGCAATAGATGTCATGTGACCAGAATGATCAACGTAACAGAGTCACAGCACATTACGTGAATATGACAGATGACGACACAGTGCACTGCATCAAAACAAGGGAGGAGGCTTCTCAAACGTCCCAATGGCAGCACATTCAAGTATTTAACTGTCTTAACATAAATAACTTGAAACAGTTATTTGTGCTGGATCAGAGCACTGGAAAGTTTGCTGTATTATTATTTGTATTCCAAACCACTGCTCATGGCCTAATAAAGCTGTTTGTATGACAGGTTGATGGATTAGACCCTTGGCTTATATTACAGACAATCAGCTCCATCCATTGGTCCCTAACAGTAACACATACGGCATATACTGTATTACATTTAACCCCTGCTTTCTCTGACAGAGATGTCGCCGAGGCCTTTCAAATTGTCATGTTAAAACAGAGAAATAGCCATTCATCCAGACAGCAGCTGTGTGAGCGGAGCTGTGTGCTCTGCTCTTTGTCAGATGTGTTAATGTCAAGACGTCTACTGTGGTGTGCAGAAATAATTAATTTCATTATCAGAACAATGCGTTTCAGATTTCTCAAAAACTAATCCAACCACCAGAAAGGATATTGCAGAGATTCCTTTGAAGTTTCCACATTAGGTTGAATCACTGTCACTCACTGATATGCTCTGGTGTCTGAGCATGTTGCTCCAAAGTAGCCTTCGAATTAGAAGCTAAAATGTAACTTATACATTATAAAACATCTCTCCGATAGTTCAGCAGTTCTAATATAACAGTAGGACTGTCCTGACATCAGTGCCACTCAGCGCTTTCTATAGTCAAACTGTTTGAAAGGCAGGACAGGACATGCTCACTGTGGGACAGTGAAGGGCAATAAGTACACTACTATGTGAGTGTATGTACTGTTACAGGAAACAGTCCTGCCCATACTCTATAATGTATTTTCTGTGATCTGAACTGACAAGAACTGAGTACGCTTTAATACGTTCATTATTGCATGTAATTATTGCAAGCCATCACCACATTCCACACCATTACCGTACGTCTCATACTTTCCTCTCACTGTGGGAGTTAGTTATATTCCTCCACAACTAAAGCCGTGGCACAAATGTAAAATGAGCTCTTCATGTTGCTCTCATATTGCACCAGATGCATTTAACTGTAAAATCTAAATGGACTTCCATTGGGAGTCAATTTACTCCCAATGGACAAGGGAGTTGACACAAAGAAAGGAACCAGTACTATCACCATCCTAATGTAATGCAATCCAGATCCAATGGCACTTAAGTGAAGCTCACGATGCTCACTTTTTGGGGAGAATGTTTCAATCTCAATGGCAGTCGGTGTGCCCCCAGGTGGGTTACAGGAGATTTCATTTGGGCTGTCAAACATATTAGCAGAATGTCTTCTATTGTCTATTGTCTTTTTGTATTAAGATTCATATCTGCAGTACACATGAAGGAGCCGTATTGTCTGTATTGTTTTGATTGCCTGTTAACACCGGCAAATGTATTTATTTGGTAAATGGTAAATGGACTGTACTGTATATCACTTTTCTTGTCTTCTGACCACTCAAAGTGCTTTAACACAACTTGTCATCATTCACCCATTCACATTCATTCATACACTGATGGGAGGGGCTACCATGCAAGGTCCACCTGCTCATCAGGACTAACTAAGATTCACACCATTCACACACCACAGGCACAGCCAACAGGACCGAACCACCACAGGTCTTTGGACCTTTGTCCCGTCTGAGAAAATAACCATCGGCCGGAGAAGTGATTTTTGTATTCATTGACAAACTGGTACAGAATTATCTCTGACATGATTTTAACAGTGGAAATAAAAGCAGAACATGACTTTGCTTGAGCCCTGTGAACACAGCTGTTTATGGTGCAAAGTCTGAAACACTAACCGTAGCTCCGTTTAAAAAGATGAAAAACTGAATGATGAGTGAACTTCTACCATGAATGGATTATGTTGTAATAAACTTAAGAGAATTGATTTCAAGATCCAGCTTCACCCAGGCTTCAGCAGTTTGATTAACACCTCATTCGTGCAAGTTGACATTTCAAATTCCCGTGACGCTGAGTTGCGAAAGCCTTTTTTAAGGTTTTTAATTTATTTTTCTGGAAACACACAAAAATGCACAAATACATTTTTACAAACTCATATGAATATCCTTAGTGATTCTTTTCATCATTTTCTCCCTCACTCTCTTTATGTTGCTCACTCCAACCAACACACACACTCCACCATCAGCAGCGGCTGGTGGCAATTTATTTTGGTAGGGTCATCTAATCAATTTCAGCAAACATCCCTGTGTGATTCAATGCAAAAAAAGGTATCACACATTACTACTTCGCAGTTAAATATGTAACATTTATTCCAACACTTTGGCAAAATAAGGACATATTATACATATAATACAATTCAGAATATTATAATATATATACTGTGCATATATATATATATATATATATATATATATATATATATATATATATATATATATATGTACTGTATATATCAAGTCACATACCCCTCCGAAAGATAGGTCGCAAGCTGCCTTCAAAATAAAAGCATCGCAGGTAAAACACAGGCAACAAAAACAACAACATTGATTGACAAACAGTTTCTAAAGCCAGAACACAAATTGGATAACTTACATTATATCATATAATAACCGCCAGCATGCCGTCCAACATCTCGTTTTGTGCCGTCTTTGCCGTGCCTTTAAAAACGCTGTCTCACAAAACTATCAATTATTTTGGATAAAATGTGCCTGTTTTAATCTACCTCATTGTGTTTCTTCACCGCAGTCCTGTCTGTGTCTGTGGGTAGCGATGTTGACTTAGCTTGATATGCTAGCTTAGTAGCGTGACGGAGTTATCCATGTGTTCTCATGTTTTCTTAATTTTTCCGACAAGTGCTTCATGTCCCTTCCTCTAGAGAGGAACATAGAGCGTCAGGGTGGAGCGTCAGGGTGGAGCGTCAGGGTGGAGCGTCAGAGTGGAGCGTCAGGGTGGAGCGTCAGGGTGGAGCGTCAGAGTGGAGCGTCAGAGTGGAGCGTCAGGGTGGAGCGTCAGAGTGGAGCGTCAGGGTGGAGCGTCAGAGTGAAGCGTCAGGGTGGAGCGTCAGAGTGGAGCGTCAGGGTGGAGCGTCAGGGTGGAGCGTCAGGGTGGAGCGTCAGAGTGAAGCGTCAGGGTGGAGCGTCAGGGTGAAGCGTCAGGGTGGAGCGTCAGAGTGGAGCGTCAGGGTGGAGCGTCAGGGTGGAGCGTCAGGGTGGAGCGTCAGAGTGAAGCGTCAGGGTGGAGCGTCAGGGTGGAGCGTCAGAGTGAAGCGTCAGGGTGGAGCGTCAGGGTGGAGCGTCAGGGTGGAGCGTCAGAGTGGAGCGTCAGGGTGGAGCGTCAGGGTGGAGCGTCAGGCTACGGGTCTGACTTGGCTGTGCCTGCACGATACTACACACGCGGAAGTAGATTATTTGTTGTGCAGATTGTTTCTCGAAAACCGAATGACTTTTTTTGGCGGTATGTGTTGTTGAAATGTCTGAACACAACAATGGCTGATTGGCGTTGCGATCCTGCATCGGCGGGTGTTAAAACATGCATGATTGGCTCTTGCCTGGTTGTCACTGGTTTTGAATCAGCAGACATTTCCAGAAAGTTAAACTTTTCCAAACTTCTCTGCAGTCTCTGGAGCGAAGCAGCAGATTGGTAAATCTTGGGTGTCTTCTTTAAGTAGTAGTTTATTTAAAAAAATAAACTTAGATCTAGTATAGTTTTTAAGATAACTTGCACAACACAACTACAATAATTATGCTTGTTACATAACTGGCATTATTTTAGAATGTAACATTGAGTTTTGGTACATAAACAGCAGTGCCCACCAAGTACATGGATGGGTTTCCATTGGAGGGAGTTGAAAGCCCAGAGCGTGTCGCCCAGACGCTGAAGGGCCCTCGGTGCATCGTATCAGACGCCGAGGGGCACTGACCAAGCCAAGGAAGTGACACCTTGGGAGTGAGAACTGGTAAGTCATGTGAGGAAACGGGTTACAAATGGACCTAGTATACTGAAATAAACAACTCTTGCAGATGAAGAAGCTTGTTCCAAACTCTTGATGGGTAATTACAGAAGCTGTGTACCTATGTTAGTGAGGAGGAAAGCTACACACTACAATACTGAACATCACACTTAAATCTGAAAGACCATGGTTGGCACACTATTTGACTGCCAGGTTATCTCTTAGAATGCCCACAGTTTCAAGTAGGGGTCCATTTACAGTGACCATCATAGATGGCAACGTAGTGTTCAAAACAAAGAACTGGTGAGTTTTCACTTTGAAGCTGAACTGATTCATGCTGTAAGTGGTGGTCCAACATGATTTAACAGAGGAGAGAGAGGACATCTCTCTATGTCTCCTCACGAAACAACCCAGTCTCCAACAGAGAATTATTGAGATATCACTAAGCCTGGCATAAAAGATGACAACTCTCCCTTTCCGCACTTTATCAATGGAGCTGACCTTTGCAGACAGCCCCTTGCTGAGTGATTAAAGCCAAACCTCAACACAGATTGTTGGGAGCGCGGAAATAAAGGCGCCCAGATGTGGAGAGAGAGGAGATGACCTCCCGCAGCTTGGAGTCCACCATCATTTCCAGAGCGCCACATGCAAGCATTGAGGAAACCATTCCTCATCTGAAATGGTGAATACATAACTTCTATCCTGGGCTGTGTTTGTGTTGTCTGCAGCAACGTTACTCAGCACTCAGTTACTATTCTGTGATTATTTGTAAAATAAACTTGCAGAGAGTATGCATTCTGAGCATGCCCATCTATTTTATCACCATATGAATACCATTTGTATTTAATATGTATGTTAACATTGATGTCCCTTAACAATATATAAAACATGTAAAACATATGTACATATAACATATACCACATGTGTTAAAAGTGAGCAACGATAGCAAAGGATTACAGATATATACAAACATAAAACACATATATGTTGATGTACATATATATATATATATATATATATTTTCTAAGTCAGTGCCATAACATGAAAACACATGATTAAATATGAATATGTATAAGCCTAATATAGATTATATAAACACCGTAATTATGTAATTAACAGTAGGGTTAGTAATCTTCATCAAAAACATTTTCAATGAAATTCTTACATCCTGACAGCAATCAATGAATCAAATTGGGGGATATGTGTCTGAATTTAAACATGGTAAACTGTACAGTCATGATAATATAACTCTATTTATGCTGTCAGAAATGTAACTTAATTTCATTATTCCAAGGAAATATATTCACTGAGGTTTACCTCTCGTAGAAACCATTGCAAATAGATTAAAAGTGAAAACGTATTCTACGTGAATATAAAGCTTTAAAAAGGCCAGGTGCTGAAAACGTGTTAATTTCTTTCTCTTGTTTGACTCCTGCAGCACTAACTCTCTGGCTTTAAAGGCCTTTCTCATGGTGGTTTGAATCTATTCTCATTTGCCATTTTAATATAAGCTGAGAAATTCTGAAACAGAAAACAAAGGGACACGGGCGCAGATTTGCTAAGGTCGGCAGAGGTGCCGAAGCCTCCCCGTTATAATTTACCCTTCATTCCTGTTAAACCTCCCGATAATCCCAGAGTGCCTTTTCTTGGCCCCGGTCCAAGCCCTTTGTAACAAAACAGACAAAATAAAAAATGGTGGATGGATACCAGCAGCGGAGTGTCACTGGGGTGAGAGATTTATAATGTAGGGAACGTTACAAACTCCCTCGTAAATCAGCGCAAAAGGCTTTCAGGTAGGGGAGCTGGCATTTATGCAAGAGAGAGAGAGAGAGAGAGAGAGAGAGAGAGAGAGAGAGAGAGAGAGAGAGAGAGAGAGAACACGGCAGAAAGACAGATTTGAATGAGATGAAGGGTTTTGTAGATCTAGTCCTAATCAACAGCCCAAAAGGTGGTGTTCTTTTTTTCCAACCAAGAACTAAGATGATACTTGCAGTTTTCCTGCAGGTTTTATTGAGAATTTGGTGAAATTCCAAGGATTTCTTTTTTTTCACCTACAACATCAGGCACATCTTGTCTCAAAGCAGAAAAAGAAAAAGCTGTCTACGCATTTGTTGCTTCTTGACTAGATAGCTGTAACTCCTTATTATCAGGCTGCTCTAATAAGTCTCTTACCTCTTGTTGATGAAACATGCTGCAGAGAGATCATATTACTCCTGTATCAGAGGGATCTCATGGATACCCACTAGGGAGTGTTGCGCTCACTGAATGCAGGGCTACTGGTGGTTCCCACACTGTTAAACAGTAGGTTGGGAGCAGAGCTTTCAGTTATCGGGCTCCTCTTCTGTGGAACCAGCTTCACTCTCAGTCCGGGGGGGAGGTGGGGGCAGGCACGGTCACCTCATTTAAGAGTAGACCTAAGACTTTCCTCTTTGATAGCGCTTATAGTTAGGGCTGTTTCAGGCTTATAGTTAGGGCTGTTTCAGGTTTATAGTTAGGGCTGTTTCAGGTTTATAGTTAGGACTGTTTCAGGCTTATAGTTAGGACTGACTCAGGTTTATAGTTAGGGCTGTTTCAGGCTTATAGTTAGGGCTGTTTCAGGTTTATAGTTAGGGCTGTTTCAGGCTTATAGTTAGGACTGACTCAGGTTTATAGTTAGGACTGACTCAGGTTTATAGTTAGGACTGGTCCAGGTTTATAGTTAGGGCTGGTTCAGGTCTATAGTTAGGACTGGCTCAGGTTTAAAGTTAGGGCTGGCTCAGGTTTAAAGTCAGGACTGACTCAGGTTTAAAGTTAGGGCTGACTCAGGTTTAAAGTTAGGGCTGGCTCAGGTTTATAGTTAGGACTGACTGAGGTTCATAGTCAGGACTGGCTCAGGTTCATAGTTAGGTCCTAGATATGCTGCTTTAGGTTTAGACTGCTGGGAGACAGTCGAGGATACACTGAGCTCCTCTCTCCTCTACCTCCTTCTGTATGAATGAATCTCTCATTACTGCACATTATAACTTTGCTTCTTCCCCGGAGTCTTTGTGCTTTCTCTCCTTGCAGGTTTCTTACCTGGTTATACCTGAATACTGGCTGTGCCTCCTACCTGACACCTGCGGTTGCATATGTTTCATATGCATTGACGATGTCGTCATTCCATTGCCCTTTGTTTCTCTCCCCAGTGTTTCTTCCTCTTCTGCCTCTTTAAATAAGAGCTTTTCCTTTTCTAATGTGAGGGTCCTGGGCAGGATGTATGTAGCTATACATAGTGTAGATCCCTCTGAGTGAAATTATTCATTTGGGATTTTGGGCTATACGAATACGTTGAAAATAATTGTACATTGGACTCAATCCAGGAGCTTTACCCCAATGCAAGTCAATTTAGATTTTACAGTTAAATGCATCTGGTGCAATATGAGAGCAACAATAAGAGCTCATTTTACATTTGTGCCACGGTTTTAGTTGTGGAGGAATGTAACTAAATACATTTACTCAGATACTGTACTTATGCACAAGTTGCGGCATTTGTAGCTGACTTTACCTGATCATTTACATTTTATGCAACCTTATATCCACTTTTATTTTACATTTGTCAGTTTTAGTTGCGCTACTATGAAGACTCAGATACTGTAATCAAAATATAAATCACCAAATAACACCAAACTGCATTGCATTCATACAACGTAACCATTGTATCTAAGATGAGCTGCAAGCAGCTGCATGAGGAAGGAGATAACTAAAGAGTGCATTTAGTTCAGTGAATGACACACATCAGTTATGACCCAGAGACACGAAGGAGCAGCTGGTGTCTTGTTCCACACGTCTAGGGAGAAATACATCGTTGGCATTCCTTTGATGTACATTGGATTATTACACCCTAAAGGGAATAAAGCAAATACACAGAATTTGAGTCATTAGAAACGTCGCAAAAGGTTTTAAGTGTTAAGATTCCCCTTCTAGCGTCACTGATGTATATATACAGTATATATATATATATATATATATATATATATATATATATATATATATATATATATATATATACATATATATAGTATGTGTGGGCAGCAGAGCTCTCTGATATTACCTCATATTTGAACAGACACAAGATGAAACTCTAAACGACAGTTCACAGAAGTTTGTGAAATGGTCACCAAATTCATAACTCTGATGGTGTGTGTGACGGGGCCTTTAAGAGAGAATGAGAGGGAACCATCACCACCTGTGGAATTAAAAGACAGGACATAAGACCTAAGAGCCTGTTTTGGGGGAGTTTTTCCTGACAGGGATGTCATGTGTACAGATTGTAAAGCCCCCTGAGGATAATTTGTAATTTGTGATTTTGGGCTATACAAAATAAACTGAACTGAATTGAATAAGGCACACATGTTTGTTTCTGAAACAAGACTGCAGGTTGTATTTAAGGAAAACCAAAATAATCAAAAATGCAGGTATGGGAAATCATATAATATGAAGGTGGACTTTCAAACTAATGTATTTCAAATATAAATCATCTGTGTATACTCTGTTACAGTCAGGATGACATTCAGCAAAACAAATGTCATACTTAAGCTTGGTTTTGAAAACATATCTTGTGTGGCTTAAATAAGTAGGTAGTGGCCATGTTTGATGAAACAGTGTTATCTACATGGAGCAGGGGTGACCTTTAAGGTAAGGCGAGTACAGGAGCAAAACCAACCCACGCACAATGTTCATTTATTTAGTTATTTATCTTATTTTGCACCACCATATATGTATGGGCTCAGTGGTGCTTGACACTGTATATGCTATCATGTTCCTAATGTGTCATACAGGGCTGGCTCAAGTTGGGTTCAGGTGTTTCTATTTGTATTCTGTAAATCTCTGAATACCTTGAGCATAAGCATGTAAAGTGCCATATGAATAGAATTATTATTATTACTAGACTAGTAGGCTACTTATCCCTACTTTCTTATCTCCAATGAAAAGATAAGTAAAACAATGGCTGACAGGACTACTTAACTGCAGGCACGTGGTGGAAAGGAAGCGTGTGTTTGTATGGTGTCATGGCGCCTGTCAGTAGACGTCCCATACCGGGTTCAGTCCCATCTGTGCCGAGTGCAGCGGCACATCCAGACCGGACAGCTGAGTGACGGCTGAATGGGTGCTGCTGCACCTGGGCCTGCAAGTAGCTAACGTTAGCAGTGTTAGCAACTGCTCAATTGGAAAAAATGAAAGGCGGATGTAAAACTGGAAAAAGTTTAGCAGAATTCCAATAATGGATTTTTTCAAGAGAGAAAAATAATGTTATGAATGATCAGAATATAAATGAGATTTTAGTTTATTTCCACCAATTCCTCTTTTTTTAATATTTGGCCTCTTCTGACATGGAGGTGCGTCCCCCGTTCACCATGTGACGTGAACACACATAAACGATCAATCATCACCAGATTAACGCGAGGCGAAAATGTGCTTGCCGTTTAATGTGAACACGCCATGAAGCAGAGTAAATTGGCTGTGATCACTCCTCCCTCACTCATTCCTTCCACATTACATCTATTTGATCCTTTGCCATGAGGTCACATATAAAGAGCTTTTCGCCATTGCAGGCCAGCTGTAAATACTTGAATAAACACACAGACTTTGTTGTGGTCTGCTCTGATGCTGGTTGGGAGTGCCTTTCTCAAGCATACTCATTAAACTGGAGTGTGCTCCCTGAAAGCTGCTCCTTGGACCTGCTAAGTGATGCAGGTGGCTTGCTTTAATATGCTGACTTTTTTTCTTCTTCTCTCCTGTAAATCCTTTCTCACACCTGCTAAATATTACAAGTGTTTTATCCTAACATTTGCCTGCCTCCGTCCTGTGCTGCTGAAAGAGTAATCTTATGTTTTCGGGTACTTTTCAACAGAAACACTGCTCTTAAAGTCAGATGCTGATTTTCTCATTCCTCTTTGCTCCACAGTAAGACACCTGGACCATATCTGTACATCTCAGTACACCAGGTTACCAAAGCTGTGTACTGCAGATTGGGAATAATCTTTATAGAAAATGTATATCTTCTGACTTCTTGCATTTGTTTAACAAAGAACAGAAAATGTTTTTATGTCATTAAAGTTGTTATATGGCAGCCACACATTGGGATTATGTGATGATTCAGGTGAGTCAATACATCTAAGTGATGCCTTTTGATCACTTTAATAAGGTTTCAAACAGTGTTCTTGGTCTGAGCAGTTGTCATGTCCAAATAACCACCAACTAAGTGAAGTCTTTCTGTCTGTGTGTCGGCGGTCGATATTTTTGGGACAATGTTTAATATATAAATATATATTGAATAAAAAAATATAAATAAACTCTGCATAAACAAAACAGTGCTCTTAGTTGAGTCCTACAGGAACAGCCCCACTCTGCTAATGCAACTCAAATGGCATACGCTTTTTCTTACAACTTTAAACTTGACCAACAACTAAATTCATCCATTCATTAAATGCATGCTATACATAAAAAATACATTTGCGTGACAAAATTCTGTGTTGATAATTACTTACTTCTCAACTACTTTGCTGTAGTTTTGACATCCAGTGGGAAAGCTCTGCGGGGGAGATAAAGGACCCCAACCCTTGGCCTTCTTTTAGGGCTGCTGGTTATTTAAAAATCAAAGCCCAGCTCTGACCACAAGAACACGTATTAGCAGGAAAAGTCTGCTTTTGAGCAGAAGCCAGAGAAAGCCAAGAGGGATGGATGTGAAAGGAGGGTGAAACGGAGTGGAGGATATCTCTTCGCCAGCGAGAGAGGGAGCAGTGCGAGGCTAACACTAATCCACTTATTAAGGCAACAACTGCAAGCCCGGAACCTGCGCCAGATATTAATACCTAATCATGAGTTAATTAAAGGAGGGTTAGTTAGCGCCTAATCCACTGTGATGGGGGTGATAGTGGCGGGGAGCTACAGTGTCCTGAGGGGGGGCGTCTATAGTGCTAACGCTAGGTGCTAACACAAGAGCTGTTGGACTGGAGATATAATTAACTTCAAGGTGCCAATGTTGCATTTAGGTTTTTTTCAGACTATTTGAGAGGGAATACATTATCACATTAGGAATGTTCCAGGTGGGAGAGATGATTGATGTTCCATAAGGCCAGGATGTTATCGTTCAGGTGGAACTACATGATCACACTTATTACAATCCAGCCTTAGAGTGCACTATTTTGGGCGACTATCATTTCATTATTTTTTCCCCCAGAAATGAATGTGAAATATGTAAAGAGTGTGGTGTTTCAGTTGGTAGATTGTCCCTAATGGCCACTGGACATTAATTAAGTATGACTTTTGCAATGGGGAGTTTACTTAAACTGCACCTGAGCCATAAAGATCCGATCTAACTGAAACCAACTGTCACTGCCATACTTAAGACCCGAACCACACCTGAGCCCCATTCTAACTGAACCCGACTGTTACTGCCAACATGACGTGCACAACCCAACCAGCACCTGGGCCCTACAGACGGGATCCAACTGAACCCGACTGTTACTGCCAAAACCAGGCCCCTTGCACTACTTGAGGTTTTAGCTACACATTGGCCCAAACTCAAACTGATCCCTGACGTTATGGCAAACCAAGGTGGCTCAACTAGCAGAACTGTATTGTGGGTATACACAGGCTGGGGGACATATAGGGTCACCAGCAAAATAATTTGCATAATTACATTGATTAAATAGGCACTCACACACCAATTTTACATGCCAAAGTCAATTTACTCATCAGTAGACATGACAACACCTGAGTAACTTTAACTGGGGGCGGTTCTAATGAAAGCATTACATGAGCAACGCAGGACCCAAGGTTGAGGGATTTGATCCGTGGGGACTAATAATCAGACACGCACTTACAAAGTCCAACTCTATGGAAGTCATTGCCTTGTAATATATTTCAAGAGTACATGACGTGTGGACAGTGCTACAACATAACTACTGCATGCCCCTTAAATAAGTGACACAGAACAAAACATTGGTTTCCTAAATCTAAATATTTGAGGCAATAGAGCTCTTTGATAATATTTTATTGTATTTCTTTAGAAGTATTGAGAGAGAGAGAGAGAGAGAGCGAGAGAGGGAGAGAGAGAGAGAGAGAGAGAGAGAGAGAGAGAGAGAGAGAGAGAGAGGGGGTACATGGATTGCATCAAAGATCCCTGTCGGCGTGGAATATGGATTGTTGTGGTTATGTGGCATCAGCTGCTGATCCACGAAGCCACCGGACTCCACAAATTACTGTTTTCATTATTAGTGTAAATCTCTCATGTTTTAGGGCTATAGAGAGGTTATGCAATCTATCGGCTACTGTATACAAAACACCTGTTGCGTGTTCCAACTCCAACTGAGGACGATAACTTTAAAGGTGTGCAGTATTCAGGGAGAACCTGCAGACAGCAGCCGCTGAACACATAATACTTTAAATATATGGAATAGCAGCTTCCGTTTCATGCTATTCATCCTCATAACATTACATTTTCTATGATGCACTGATTGTATGATATCTATTTGTCTCGTTATATTTTCAGTCTTTTTGGTGATACTGGGCACTTACACACACAGAGCATTCATGAGGGCATTTTGGACAGTTTACAAGCATAGACTAACTTTTATAATATTTTCCCTCTGTTAATAATAATGTACGGACATAGAAAAGGTTTTGATATGTCTGTGTGATTAAATGAATCCAACCCACAATTGCTAACTAATTAAAGCAGCTAACCCAATCTTTTAAAAATATTTCCAATGTCATGGCTGAACATATCGATGATTTCAACAATGTGGATGCGACGCAGGATCTCAGAACTACACTTCTGCGAGCGAACAGACAGACGGGATCAAGTGAAAGGTAAAGAAAAAAGGTTTCTCCCAGGGTCCTTTCAATAGTGTTGTCAGACAATAATACTCTGAGCATGTCAGTGGCAGAAACAACTGTACATTGATGGTACTGTCCCGAAGGAGGACGCTGCAGTCTGTTACCGTCTGCAGCGTCCTCCCTCCATCCTGGACCAATTGAAAACGTTGCTTTCCCCATTAGTCACTGAGACAAAAACACATGGAAGTAGGGTTCAGGTTGAAATATATCCAGAAGTTAGCCTTTTGTATGTATTCTTTTGCAAAACAAGAGCAGGCTGAGCCTCACTTCTGCAGGCGTCTGTGATGTTGGTGTGTCTCCACCCTCTGCTCTTCTTCCAACATTTCCTTTGGCCTCCGTCCACCTTCTTCTCCTCTCCTATTTATGCATGTGTCTCTTCTCCTCTCGTCATCCTTCACACTATTCTGTTTCTCTCTTCACCTCTGCACTGTTCTCTTTTGTCGTTTCCACCATCCTGGTTCACTTTTGTTTCCTTCCTCCCTGTCTCACCCTCATCCTCTGCAGCTTCGTCTTCCTCCACCTCCTCCCCTGCTTCCTTTCCCACTTCCACCTCTTCTTCCCCTTTTTCCCTCTGTCATCCTCTTGGATGTGTGTTCTAGAAACAGAGTCAAATCATCACCTCTCAACTCCCTCTTGTGGCGCTGCTCTCATCATGACACACACACACACACACACACACACACACACACACACACACACACACACACACACACACACACACACACACACACACACAGGTAGACTTGCACAGACACAAGGGGTTCTCCACACACTCTCCCCTCCATTCTAATGGGATGCTGAACAATAAAAGAGGAGTTTCAGACGCGTTTGCAGGAGTGTGAACATTAGCATTTAAAAGGAGCTGAATTAGCCATCGCGCTACAATCTCCAGCAAATGAGTCTGGATGTCGGGCTAACGTGGCTTTTATCGAGGGACAGTCACAGCAGAGGAAAAAGAGGAAGGTAGAAAGAGAGGCAAAGGCTTCAGAGTCCAAACACTATTCAAATGCAGCTGCTGCTAGAAAAGACATGGAAGATTTTCCTTCACAACAATCCCCAGTGGGCCTGGATGTGGCGTCATGTTTAATTTAAGACATGTTGCCAGCAAAAGAAGTTCCCTGAACCCTGTCTACTCACTCGTTAGCTCCCACAAATAAGAAGAGAATCAAGGAGGGAGATGCTAATCCCGGTGAGAGGAGAAAAATGGAGATATTGCGGTAATTCGGGGGTGATGCAAGGTGAGAGTGAGGGGGTCAGCGAACCTCGGCTACCATTAAATGACAGACACGTCACAGAGGGAGAGTAAACAGATGTAAATTGGATGATGGCAGCAGTCTAAAGGCCAATGTTCTTCCTCTCTCGTCTTCATTTCCCCCTGCTCTCCCTTTAGGTTGAGATGTATTTGCTGTTATCTCTTTAATCTAAATCAGCCACATTAATGGCATGCATACTCATGTCAAATGCACAGTGCAAACATGTGAACATGCTCAGTGTGTAAATGAACAGAGGGGTCGTGACAAACAAACAATAAAGCCACTGATATTAATATATATCGATGTGAATGTGTTATGCATACATGCTGTGTGCATGGCGGCTCTTGCTGGTTAACAGTTTCCATTTCACAGCTCACACTTGGCATGAGACGAAGGCCAAACTGCTCACCCTCAGGACCTCACTACTCTGTCAATGTAGAGGTATAACACCACTTAAGCTCCTATGGGGAAATTATGGAAATATTACACTGACATAATTATAACATAAAGTACTCCAGGGTCCTGATGAACTCACTGTTGTATATACATTTTGCATTCCCACCTATCTGCTTGCAGCAGATGTGCAGATGTTTTCCCTCTGACTAGAACCAGAGGTGACGCTGCTGCTGTGAATAATCAATCGGTTTGATGATCAACAAGATATCAATCTGCAACAATTTGGATTATAAAATTATCTTTTTAATCATTGTATTATAGCCAAAATGCTAACCATTTACTGACCACAGATGATGACACATATTCTCTGAACAGATTCAGGCATTAATACCTCATCCTTTACTTTGGATTTAACTGGCATTAAAACTCAATACAACTAAATATAAATACATCTATAATTCATCTATAATTCAATTAAAAAATCATTAGGCTATATTTCAACAGTAGCTTGCCTTGATTTCCTGGCTGACATCAAAAGACAGTTCAAGTCAAATTGCCAGACACAACATGAAAACACAACCGCTGTAAAACATTCATCTCAAAAGGTGAAAAGAAAAGACACTATGAATGTACCATTGTCACAGAGGCCATTTCCCAAAACAGAAACTAAATATCTTGAATATGATCTACTATCCTACTAAAAATGAACTGCAGTTCAGTACCATAGACCCGGAGCAGGCGCCTATAGAAACGCGATGTACTGATGTGTGGTCACAGTCGCGTCTCCATCGTCCGTCCTCACATCACACGGAGCGGGACGGAGGCAGCCCGAGGCTGATGGGGGAGGAGGAGCTGCAGGTCATTAGCTGTAGCAGGATTAGCCTGAGCGGAGCGGCTAGCTGCAGCTCGGATGAGGCTAATTAGATCTGTCTATCTGAACACATCCATCTTCTCTCACCCCTCCTCCCTCGCTCCCCCTCTCCAAATAAATTGCTCTTTATTACTCTATCATTCAGGTTATTGCCTATGAAATAATGAGACACTCCTGGTCAGGGCCAGCATAATTGATTTTTTTTTCTTCTTCTTTTGGTTCATGTGTGTGTGCATGTGTGTGTGTTCAAGGTATTGCTATTATGAGCTGGCCAGGGATTACTGAGAGAATTAGCTGGTGGGAATGATAGCTGCAGAAACAAAAGCAAAACCAAGATTGCAAATTCCATGACAACTCTTGCAAAAATAAAAATATATCTATATTTATAAATATATAGAAACGTATGTAGGCTTTTCAGCATGACATGCATGTGTGCAGTGCAGATTCTTATTTGAAATACGTTAAGGTGTGGACAAAAGGTGTTGCCTTCGCTGAAATATGAACTTCTCAAATATCAATATCCCTTTATTGATCCTTCTACTCTCTCACTCACTCTCTCACTCACTCACTCACTCACTCACTCACGCACACACACACACACACACACACACACACACACACACACACACACACACACACACACACACACACACACACACACAGCCGCTGAGATCACAGGCGATACAAGAGGGCTGAGGAGGAAGGAGGGGCCGCAGTATAAATGTTTCATTCCTCCTGAATGGCAGGTTAAGTGAGGATACGATAATACAGCCGACAGTAATGGCAACTTTAATTTCCTTTTCCTATTGTGGAGATTTATGTGGAGAAATTAAATTCCAGCAGCTCGCAGGCCTCAATAATCATTATACAGTGCAGAGAGTGAAGAGAAAAGGGAAACTGTTTTCATGGTCACAATATATAAAAGAAGCAGATTAAGCACCAGGCGAAAGAGAAGGTAATCTGTGAGGGTTTAATAAACACAAAAGACACGATACAGATGTTCAAAAAAGTCTCATTGCACTGAGCAACATTGGTTCATAAAAGAGCTGAACGATATCATGAAGGCAGACAAGAGCAGTATGATGCCGTGTGTCTTTCTGCTGTCACCACCGGATTAAACTCTCCGTTAGCTTTATGTATATGTATATATATATATATATATACATATATATATATATATATATATATGTATATATATATATATATATATATATATATATATATATATATATATACATATATATATATATGTATATATATATATATATATATGTATATATATATGTATATATGTACATACAAGTGGACGTAGCCATTTGCTTGAGGAGATAAGTAAGCTGTGAGACTTGTGTTGTTGTTGTTACAATGTGAGAAAAAACTCCCAGACTGGTGAAAGCAGTAACGATCTGTCAATCACCTTGTAGCCCCGCCCCTAAAGCGTCCCCTGCTTTATGGTCTGTTTGACTCTAAATGACCATAATTTATTAAATGAACATCATGCTGTATTGAAGAAGACTTGAAACTAGAGATTGAGACATAAACTCATGTTTACAATGTTTACTGAGGGAATAAATCAAGAGAAGTAGAGTCATTTATATAGACTTCTATACAACCAGAGGAGTCACCCCCTGGTGGTCAGGAGAGAGAATGCAGCTGTAACACATGAAGCATATACTTCTATACAACCAGAGGAGTCACCCCCTGGTGGTCAGGAGAGAGAATGCAGCTTTTACACATGAAGCATGTACTTCTATACAACCAGAGGAGTCACCCCCTGGTGGTCAGGAGAGAGAATGCAGCTTTTACACATGAAGCATATACTTCTTTACAACCAGAGGAGTCACCCCTGGTGGTCAGGAGAGAGAATGCAGCTGTAACACATGAAGCATATACTTCTATACAACCAGAGGAGTCGCCCCCTGGTGGTCAGGAGAGAGAATGCAAGTTGAAGGCACTTCCACATCGGCTTCACTTTCCAGACGCAGAGGTTGATGGTGATTCAGAGGTCTGGAACAGGGCTATGCTTGTCTCTATCAGAAGATACATATATATGGTTGGATTTCAGGTGGTTAAACTTCTAAGAGGTTTGGACAGTTGTGAGGCAAGTAACAACAACATAAATCATATAAATTAGTTAATTTAATGGAATCATCACAGTCAGTCCTTTAAAACGTGTATTTGCATAGTAATACATTTCAGGGAACTTGCAGGTCAATGTGGCTCTTTGACCAACTGCAAGCTTGACATAACAGACAGAGGTTGCACACACGCAACTGTGCAACTATGCTCTGACAATGAAGAAGAAACATCAATAAAACATTTCTCATTTCCATTTTGGCAAGAAAAATAATAGACACAACCAGCTGGATCCACGGCACAATCTGCACGTATTCATCTCTGCATATTTCTTGAGGATGTGCAAATTAATTTGTTTTGACACCCTGTTGTATGACCGCCGTCCATTGTTGAGGAGAGAAAATTACAATATTTTAAAGCTGCAAAGTTAGTGGTGAATCAACAGTATAGATCAATAGTCAACTCCAGCAATTGTGTTTTTGTCCTTTTTGCTGGGGAATAATCTTGGGAATCAGCCTCCATCTATAATCGAGAGACTGTACCCCCAGGTCTCTAAATATGTGCCGAAGTTTAAGGCAATTCATGTTTTACTTCAACAGAACAAATTAGTTATGGATATGCTGCTTTTGGGCATCTGGACCCGCGTTTTCTTTTGACCACCACCAGCATTCACGAAGCTCTGAACTGCTGTAGCTAATGATGAATGTGAGGATAGGGCTGTTTGTGACCACAGACGCTGTGTGTGTGATGAAGGAGATGTCGGTCTGACGCCATGCTGCGCTGTGCATACAGGGGGTTAAACTGCCGCATGCAGCTCGGCTGCCCATCCCTCATTTATTAAAACCAAACCTTATCAGATGACAAGCGTCATTGAAGTTTGACATTGATAGAATAATCTGCACTCACAGCAGCTGCCTCACTGAGTGTGTGTGTGTGTGTGTGTGTGTGTGTGTGTGTGTAAACTGAGTGCGAAACAACTCTGAGGACAGTAATATTTATAAAAGAAAGCATCTGAGACGAGTTGCATTCAAAATGGTTCCTACTACTTCAAGAACTACAACTACTACGATATTTTCTATGTACCTGAAAGAACAAAGGACTATTGCAAGAGAATGGGAGGAGGCGGGTTCTTGTGGAATAGCGTGGTTGTCCTCCAATCAGAGGATCGGTGGTTTGATCCCCAGCTGCGCTATAGTCCAAATATCATGGGGCTCCATTTAGTTGTTCAGAGATTAATGTGTGTCAATGTGGTGGTCCAACCCACCAATATTACCATTTCTAGTTGGAGGCAACTAGCAGGGCTACACAACCCACCATAATGGTCTATTTTCCTCATCCAGCATCCACACAGCTGTACGCTGACAACACTTTGATGCAAAAGTCAAACAGCTGGCTTCATCCTTTCCCTCATCCTCCTCTGTAATTGTCTTGCACAGCACATTCGTCATTTCCTCTGTGTTTATCTCAGCCGGGTCAACACGGAGCAATGATGCAAGCTCGACGCAAGCTGATGAACGCACAATTAAATTAGAGGCAGAGAGACCAAGAGCAGTGGAGAGAAGAGAGTTTAGAACAATAAAGGGAATAAATAAAAGGGGCCTCACCCTCAGGAAAATGTCCCTCTTAATATTCATTAACAGAGAACGGTGGGGAGTCTGTGAGACTTGCCTCCCCGACATGAACACAGGGATTGAAATATTTAAGAGATGATGTAGGGCACTCTCCAGGGAAACACTTCAGACAGATCTGTCTCTACCCAAACTTTTGTCATCATTTTACTTTGTAACAGACACTTATGTTTTGTCACGACTTTCTTTGTGTACACGTGTGGTCTGAGAGTTGCCTTTACATCCCAAACCCCCAAACTGCAACCAAAAGTTGAAGCCGTTCATCTCCACAGCCTGCTCTAATTAAAAGCACTTGAGAGTTCTGGACGTCTATTGCTGACTGTTCAGATTTGAGAGTCAGAAGACAAAAGTGCTAGAATAAAAGGATATTCAGGCATAATTCATTCTAAAAAATGTTCCACTCAACTGATGACAGCTTGGATGAATGGCTTACTGAGAGGAATGTTTGGGGACTGGAGAGTGCGGAGGAGACTGCAGGCTACATCAAGTGAGATGATGGAAAGGAAAGCCTGAGTCTGTATGTGACAGATCTATGACCATGACGTCAGAGTCCCTGCTCATGCTCATGCTGCTGATGGATCCAATGTTCCCTACATGTCCCAACACAAAAGAGGTGGATGGAACCAACAACATCCTAAAGATTGTAACCATTGGTAGAGGGTAAAGGACAATTTAAACTCCCAGCTTTTCTTCAGGTGTTTCTGAAACATGTTAAATGCCCATATATCCACAAGGCTTACCTGATACCATTTTATTTGGTTGGCTAAAGTCTGTGTCTCACTTTCCCACAAACACACATACGAAGTATGAAGGGCCTCCAAAGATAATCTTGCCTTTGGCCCTTGTTGTCTCGAGCCTGGCCTGCTGCTAATGAGACCTCTCTTTGTGAAAGAACACTACCCACCATGCAGTGGTGACAATAGCACACACACTGCCACAAAGTTAGGAGCGACATGACTGTTGTGTGTTCTTGTGCATCGCACCTTTAGCGAGAGCTAAGAACACAGAGCTCATCCGAGGAACCTTGGCTGAAGCAGAATGGAAGAAAGAATGCGTTTTGATGAGTTCCTCTTTTCTCTGGCTTCTCGCGGCGGTAACGAACCACAGCAAACATGACCATGAGCCCGGTGCTGGCGTGCTGCAAAGTTTCAAGTGAAAACAACAGCTCACGCCATTGAATGGATGACTTCTGGAGTAATCACGCAAACAGCTCTTCACACTCAAGGGCAAGGCCATGCAATCACGATATTCTGACACTTTGAACAAGCAACAAAGGCGGCGCTCAGAAAAGCATCTTGCACACGGCAGGTGTGAATGGCTTTTGAGAGCGGCTCATGTGAAGGCTGCCAATAGCACTCTGGAAAGATACGAGTTTCATTCAGTTGTCGACATAATTCTGTTGGCTATGGCTGAACTTGTATGCCACACGCGAGATCGCTCATCCATATTTGTGTACCTCTAGATGGATAAATGGTGCACGACCTTTTGCTTCCCACAACAGTATACAGGATACTCACAGTTTCTAGCAATTTAAAAGGTCCAAATATATGACCAATGCACCCTTAATGTGAGGCATTTCCTGTTGAAACCGGATATTGATGTGGGCAATGTTGGGATCAATCTAAAGTGTAAAACAACATAAGCTACCAAATGGAAATTTGGCGAGTTCCATTCTTATGCTGCGTTCACTCCAAACGCGGCGCGATAATTTGCGCCACATGAAAATTTACAAGAACAGTAAATTGTTTGCTGCTCAAAATTTAGGGGAGGACCATATTTAACGTATTTAACTATGGTCTTGCGACTAAATCCAAAGAAAACTCTGTATTCTTTATTTCTGAGCTGATTATTTTTGGTGGTGGGAATAAAGGTATTGATTGGGAGAATGTGGCTTTAATACAAACAAACAAGTCGAGTGTGTGCACCAACTACAGCAGCCGTCTGCTCCCTGTGTGCTGCATGGGGTTGGAATGGCTGCCAGTAACAGCGTGGGTCACATTGCAATGCTTTGTAAACTGTCTGGTTAAGTTAGCAGCTCCTGGCTCACAGTTTCCAGCTCAACAACACGCTCAGTTTCCAAACGCACGGCCTGAGGAGCTGTCAACATCAATCTAAACACCTTTTACTGCACACATCCTGTGACCTTAAACAGGCCACTGCCTAATGATGCTCTACATGCTCTTCCACTGTAGCGTCTGTGGTGTGAGCCACTTCAGACTCTGACACCTTTTCTCTCTTTGCTGCTCTTCTTAAACCGACTCCTCTCTTGCACCCTGGTTTTATCTCAACTGACGTTTTGGAAACATTGTCGCCGGCTCCATTTCGCCGCAATCATCAGATTTGCTTTCGCACCTTGGGGCCCACTTAGTAACCACCCACTTAGCAATGTAAACCCTAATCAGCCCCTAACCCCTCCCAGCACTCTCTCTCACACACACACACACACACACACACACACACACACACACACACACACACACACACACACACACACACACACACACATATATTTTCTCACCTGCTAATACCACAAAGAGGACGTTAGCCAACAGCAGCACTGATACTCATCAAGCCTGCAGCCTCACTAACCACACACACACACACACACACACACACACACACACACACACACACACACACACACACACACACACACGGACATTCATGCACACAGATGCATGTGCTATTTACTTCTTGCTTGCCACATGTTACGTACATCAGCTCCATATCCCCTAGCAGATATGATGCAACACGGTGACTGCAGTTGACCAATCGGTGGGGGGAAGCTTTCTTCTTATTTAGGTCAATCCACTTCCCAGTATGAACACTTAAACAGCCCGTAACAAGGTCGTACACTTTGCAATTATTGATATTGATATTAATAGCTATTAATGCTCTTATGGGCCGCTGGATGCAGAAGATTGCCATAAGATCCAGGTTATTGTATCTGTTTTCTACTTGGAAGTCAAACTTTTTTGCTTTATTGCTGCTGAGCAACTTTCATATAAATGAACATTCAGGTTCGGCAGCAATGCTGTATCAATTCTCTTTATACTCCCATGGGCTACACACACTTTGCACACACACATCACCTAGGTCCATTCAACAGCTATGTCTAACCCGACACACACACACACACACACACACACACACACACACACACACACACGTGTGTGTTGCTATACAACCTGTCATCTCATGCACAGCCGGTCTATCACATTTCAGCTACAGCAAACATACGACAGAGATCCAAACATTTGACTATTTTACTTCAAATAAAAAAGGCCCCCAGATGAATGAACCCTGATGAAAGAAGCACTGTGTTTCATGTTGTGCGCTAATTTTAGGTTTTCTATGCTTCACGGCATTTGTATTGCAGATCTTTTGCTACAGCGCCATCATGAAAGGTTTGAGCATTGACTGATGGATACTGGTTGACATAGCCGGCTTTTATACCATAGCGATCAATCCTTTTTTTAAAGACTTTTCATGAGGCCCACTCAAACAGGCTGGTGCTAAAGTGAGCTCTGGTTTAAAGTGCACCACCTTAAAAATGTATTCGTAGCTCGAGGACACGTTTGCCAGGGCCTGCTCTTAAGCGACACCACAGGGATGGTTTCTGTCGGCCGGTGTGAAGCTTCAGCCTGTAGCTGGACCTGCATTAAAGGCAGTGTGGCTCCGGCTGACCAGGGGGACTGTCATTCCTCACCTCTCTGCCCTGGCTTCCTTCTTCTAAAGCGGTCTTATAGTTCTGATATCACATGATCAAGAGATTGTCGACTTCTTTCAACACAATTGCTCTTGTAATCCTTCGACTGGCTGCCAGGCATAATGTACCTTCAATCCCGGCTGTCCAGTGATCCTCCTCATGCCACATGTCTCCTAAGTAGACATGTTCAGTGCGTATGAAAGCGCTGCTTAAGGATGATGTCCATGACCTCTGCAGAGTTCAGCCGCATGCTCGGCTGCTTTGCTGCCTCATGTATATGATATGTGATGCCCATTTAAATATTTACAGGATGGTCAACTTCTGCTCTAATTGGCAAACCAGTTTGTTTCTGTACACACACACACACACACACACACACACACACACACACACACACACACACACACACACACAAACAGAGTGTATCGTGGGGTTGGTTTCACAGTGCCATTGTCTGGAGACTTCTTCAGCCATGAATGTTTGATTGATATATATTTTCAAAGGAAAAGTGTTTCTCTCCATAATTCAGCGGCAGGCCTGAGGATGTGAGGAGTGGTGACTGGGAGGAGAGAACAGCATCCATTTGCAAATTTCTATCATTTATAGACCTCCATACTCAAATGCCAAGTTTTGTTTCTCAAAACGCTCCGTGTGTGTGTGTGTGTGTGTGTGTGTGTGTGTGTGTGTGTGTGTGTGTGTGTGTGTGTGTGTGTGTGTGTGTGTGTGTGTGGAGAGTTTTTCAGCTCAGATAGTCTCCACATGACATGATGCTGGCTGAGCGTGTGGACTGTAAAAAGCTGGCACACAGCAACTATTGTTAAATCTCTTACCGCTGCTCGTGCTAAGCTGATGTCTTGTGAGCCGAGTCTCTGAGAACACGGACGTGGCTTCTCGCTGAGAGCGGACCATTTAAAGGGTTATTATTATTTCAGGTAGAGAACCACGGACATTATGTTTTCAGAAGGACAAGTGTCTTGAAAGTAAGGCTGCTAAGATCAGACAATATGAAATATGAAAACATGCAGACACTTGGCTCTGCATGAAATGGATTGAAGAACCTACAGATAAATAAAAAAAAAAGTTTGCTAGATATGATACATATCTATTATGATGTATATCGTTGTTTGCATTTTGGCTCAAGATTAATATTTTTCACTTTTGAGGCTGAACTATGTGGATGTGGGTTGTATCCTGATGTTAAACAAAAGAACTAAGAACCTTCCCATATTGACGGGGAGGTTTTTTGTTCTTTTGTACCAGATGCACCTGGTGCCTGGTTGATGGTGCGGCCATGTATAGCTCTGCTATAATGAAATAAGCTATAACACGTATGTGTTAGTTTAACTGTGTGTCTCCTGTTTTTTTTTTTTCTGTTTTAGACCAGGCTGTGGCACAAGAGACATGACATTTTTATCCCAACCAAAACTGGACTGAGCAATAAATCACTTTAATCATATTCTAATGTCACATCTGAAGTGAAGATGTGGTCTGAGACGTGAAGAGGCGTATCAGAGAGCTGGTAGAGCAGCTCCTGGTGAGGATCAGGTGGAGTGGATTTCCAGATGTGTCAGTAGGAAGAAGGGAGAGAGCGAGAGAGTCACAGAGAAGATCCAGGGAGGCTTTCTTCAGGGATGTTTGATGGGAGAATGTATGCCTCCTCAAGTCATTCCTAGAGAGGCAGTAGAACTGTTGTTATACACACATATTGAGTAGTGTTGCTTAAAAGGTGCCAGAGGAACTCTCTCAATGAAAAGGGTTCATGCAGCATTACGGTGCACTGAATGTTTCGTGGCAATCTGCAGCACACTTTATGTATCTGGTACAAGGGAAAACTGTTGTAGGTCTGGAGCAAAGTGACAGATAACATAACTGCAGGAGAACATTACAACTTATGAGATACATTGATAGAATAAAAGGTTTTTTGTTCTTGCCAAAATTTTATAGAATTATGCAAAATAGAACATACCTTATCACAAATGCATGACAGAACTACACTGATCTGATTTGTAACTGTGAGGTACAGAC